>NW_024087161.1:0-361863 GCF_009730915.1 Dioscorea cayenensis subsp. rotundata
GAATCGAATAAGTGTCTTTACTCCATACTCCATGTGGATTCGATACCACACCCGATTATTACTTCAACAAACCTGCACTTGCGGGATATACGCTTAGGATCTTGTCGCGAACCATATATCCTAGAGGGACTCCATGGACCATGGAGGAGATACAAAAGATCCGCCTCGCTGGTGAACCAAGATTATCCCCGACCTATCACGGACCCGCTTAAGAACAACATGGATGTACTGCGTGCTGGTCGAGGAATGAGGCCTTAGACTGTTTATGAATAATCATTGATGAATCGTGTACAGATCATGGAAGACTGGCCCGGAGTGAGATTATGAGGATAATCGGTGAGGAGCTCAATGTACTCGATAGTATCAGCATAGTTCTAATCGTACTATTGCTATAGTACTTTTCACAAAACGTGATCCAAACACTCTTCTCTTGAGGCCACATATCCGGGAACACATTCATGTGGTAGGCTATAAAACTTTTCTTCATCGACATATCTTTTAAGAGGTCTCAATCTCACAAAGAGAAGGAACATGAGGAATTTGGCTGCCTTCCTTTGTGCCTCCTTCCAAATAGTGAATTGACTTGACCTTCTCTGGAAGTTGGCACACATCTCTGTGTTTATGAACTCCTCTCGTGTATTGGTCCTTGAATTGAACAAGCAACCCCAACATTGTTTCTTTTATAGCCTATCGTCTGCTTTCCTTTTTACTCTTCAAAGAGCATTCACGACCTATATGCTTAAAAGAACAATCAAATACACAATATGAGACATAAACCATGGTAAAAATGATACTCAATGGCAGCAAAACACATATAAAAAATATGTCTACCAAGCACTTATCACGCACCACTTGATTTTCAAGATTATGTAAGGAGGCGGTATGGTTTGTGACACATCCGAATATGCGTGTGCCTACCGCAGGTGCACGGGTGTCGAAGTAATAAATACCCGTGTGAGTCGGGTAGTCGAATCCACAGGAACAGGGACTACTAGTACTAACTTCTTCTCTGCTATCTAGCCTATAATGATAACGGGATAGTGTGGTGATCTAATGTGCGAAGAGATGAACACCGGAGATGCAATATGCAACGGGTAAAATGGAAGAAGAATCTCAACTGCAAGAAAGTGGGGTATTCGGCAATGCTCCCCTAGGATTCGAGTGTATTAGGTACCGGATAAGCAAAAAGTGTTTCTATGATGAGTAAGTTAAGTCATGGAAATCCAAACATAATCGGGTCTATCTCTAGATCACCGACTACTAGTCCCCCTACGAGGTCCCGTGGAGAAATCACTCAATCTCAACACTCACACCACAAATGACCGCAGTCACTCTAGGGATTCCAAATTGTGCATCCAATTCCTAAAGATTGATCCGACCCTAATTCCCCGCCAAGGATCCTAACCCCTACAAGGTCCCAGGGCGGAGAAATCGAGCAATCTCACGCCTCCCACCAAATATGGTTGCATAGAGCTTAGGGAATGAGATAGAATACACCAAATCGGAGGGGAAAGGGATACTTCACTATCTCATGATTTACCCTCTCAACCCTCTTCAATCTTGAGGTTCTAACCACTAATGGAGATCTCTCTCCCACCAAGGCAACAAATCATGCAAACCAATCAACCACAAGGATCATTAAACAAAGCAAGCAATGAGAATACAAGATTAAAACTTAATCAAACTCGGATTAAATAGGAAACACTAAGCAAATCCACAAAAAGATGAGAATCCTAGGGTTCACAAGCCCCAAATACCTCTAGGGTTTTAGCTCTCCATGGAGCAAACATACAAAACACACCATCAATGAATGAAAGTACATTAAAACCATAGAAATAAAACCCCTTATATATGAACTCGATGGCCTTGATGGAGAGCTTCGACGCCTTGAAGGACCCACTCGAAGCTAGGTTCACCGGTGGCTTCCTTTATGCTATGACGAGGAGGAATCGATCAAAGCTGATGACGTAAGCGCCTCCAAAGTCGCAAGACCTCCTCTCCAAACCCTAGCCGCCTCACCCCTCAAGAGCAGCAGCATAAAAGATGAGAAAGAATAGTGGCAAACGGCTGTTGATAGGCCTTAGATCGCGCTCCGTCACGTGCCCCTCACGCGCCTGCGTTTTCCATGCGCGCTGGCGCAAGAATTTCACGTGCCGCAAGCGAATGCAGTAATTCGTCGCTACATGCATTTCTAACAAAATGCAATCCGAACACTCTCTCTCTTAAGGCCACATGTCCGGGCACATGCCCCATGCGGTAGGCTATAAAACTTTTCTTCATCGATTTATCCTTTGAGAGGTCTTTGATCTCACAAAGAGAAGGAATATGAAGATGTGGCTGCCTTGTGCGCCTCTCCAAATAGTGAATTGACTTGAATCTTCTTCTGAAGTTGGCTACACATCTCCACGCTTTATGAACTCCTCGTGTCTTGATCCTTGAATTGAACAAGAACTCCCAACATTGTGTCTTTATAGCCTATCTTTGCTTCCTTTTTACTCTTTAAAGCATTCACAACCTATATGCATAAAAGAACACCAAATACACAATATGAGACATAAACCACGGTAAAGAAAATGATGCTCAATGCAGTAAAACATATATAAAAATATGTCTCACTCAAGCACCCTATCGGGTTGCGAAGTGTAGCCTCAAGCGACTCGAAACCTTGTATTTGACGCATTGACTAAACCCGGTTAGGTATTTTCCAAATCGGTCATTCGGGTCTCAAACCCGAAACTCATTTCCACATTTGGGCCTTGTTGTTGGAAACCTCGTGGCGCCCATGGCCTTTTGTGATGTGGTTGCTCCATTTGAGAAAAGTGGGATGATTCTTCCAACCTGTATTGTAGGTGTTGCATATGGGTTCCCTTGAGTCCTCATGCTATTACCTACAAAATCGACGTTCTCAAAGCCCAAGATGCATCACCAACAGATATTGGGCAATCGAGGGAGCTGTCCTCCACCACACGCGTGCAGTAATCACGCAGCCGCTACTCGTTCAGTTAGAAAATCAACTCACTCCAATGATTCCACTTGAGCCGCCAACAGTCACTACATCTATCTCATAGAGATCGGCCACCTTTTTCTTCTCCTTCAAGCATTCCATATGGTAGCTATTTAACCCTATTTCTTTTAATTAATTATGGGCCTCACACGGGTCATGCTACCTAAGGTACCTCCCTACCGCCGCATCGAGATTACCTTGTACCAGATTTAGACCATTGTAAAAGGTGTGAACAATCATCCACCTCGGGAATCCGTGTTGCGGGAACCTTTCTCGGGGAGCTCCTTGAACCTTTCCCACATCTCAAATAGAGACTCCACTCCAATTGCACAAAGGGACAAGATCTCAATTCCTAAGCTTTTCGGATCGATGGAAATAACGGCCCGAGAAACAACTACCATCTTCTCCCATGTGGTAATTGGTGCTCTAGGTAATAAGTGCTTAGCCACCGCTTTGCTCTCCCTTTCAGGGAGAAATCGGTGACAAGGTCCCTGGCAGACATATCCGCAAGTGCATGGGTTTGTCGAGCAATAATCTCGGGTGTGTGTTGAATCCACGAGGGAGTAGGGGAGTAAAAGACACTTAATTGACTCACCAGCTATGTGGAGTATCCAACATGATAAAGTGTGATAATGATTCAATTTCTCAACAATTAAAAGCAACAAGTAAGAGAGCAGAAAGTATAGGAGGAGGCAAGGGCTACTCGATAAAGAGTGAGGTGCCTCGGATGAGTGCTTCTCACGGAAAATCGTGTCATGTGCAAAGGAACTCTCTAATTATGCTTCCTAATCAATGCAATTGTGAGTCGTGTACTCATTACATACATAGTCCCAAATCTAAGGTCAACTATGCCTAACTCTATCTAGTCATGTCCTGTATGAGAGATTAAACAACCTCTCAACCTCGCGACTCGAATAAAGTTGCAATGACCTCTAGGGATTCCAGTGATAAATCTCTTCCTAATTATAAACCTAACCCTTTGGTCCAGTGAAGGTCCCTAACCACAATTAAGCCCTAGATACTAGAGATCCTCAACGCTTCACCCATTGCACGCAACTAGGGCTCCCAGCCGAGGTTCATCCCTTAGACCATTCACTCTATTATGGGCGCAAAGAACTCAAGGAACGGAGTAGAATCTATCACGCCGGAGGGAAAAGGGACGCCTGCACTCCTCGGACTCACCCCTTTCAACCCTCCAACCTAGTTTTGTCTAACGCTCGTGGTGTGTCACTTTCACTCGCTAAAGGTTACCAACAAGAACTCTCAACCCAAGTGTCACTCTAGGGGAAATGTTCATACAATCAAGGATTCAGGTTGGAACTCACAATAAAACATCAATATATTGAAAACATAATAAAGAAGTTCAATGAAACGAATACATCCTAGGGTTCACAATCACCCAAGTACCCACTAGGGTTTAGCCTCCATGGAGCTAAGTACAATCAAAAGAAATCGAATGTAAAAAGCAATAAATCCATAAAGAAACACCCTTGATGGTCGGGTCGATGGTCTTGTGGAAAGTCCTCTACTGTCAGTCTAAGATTCCTTTATCCCGTATAGAGGATACGCCTCAATCAAGCTCCCTACCAACCTTCTTCCTAATCGGAATCATAGGATGTCGGAGCCGCTTTTAACCTCTCCAAAACCTTGGCCAATACCCTCGAAACCCTAGCCAAGCCCTCTCACAAGTTGGGGAAAAGATTGAGAAAAATATCGAAATCGGGCCTGAAATCGGCTTTAAATAGGGTCGAATCGGCGACTGCACGAGCGCTAGTATGATGTCACACCTGGTATTCGCACGGCGTGTGATAATTTCCACATGCCCGTGGATTCTCTATTTCTCGATTTCTGCCGATCGTGAACAGGCCGCTGCGAAGCATCGCTACAATGATGTGCACATTGGTGGAACTCTTGTTCTTATATGCATAACCGGAATACTCGAGTGTGACCGCTTTTGTGCCCTCCAAATGAATGTGCTCACTCGAATACGAGGAGGTTAGCACACACTCTAGCATCTCACACCGCACATATGTCTTCGCGCTTGAACCTTAGCAAGATCTCCTCCAAGATAGGGTGCATTATGATCCACATTGGCCTATTTCTTCATACTCGGCCTCACAACCCTACCGCATAAAAAGTAAACATACACACACATATTAATGTAAAAACCCCGAGAAAAGTAATGCTCAACATAAGGAATGAACGCTTCACATTCATATATCGCTATTAGCACTTATCGTGAAGGCCATCAACTTGATGGCATCATCTGTTACTCCCATTTATCTTCAAGATATTACACACCTCAAGAAAGTGCTCTATATGACGTTTGATCCTCATTGGTCAAAACCATTGAACCGCTAATGGATCGCTACTAACATATAGATGAATGCCACTTTCAGCGAGTTCAACAGAATCGCTTAACACAAATGCTTCGGGATCGCGTTCCAATACTAAAGGTTCCGCATAACGGATAATGTCCGCCGCCGCTCATTCTGCTCGGCCATGTTTTGCATTCTTTCTACTTACAAATCCCGACCGGATCTGACTATTCTTGCATCGGGTCTTCTTCTGACGTACATCTCAAGCTCCTGGATCTCCTTCAATTAGTATGGAGGGGTTCCTGGGTCATAACATGGAGCTGCACTAAAGAAAACAAAAATCGTAATGATGACAAATGAGGAAAAATATGAAATAGAATGAATAAATGAATAGCTAATAAAAGGCAAAAGTATCTCTAGCGTACATTACCCCGCGAATGCGCCTAAACTTCTGATACGTCCAGATATGCCCCGCATAATCGAATCGCACGGGTGTCGGGCAGGAATAATCCCGATGAGTGGGCATCGGATCCACAAAGAGTAGAGAATAAAGACACTTAAATTATTTCTTTTAACTAATGTGGAAGATGAATAGTGATATGTGTGACAAGATTCAATTCTCAAGAGAAAACAACAAGAAAAGAGAGCACAAGTAAAGGAGAAGGTGGCAATTGATAAAGATGGGGTACCCGATAATATTCCGCCTAGAACAATCATTTCAAGTGCAAGAAACCCTTATTATAAGCTTCCTAATTAATGCATAGTGAGTCATGGACATCCTTAATTGTATGATCTCAGAATCCAAGGTCAACGATGCTCAATTCTATACATGTCCCGCAGAGAAAGCTTAACAATCTCAACACCTCACACTGAGATAGAATTACAATAAGCTCTAGGGATTCCAAATGATAAAACCCTATTCCTCATGTATAGACCTAATCCTTCGTCCAAAGTGTAAGATCCCTAGCCATAATAAAGCCCTAGATGCTAAAATCACTATGCTGCCTTACCCGCTGCACTCGCAACCAAGCTCCCCAAATGGAAGGTCATCCCTCAGCCCATTCACTCTACTATAGCCACAAAGAACTCTTGGAATGTGGAGGTAGGATAGATTACACCTAGAATGTGGGTACTTGGGTCATTTGTGAAACCTAGAATGTATTCGCTTCATTGAATATCTTTATTATGCTTTCAATTAATTGATTTTTATTGTAAGTTCCAATCTTGGAGACTTGATTGTATGAATACTCCCTCCAGAATAACACTAGGGTTGAGAGTTCTTGTTGGTAACCTCGTGAGTGAGTGACACACCATGAGAGTTAGACAAAGCTATATTGGAGAGGGTTGAGAGGGTGAGCTCGAGAGGTAACGAGCTTCCCCTCACTCCTCCGGTGGATCTCATCCTATCTCCACATTCCAAGGGTTCTTTATGAGACATAGTAGAGTGAATGGGCTAAGGGATGATCTCTTCCACCGGGCTTAGTTATGAGTGCAACATGAGTGAAGTGTTGACGGATTTCAAACACCTAGGCTTAATTGCTGTAGGGATCTTCCACCGGACCAAAGGGTTAGGTCTATAGCATAGGAATAGTGTTTCATCACTTGGAATCCCCTAGAGCTCATTGCAATTCTCATGCGAAAAGTGCAGGTTGAGAGGTTATTCAATCTCCTCCGGACATGTAGCAGAGTCAAGCATGGTTGACCTTAGATTTGGGATCATGTAATTCAGTATTTCCATGACTCATTGTTACATCAATTAGGAAGTATAATAGAGGGTTCTGCACTTTGAAACGCATTGTCCTAGGAGGATTAATGTCCGAGTACTGCCCATATTTATCGCATTGCCTTACCTTCTCCTTTACTCCGTGTCTCTATCTTGTTGCTTTTATTTTCGCTATTTCATATTTTGTCATACTTATCACTATTCATTTTCCACATTAGTTAAGAAACAACTTAAGTGTCTTTATTCCTACCTTTGTGGATATGATACCCATTCATCCGGGATTATTACTTTGACACCCGTGCACTTGCGGTTTACACGCATATATGGACGTGCCAAGTTTTTGTCTCCGTTGCCGGGGAGTAAACATTTAGAGATACTTTGCACTTTGTTTTCTTAGCTATTAATTCATTCTATTTCATATCTTCTTTTCTATCATTGTTCGATTTTTGCTTTTTCTTTTGGTGGAGCCCGTGTTATGACTGAGGGAATCCTTCGATATTGATCGAAGGAGATCCCGAGCTTGAACGTACACTTGGATGAAAAAGGGAAAGAACCTGTGCAAGAACAGTTTAATCTAGCTGATTTGGAAGTAGAAGACTTTGAAAACATGGCGCAATGTAATCGAAAGAATGCTAGCGATATTATCCGATTATGCCGTGATCTACAAAGTGTTGGGGACATAATCGAGCATTTTGTGTCCCCCGATATACAGTCGAATCTCGAAATGAAGTCGGCATTCATCCACATGATGCAGAATCCACACCGCTTTAATGGTTTGGCCGATGAGGATCCAAACAAAGTATATAGAGAAGTTTCTCGAGGTGTGTGATATGCTAAAGATAAACGGGGTGATCGAATGATGCCATCAAGCCGAGAGCCTTCCCATTTTCCTTAAAGGGGAGAGCGGGCGCTACTACACTCATTACCTAGAGCCTCAATTTACACATGGGAGGAGATGGTAGAAGCTTTTTCTTGCCCATTATTTCCTCACAGAAAATCACAAGCTTTGCCGAGTAACACCGAGACCAACCCTAAAGAGCATGTGAAGGCGATCACTTTGAGAAGTGGTCGTGAGGTTGAGGGTAAGCTTCCGAGTGAGAAGCCCAATGACCACGGACCTGAGGTTATAGAGGTTGAGAAGGGAGCAAGCAAAGAGAAGGAGGTGGCACCCCCACCTTTCAAGCAAAGAATCCCTTATCCCTCTAGATTGAAAAATAACCAAGAGCATGAATAGTACAAGAAGTTCTTGAGTTTGTTCAAACAACTCCACATCAATATTCCTTTTATTGAGGCACTGGCCCATATGCCTAAGTATGCAAAAATTCTTGAAAGACTTGTTGACCAACAAGAGGAAGTTAGGGGAGAGTGCTTCAGTGATTTTAGATGCATCTTGCTTGGTGCTTTTGCAAAAGAACATGCCGAACAAGAAGAAAGACCCCTGAAGCTTCATCATTCCGCGTAATATTAGCAATCTAGGTGAAGAAATGGCATTAGAGGACTCTGCCGATTATCTGTCATTCCATACACCTTTCAAAAGTTAGTCTTGGGTGAGCTCTAGACCCCACTCGGATGACTTTGCAATTGGCGGACCGAACAAAGTGAGACATCCGAGGGGTATCATCGAAGATGTGCTTGTCAAGGTGGACAAGTATAAATTTCCTGTAGACTTTGTGGTTCTAGACGTCGATGAGGATGCGGATGTACCCTTGATAGTTAGAAGGCCATTTTTACATACTTCTAAGGCATTGATTGACATGGACGGTCGAGAGCTAACTTTGAGAGTTGGAGATGACAAGCTCACATACGCCTTTGTCGAAGCCATGCAAAAGATTCTCTTGATTTCGGCGATACTTTGTATTTTCTAGACACTATTGATGAGATTGTTGAAGAATGCATACATAAAATATTCAATCCGACACTCGTATAAGGGTCCTGTTTCATCCAAGAGGTGGACAATGAAGGAATCATGATGCTTTGGTTCGACGTATAGTACCATCTGCCTGGGATCCCCGAAGAAGGTGCTCCGGAAGATGAAGAGGGCTAGAAGACGCTACCGGAAATGTCTAAGGCTATTGGAGATGTGCGCGAACTGAATAAATTAGATGAATCATTGCTAGGTGGTCCCAAGCCCCGATAATTCCCCTCACCTTCAAGAGACTTTGCTCATCATATTTCCAAGTCATGGGTAAGATGACAACCTTTTATCTATGAGTCCTCGTGAGGATAAGACAAGGTATGTCAAGCTAAGTGAAGTTAAACAAGCTGCTTTCTTGTGCAACACAAGTGTTTACTATTTTCATAGTTTAGTAGTTTAGTGTGTGCATGAATAAAAAGTGTTGAGTGTTGGTGTCTTGATTTTTTTATATACTTGTACTACGATTTTATTGTGGGTTTTGAATTGTCATCATGTGTTTTCATGTGGATTCGAAAGTGAAGTTGGGTCATTTGAGCTATTTCTCATGTTTTTCACTAGTAAAATTTGCATATCTAGGCAGTGCTCTATGTGTAAATATGTTCGTAAATTTTAGCGTGGCTTGCGTAATTTTATAAGGCATCCAGGAGAAAAACACGCGACGTGTGGAATTTTTGCACTCGTGAATTTACATTGCAAGGTCATCCGTAGAAGGCAGCGAGGTCCGCCTCATGAGTTGGGCCCTCGAATGTCCACGCACGTGTGGAATTTCCACACGGGCATGCAGAACACTTAGCAATTTTTCTCGGATGTCCAGAGCAGCCACAGGGGCGTGCGGCTACCCCTTTTAGTCGGGCACGTGGGCGTGTAGTTTTTCGCATCGCCCATTCGAGAGCATTTAGAGGTAGTGAGTGTTTTCCCGAGATCGCATAGCGATGCATCCGCACTCCGTGAGGCTTTCCCTGCTGAGATGCACGGTCGCGGTACATTTCCGCACACCTGCGGATGAATAGAACACCAAGAGGCGCGAGTCCTTTTAAAGGATCATCATTTCTTCCTCATTCCCACACCCTCTTCGCCTCGAGAGGACCCTCACACTTCTTCCGGACTTTCAGACTCGTCGTATTTGAGGGATTTTTGCATGGTTTTCCAACCGCTTCAAAGTTTTCTACTTCAACTATTCGGTAAGCCCTATCTTTTTGTTTTCTTCATAAATTCTTGATTTTAATCGATGAAACTCGGGTGCATTTTTCACACCCCCATGGATCCACACTGGTATGTGAAAATTCTACATGACCGTATGGAGTTCTCAGTAAAGATTGCTTAATTCACTTGTTTGATTGGTTTTCTTTCAAATTTTGCAGATTATGTCACCCAGGTCAAAGAAGCAAGCTGATAAGAGGCCGCCTGAGTCATCTCCTAAGTCCTAGGGTATGAGATTCACTATACCCGAGCATTCAGGCCCGTTTCTAGCATTTGTCGAGAGTTCGGGTTCAGACAGACTCGATTCTTACACATGAGCATACTGAGAGATTTACAGCAGGAAGACTAGTTCACCGATGAGATCGAGGATCTCGTGTCGATGGGTGGTTGGAGGCAATTGTTGTCGATTAGAGAGCCAACCATCCGTGAGCTTACACTGGAGGTCTTGTCATCATTCGAGTTCGAGCTGCATCCTATTTGAGATTCAATGCACCTTTGGACATCATTCATTCGCAGCACTTGACATCACTATAGTCCGAGTATCACTCGGCCTCAGCTCAACTCAGCTTGATGTGGAGCCTTGACCCTCGGAGAGAGCTTATAGAGCATTAATTGCTCGAGGGCGAGCATGAGCCGGAGTGTCCAAGGCCATGTGCCTTTCTACCCTACGTCATGCATATTTACATGTCATCATGAGCAGGTCGATGTATGGCTATGGTGATAGCACTAACGCTCGAGCCAGAGAGCTTCAGACTTGTATTCGATGATGCAGCGTATACAGATCCATCTAGGGCACATCATCGCTGAGTACATTCGACATCAGGGCCAGTATACTAGATTGGGAGCAATCCTCTCGGGTCAATACATTACGATATTAGCTCTGGGTATGGGCCTCTTGGGCGCGATTAGCGGGGCCAAGAAGACGAGTATACCTGCGCCCCTAAGCCTGGAGACGATGAGATTGATGGGCATGGTTCGTATGGTTACGGCGGGGTTTATGCTCGGTTCTACCGCCCCGGAGATAGTCGAGGAGAAGGATGATGATGCCGAGGGGCTTTTCCATCCCTACCTCCGAGCCTCGATCGAACCTATGGAGACCGAGGCACCTCCCGTGTGACGGAGGACGCATCCCTCGTGTGCATGTTTTCACCATCTCGAGCCCAGGATCATTTTGAGAGGCTCGAGAGCGCTGTGGGGGTGATACGAACAGAGGTAGCAGAGGCCCAAGAAGAGATTGTTGATATTAGGGTTGCGCAGTCGCACACGATCACTGAGTTCATGGCACATTTTGACACATTACAACGGATCTTAGAGTGAGACGCCTGACTCGTCATTTGTCCTACGGCCGAGAACTCCCCGGCATCTCCGATACCGCATCCCTTATTCCAAAGACCCTGGGGTTGACCCACCATGAACTTCATCACTCAGCATGAAGAATAGCAGTGCGGATCTAGAGGAGCGACATCAACACTTGATTTTATTTTTCCTCGTTCTTTTACTTCCGCATTATATTTTGGACTTGTATACTCAGAAAGGACTCCCCTTCTGGGTTTATCTTTTATTTTGCTGCCTTGAGTTGTATTCATTGCTACATCTTTTATATACTCGAGTTATGTTTGTTTTTATTGAGCTTCACTAAACCCCCTCGTGTATGCGTGCAGATGCTCTTGTCATCGTGGGAATTGAGACTTTGTCATGGGCACAACCAAGGTGTTTCGGCATTTGGTCGTGTGAGCTTCACAACCCGTTAGAACAACACTCCCAAGTACTTAGCTCCATCAAATGCAACACTAGGAGTCAGGGAAGTATTGTTTGATTGCTTCTCCCACATCCGAATTTAATTGATTTAGTACAACTTAAGTGTGGGGAGTTTCATAGTGCACACATCTCTTTTTATAGTAGTTACTGATCGAGTATACATGCTCACATAGCCAATGGCGCTCACCTTAGTTGAATTGATTGTATTCTTGAGTTTAGGAGATTTTTTAACATTGAATGTTTTCATGCTCTAGTTTTTGCTTGAATTTCTAGGAATTTTTTCCCGATTGACACTTGTTACACTACTCACTTTTTGAACTCTTTTGAAAACTCATGTTTGATGTATAAGGGACTAATTATAGTTGTTTCTTGTGTTAATTCTGAAAAAATTGTAAAAAATGAAAAGAATGAACAAAATAGTTTTATTGTTTATTTGTGCTTGTTGGGTGGAAAGAGCTACCACCTATGAAGTATGAAGCTACTCTCATAAGTTGGATACTAGTTATGCCCTAATGAGGAGAAAGAGCTATCTCATAGGATGAGTTAAGCTACCACTTGAAAGTGTGATAGCCACCTTAGTGGCCTCTTTTCGAAAAGAGCTACCTTAGAGGATGTGTGAAGCTACTACCATTTTTTGAAATTTTTTGTTACTTTTTTGTAGATAAATAAGTCACTTGTACTTAGAACGATAGGAGTACACTTTGGGTTGTTTTTTGAGTGAATTCACACACTTACACGATTTCAGTTTTGTTGTCCTTTTTATTCAAGTTTTTAGCTAGAGAATTGATTTTTTGTATTTAGTGTGGAAATTTCCCTTACTTGTAGAATGCTCTATTTGTATGCTTTGGTGAACCTAAGGCCAAGCACTTCCAATATTTCCTTCATCCATGCACATAATGTTTTAATCTTTGCTTGAGAACAAGCAAAAGCTTAAAAGGTGGGGAGTTTGATAAGTGCTTGTGTGATAAGAATACTGAGTGTTCTTTCCTTGTGTTGAGCATTACTTTTCTCGGGTTTTAACACTAATATGGGTGTATTTATGTTACTTTCATGCGTGTAGGGTTGTGAGGTCGATTATGAGGAGAAAGAAGCCAATGTGGGTCGTAATGCACTAATTTGGAGAAAATCTTGCTAAGGTTGAAATGTGAAGACATAGGTCAGGTTCCAGATGCAGGAATGTGTGCCAACCTCCTCGTACTCGAATTAGCACCACTATTTGGAGGGGCCTAAAGTGCGTCACATTCAAGCATTCCAACTTGTGCATATAGAACAAGATCTCGATCAACATGTCCGTTATTAAAAAGCAAGGCAATCCACGACGCAAAAATGTGTGCCCATTTGCATTACTCTCGATGCATGTATGGATTCGGGGAGTATTTCAGGCCGGTACTGTAGTAGGGTATTGTTGAAAAAACTATAGTAAAAATACCATAGCAGCACTGTTTACAGCCGGCCAAGAAAACAGGAAAACAGAGAATCCACACGGGCGTGTGGAAATTCCACACGCCCGTGTGAAAAAATCCACAGGGAAGCCCACATGGGTGTGTGGATTCCTGATTCCTGCCCTTTAAAAGCTAATTTCAGCCCCGATTTCAGTATTCTTTTCTCCATCTTTTCCCCAACTTTAGAGAGAGCGCCGGCTAGGATTTTGAGAGGTATTGGCTTGGGCTTTAGAGAGGTTCTACGGCTACTACATCGTGCTCTATTTGGAAGAAGGTTAGTGGGAGAGCTTTCGTCGGCACCGATCCGGCGAGGTGTATCCTAGGCAGGAAAAAGGAATCCTTGCGACAAGAAGAGGACTCTCCATAAGACCATCGCCATGAGTAACGAGGTGGTTTCCATGGATGCTTTGTTTTTACATTCGATTTTATGGATTTTATCTAGCTCCATGGAGAGCTAAATCCCTAGTGGGTACTTGGGTACTTGTGAACACTAGGATGTATTCGTTTCATTGAATCTCTTTATTATGCTTTCAATTAATTGATGTTTATTGTGAGTTCCAACCTTGAATGTTTGATTGTATGAACATTTTCCTTAGAGTGACACTAGGGTTGAGAGTTCTTGTTGGTAACCTTGTGAGTAAGTGACACACCACGAGCGTTAGACAAAGCTAGGTTGGAGAGAGTTGAGAGGGTGAGTAGAGAGGTACAGGAGCGTCTCCTTTTCCCCTGCGACGTGATAGATTCTACCTCCGTTCCTCGAGTTCTTTGCGGCCATAATAGAGTGAATGGTCTAAGGGACGACCCTCCACTTCGCTTAGTTAGCGTGCATGTGGTGAAGCATTGAGGTGATGTTAGTATCTAGGGGCTTAATGGTGGTTAGGACCTTCCACGGACCAAAGGGTTAGGTCTATAATCAGGAAGAGATTTATCACTTGGAATCACTAGAGCTCTTTGCAACTCTATTCGAGTGCGAAGATTGAGAGGTTATCTAATATCTCTTCCGGGACATGTATAGAGTTAGGCATAGTTGACCTTAGATTTGCGCTTATGTAATTAAGGATTTCCACGACTCACCATTGCATCGATTAGGAAGCATAATGAGCCCGGTTCTTGCACTTGAAACAATTATTTTTAGGTGGAGCATTATCAAAGTACCCCATCTTTATCGATTGCCTTACCTCCTGTTTCTCGTGCTCTCTTACTTGTTGTACTTTTGAGAATTGAATGATTTTTCACACTTATCCACTACTGATCTTTCACATAGCTAAGAATTGGATTAAGTGCTTTTATTCCCTATTCCCTGTGGATTCGATACCCGCTCATCCGGGATTATTACTTCGACAAACCCGTGCACTTGCAGGATATACGCAAGGGGACCTTGTCAGTTCTAATCTTGGAGACTTGATTTTATGAATACTCCCCTAGAGTGACACCAGGGTTGAGAGTTCTTGTTGGTAACTATTGTGAGTGAGTGACACACCATGAGAGTTAGACAAAGCTATATTGGAGAGGGTTGAGAGGGTGAGTCGAGAGGTAACAGAGCTTTCCCTTTCTCTTCCGGTGTGATCTATCCAATCTCCATGTTCCAAGGGTTCTTTGCGGACATAGTATAGTGAATGGGCTAAGGGATGACCTTCCGCTGGGGCTTAGTTATGAGTGCAACGGAGTGAAGCGTTGAAATGATTTAAACACCTAGGGCTTAATTGTGGCTAGGGATCTTCCACCTAGACCAAAGGGTTAGGTCTATACATAGGAATAGGGTTTATCACTTGGAATCCCTAGAGCTTATTGCAATTCTATGAGAGTGCGAGGTTGAGAGGTTATTCAATCTCTCCTCCGAGACATGTATAGAGTTAGGCATGGTTGACCTTTGATTTGGGATCATGTAATTAAGGATTTCCACGACTCATTGTTGCATCAATTAGGAACTATAATAGAGGGTTCTTGCACTTGAAATGATTGTCCTAGGAGGATCAATGTCCAGGTACCCCATGTTTATCAATTGCCTTACCTTCTCCTTTACCTGTGCTCTCTATCTTGTTGCTTTTATTTTCATTATTTCATATTTTGTCACACTTATCACTATTCATCTTCCACATTACTTAAGAAACAACTTAATTGTTTTTATTCCCTACTCTCTCGTGATATCGATACCCACTCATCGGGATTATTGCTTGACACCCCTTGCACTTGCGGTTTACATGCATATAGAAAAAGATCCCCTTGCTTATATCCCCAGGGTGCACGGGTTTGTCGAGTAATAATCCCGGATGACGGGTCGAATCCACAGTGGAGTAGGGAGTAAAGACACTTAGTCGATTCTTAGCTTTTGTAGAGTATCAACAATGATAAGTGTGGTAATGATTCAATTCTCGAAATTAAAAGCAACAAGTAAGAGAGCAAAAGTAAGGAGGAGGCAAGGCAATCGATAAAGATGGGGTACTCGGATGATGTTTCACTTAGGATAATCGCTTCAAGTGCAAGAACTCACTATTATTCTTCCTAATCAGTGCAGCGGTGAGTCGTGGAAAATCTTACATACATAGTCCCAAATCTAAGGTCAACTATGCCTAACTCTCTACATGTCCCGGAGGAGAAATCGAACAATCTCAACACCTCGCACTCACATAGAGTTGCAATGAACTCTAGGGATTCCAAGTGATAAATCTCTTCCTAAATATAGACCTAACCCTTTGGTCCAGGCGGAAGGTCCCTAGCCACAATTAAGCCCTAGATACTAAGATCCTCTCAATGCTTCACTCCATTGCACATGCAACTAGAGCACTCAACGAGTATCATCCCTTAGACCACTCACTCTATTATGGCCACAAAGAACTCAAGGAACGGAGGTAGAATCTATCACGCTGGAGGGGAAATGGGACGCTCTTGTACCTCTCGACTCACCCTCTCATCCCTCTCCAGCCTAGCTTTGTCTAGCAGCTGTGGTGTGTCACTCACTCACATGGTTACCAATAAGAACTCTCAACCCCTAGTGTCACTCTAGGAAAATGTTCATACAATCAAGCATTCAAGGTTGGAACTCATAATAAACATCAATTTATTGAAAGCATAATAAAGAAGTTCAATGAAACGAATACATCCTAGGGTTCACAATCACCCAAGTACCCACCTAGGTGTTTAGCTCTCCATGGAGCTACAGTACAATCAAAGAAATCGAATGTAAAAGCAATGAATCCATAAAGAAACCACCTCGATGGTCGTGATGGAGTGGTCTTGTGGAAAGTCCTCTACTAGTCAGTCCAAGGAGTTCCTTCAGTCCGGTATAGGATACGCCTCGATCGAGCTCCCCTACCAACCTTTTTCCTAATGGAATCATGATGTCGGAGCCGTAGAACCTCTCCAAAACCTTGGCCAATACCCCTCAAAACCCTAGCCGAAGCCCTCTCACAAGTTGGGGAAAAGATGGAGAAAAAGAATGCCAAAATCGAGACTGAATCGACTTTTAAATAAAGATCTGAATTGATGACTCCACGGGCGTGTACGGTACACCCGCCCGTGCAGAATTTCCACACGGGCGTGGGTAATTTCCACACGCCCGTGTGATTTTACTACAGTACATGCTACAGTACTATGCTAAAAATACTCCCGAATCCACTTTTTCGGTGAGGTAACATAAAGCGGGCTACGTTTATAGTCGTGGATCGCTTTGCTTCTTCAATAGACGGATAAGTTGATGGAGATCTTTTCTATGTGCATAAGTCGGAATGCTTGAGTGTGACTTCCCTTGTGCCCCTCCAAATGGTTGTGCAAACTCGAGATCGGGGAGGTTGTCACACACTCTAGCATCCGTACTCGACTTATATCTTCGCTTTGAACCTTAGCAAGATTTCCTCCAAAATCGGTGCATTGTGATCCACATTGGCTTCTTTCCTTCATAATTGGTTTCACAACCCTACCGCATAAAAGTAACATAAAAACACACATATTAATGTAAAAACCCGAGAAAAGTAATGCTCACCATAAGGAAAGAATGCTTCGCATTCATATCACACAAGCACTTATCAATATACGGATGTGTCATTTGCATTAAATTCTCTTTGTTTTGAGTTTAGAGCCTCTTACATAGAGTTTTGGGGTGTGTTTTAGGAGTTTAAGTGGTGCACGTGCTATGCACATGCCACATAGCATGTGGGCGGGCTGTGCATAGGCCGCTGCAGCCATGCACGAGGTACATGTGGCCTCCCTATCACGGCTAAACAGAGGTTACCCTTGGACCCCGAGGTAGTGGGTGTCTTTGGAGGCTGCACACTAGGCTGCACATCCCAAGCTATGAGGTGTGTGACGTATGTGTAAGCCACACACCAGGCCATTCACATGCAGTTTGGATCTTTTTAAGTCCATTCTTAAATCATTTTCTTGCCTTTCTTCTCCCAAATCCCCTCACCCATTCCTCCTCTCATTTACTACCTTCCTTTCAAGTCGAAGTGCTGCTTTTTTAGGATTTCTTGGGATTGATTGAAGATCTTGGACTTTAATCTACTCATTACTATAGGTAAGTTCAAATTGGAGATTGATTCTTGTTCTTATTCTTGTTTATTTGACAAGTTACCCTTGCTTATGTCCCGCAAGTGCACGGGCTTGTCGAAGTAATAATCCTGAGTGAGCGGGGTCGAATCCACAGGGATTAGGGAGTGAAAATACTTAATTTGATTCTTAGCTATGTGGAAGATCAATTGTGATAGGTGTGAAATTGATTCAATTCTCAACAATAAAAATCAACAAGTGAAAGTGCAAAAGTAAGAAGAGGGTAAGGCAATCGATAAAGATAAGGTACTCGGATAATGCTTCACCTAGGATAATCGCTTCAAGTGCAAGAACTCTCTATTATGCTTCCTAATCAATGCAATGGTGAGTCGTGGAAATCCTTACATACATAGTCCCAAATCTACGGTCCAACTATACCTAACTCTATACATGTCCCTGAGGAGAAAGTCGAACAATCTCAACACCTCGACTCTGCATAGAGTTGCAATGAACTCTACTGATTCCAAGTGATAAATCTCTTCCCTAAACATAGACCTAACCCTTTGGTCCAGTGGAAGGTCCCTAGCAACAATTAAAGCCCTAGATACTAAAGATCCTCTCAACGCTTCACTCCATTTGCACGCGCAACTAGGCCCCAGCGGAGGTTCATCCCTTGGACCACTTACTCTGTATGGCCGCAAAGAACTCGGGAGAGCGGAGATAGAATCTATCACGCCGGGGGGAAATGGGATGCTCTCAGCATCTCTCTACTCACCCTCTCAACCCTCTCAACCTAGCTTTTATCTAACGCTCGTGGTGTGTCACTCACTCACAAGGTTACCAATAAGAACTCTCAACCCTAGTGTGTCACTCTAGGGAAATGTTCATACAATCAAGCATTCAAGGTTGGAACTCACAATAAACATCAATTTATTGAAAGCATAATAAAGAAGTTCAATGAAAGCGAATACATCCTAGGGTTCACAATCATCCAAGTACCCACTAGGGGTTTAGCTCTCCATGGATCTTAATACAATCAAAGAAATTGAATGTAAAAGAAATGAATCCATAAAGAAACCCCCTCCATGGTCGTGTCGATGGTCTTGTGGAGAGTCCTCTACTCATCGTCCAAAGATTCCTTCGTCCGGTATAGGATACGCCTCGATCGAAGCTCTCCTACCAACCTTCTTCCTATTAGAATCACGATGTTGAAGCCATAGAACTTACCCAAAACCTTGGCCAATACCCCTCGAAACCCTAGCCGAAGTCCTCTCACAAGTTGGGGAAAAGATGGAGAAAAAGAATACCAAAAATCGGGGCTGAAATCGAGCTTTAAATAGGGCTGGAATCGAGGCGATCGCGCGCGTGTATGATGTCACGCATACATGGAATTTCCACACGCCCGTGTGGATTCTCTCGCTTTTCTCGATTCTCGGTCAGCTCGATATTTGATACATTGTTTTGCTACAGTGACCTGCTACGATGTATATGCGTAAATACTCCCCGAATTCCTATACTTTCATTGGGAGTAGCATAAGCGGGCACATGTTTACATTGTGAATCACTTACCTCTTCAATGATGTGCACATTGGTGGATCTCTTGTTCTTATATGCATAAATCAGAATGCTCGAGTGTGACTGCCTATGTCTTCGCGTTTGAACCTTAGCACACACTCTAGCATCTCACACCTGACCTATGTCTTAGCGTTTGAACCTTAGCAAGATCTCCTCCAAAATAGGTGCATTATGATCCACATTGGCCTATTTCCTTCATACTCGGCCTCACAACCCTACCTGCATAAAAGTAACATAAAAACACACATATTAATGTAAAAACCTGAGAAAAGTAATGCTCAACATAAGGAATGAACGCTTCTTCACATTCATATCGCACAAGCACTTATCATTATTATAGGTGAATCTTGAGAAGAGTGTTTGCATTGCTTTGTATGACTTTGATCAAGGGTAACCCTAGGACCATCTTCTTTCTCAATTTTAGAGTTACTGTAGCAATACGCCAATTAGAGTGTTCCTTGCTTTTCTTGCTAACTTTGAGTGTTGGGAGAAGTTAATCGTTATGCGATCATCTAGTTAAATTATTTAGTAAACCCCGAGAGGCTTTTTATCTCTTATTTTTATAAATTTATCTTCATCCTAGATTGGAGTAGTTTGGTGTTAATGGTGGTTTATTATTTTACAAAATCTGCATTTTTGTTGAATGGTGGTTTATTATTGTTAAAAAGCTTTATAATTATTTCTATGGTATTTGAAATACCTATTCCATTCATAGTACTGTGAGGCAAAATCTTGTACTTTTGTTTAGATTTTAAAAACCATACTATTTTAGTATGTTTAGTGTTAGCAAGTGCTTCTCTAAAGGGTGCCATGCATCTACAAATTGCTTTTTCAGTGCTGAGATTAGATGTGATGGTGATATATATGAGCTTTCAAGGAAAAAAATCTTGTAGAATACTTGAGCAGAGTTGTTTAAATATCATTGTGTGTGTATTTTTGGTTTTGTTTTTGTGGGAAAGATTTCTTTTACACTACACATGTCCAATATCGTCAGATATACTTGAAACTATCTCCCTACTTGTTTTATTTGCATGATCAGATGATTTCATAATTAGTTTTCTTGTTGAATCATTTCATTATTTTGGAGCTTCGTAGCTTCTCTCGCATTACTTGTAACATGCATCTTTAACAATTGAAAACTTACAATCGAAAAAAGATTGGAGCGACTTTAGGGAACTTATATATACATATAGCGGAAATTAAAATAGAGAAATCTGAAGTTCACCCGACAAAACACCTTATCTCATTAATTTTTAGTTACATAGCTCCATCTTAACTGCTTTTTAAGTCAAATTTCTTGTTTGTCGAAAAATGATTTACTTGTGTAAGATTTATATGTCGGGAAAAAAACTTAAACCTTTTTCATGTTTGGTTCTAGCTATTTCTTATTTTTGTAGCTAGATTTTTGGTAATGATATATATTTCTTCTTGATTATAATCTCATTTTTGCACGTGGGCCTTTTTTCTAACTGAAGTTTGATTGTTACCCAGCTAATTGAAGTTGTACAAGCTCGTTAATATATAGAATGGAGATCGTAAGAGAGCTGTTATCAAGTGCTTGCCAGACTGCATGGCAACAAATTGGCCAACTATTGAATAGGGAACAAGGTTACTAGTACTAACTGCTTCTTTGCTATCTAGCCTAATGATCAATGGGATGATGTGATGATCTAGTGTGCGGGGGAATGAATGCCAAAGATGAATATGCAAGGGTAAAATAGAGAGAGATCTTAATCATTAAAAGTGGGGTATTCGGGCAATGCTCTCACGGTTACGTGAATAATGTTTTGCTACAATACTCTTCATAACAGGGCTCCAACACTCTTCTCTTGTGGCTACATGGATGGGCACATGTCTGTGTGGTCATTTGTAAGGCTTCATGTTGTCTAATCATCATTGTGAAGGTTCTTGAATTCTTCACACAACTAGAGACATGGGAATGTGTCCACCTTTATGCCAATTGAACACACAATTTAACTTGAATTCTCTTGGAAGTTGGCACACACCCCCATGTGTATGAGCTCCACATGTGTCTTATTCCTTACGTTGCATAAAAACTGACAAAATGTGCCTTTATAACCTATCTTTGCTTCCTTATCTTCTCTCAAGACCTTCATAACACTATTTGTACAAAGGAACACAAAAATACAATTTGTGAGACATAAAACCTGATAAAAGTTATTCTCAATGCATGTAAAACACACAAAGAACTATGTTCATTCAAAGCAGTTATAAGTATCTAACTATCATGTTTTAGATAATGATTGGGTTTATTCCAAGAACTTTTCAAAGAACACTGTACTAGGTTGAAAGCCTTATTTTTGGGTGGTATGTCCCAAGGTGAATGTTTTTTGGAAATTTGAGATTCTTGTGGTGATATTGATTGAGTTTTTGTGAACTAAACATGCAACACATTTTGTATTATTGATGATGCTATGCTTAGAATGTATATTCAAGGATTATTTCCTAATGATGTTTTCATGATGAAAAGGTATTCACATGATCAATTTACTTAGTCTTGGAGTAGGAATTGAATATGTGAAAACTTGTGATCTTATGATGAGGCTTCTACGATCATGTTTATTCATACACTGAGTCTACGGGGAGTATTATGGTTATTTGTTTTGATGGTGACTATGGACCCGAGCTCTGTACTTACTATAGTAAGTGAGTATCAACAAGCTGCCCTAGTTAGGGTGTCATGGAGAACTCAAATGAGGTACCACCCTGGGTATAGAGACGATGAGACTGATGTGGATGGTGCGCAGGTATCTACCAGGAGTGTATATACTGATTACACCCACTCCAGAGATAACCGAGAGAGGAGTTGGCGTTGTAAAAGGATATCAGCCAGTTCCCAAGCAAAAGGAGGTGCAGATGGAGACAGGGGCATCTTCCACAACACAGGAGCCACCACCAGTAAGGATTTATTTTCTCTCCGAATCGAGCCCATGATCGATTTAAGAGGCTTAAGAGTACTGTGGGGGTGTTATAGAGTGATCTGGCCGAGGTGCACTATACATGTCATGAACCACACTAAGGTGATGGGGCGTCTCATCATGTTGCAGCAGCCACTAAAGCAAGATGCGACCTCACCCTTTGTGATGAGACCCCATACCCCTCTAGCATTACTAGCACCACTGACACGCATCTGAATATGCGTGTAAACCGCAAGTGCATGGGTGTCGAAGTCATAATTATCCCGGTGAGTGGGTAGTCGAATCCACAGGGAACAGGGCTACTAGTACTAACTTCTTCTCTGCTTTCTAACCTAATGATAAATGGAAAGGTGTGGTGATCTAATGTGTGAAGAAATGAATACCGGAGACAAATATGCAAGGGTAAAATGGATGGAGATCTCAATCAGTAAAAGTGGGGTATTCGAGCAATGCTCCCCTAGGATTCGGTATTAGGTACCAAATAAGCAAAAGTGTTTCTATGATGAGTAAGTTAAGTCATGGAAATCCAAATATAATCAGATCCGGCATCCCGATCACCGATACTAGTCCGCTACGAGGTCCCGGTGGAGAAATCGCTCAATTTCAACACTTCACACCACATATGACAACAGAAGCACTCTAGGGATTCCAAGAGTTGTATCCGATTCCCTAAAGATTGATCCAACCCCTAATTCCCCGCGAAGGATCCTAACCCCCCTACAAGGTCCCGGTAGAGAAATCTCTCAATCTCACGCCTCACACCAAATATGGTTGCATAGAGCTTAAGGAATGGAGATAGAATACACTCAATCGGAAGGGAGAGGGGACACTCCACTATCTCATGACTCACGCCTCAACCCTCTTTTAACCTTGAAGTTCTAACTCTAATGGAGACCTCTCTCACATCAAAGTAACAAATCATGCAAAAACAATCAACCACAAGGATTAATTATACAAACAAGCAATGAGAATACAAGATTAAAAACTTAATCAAACTCGGATTAAATAGAAACACTAAGCAAATCCACAAAAGATGAAAAATCCTAGGGTTCACAAGCCCAAATACACTCTAGAGTTTTAGCTCTCCATGGAGCAACATACAAAAACACACCATTAATGAATGAAAGTACATTAAAACCATAGAAATAAACCCCTTTATATATGAACTCGATGGCCTTTGATGGAGAGCTCGACGTCTTGAAAGACCCACTCGAAGCTAGGTTCACGGTGGCTTCCTTGATGCTATGACGGAGGAGGAATCGATCAAAGTTGGTGACGAAGCTCCTCCAAAGCCACGCAAAGACCTCCTCTCCAAACCCCTAGCCGCTCTCACCCCTCAAGAGCCGCATCAAAAGATGAGAAAGAATAGGGCAAAACGGCTATTTATAGGCCTTAGATCGCGCCGTCACGTGCCCCTCACGTGCCGCAGTGGATTTTCCACGCGGCCGCTGGGCTACTGAAATTTTTCACTCGGCGGCTGGAATTTCCACGGGCGGCGTGGAATGGGGAAATTTTGATACAGATGCTACAGACAATTTCCTTCGCTACTTTTCACAAAACCGCGGTTCAATCACTCTTCTATTGAGGCCACATGTCCTGGCACACGTCCATGTGGTAGGCTATAAAATTTTTCTTCATCGATGTATGTTTGAGAGGTCTTGCAATCTTCACAAAGAGAAGAAACATGAAGATGTGTGCTGCCTTTATGCCCCTTCCAACTAGTGAATTGACTTGAATCTTCTTTGGAAGTTGGCACACATCTCCACGCTTTATAAACTCCTCTCTTGTCTTCGTCCTTGAATTGAACAAGAACTCCCTCAACATTATGTCTTTATAGCCCATCTTTGCTTCCTTTTTACTCTTCAAGGCATTCACAACCCTATATGCATAAAAGAACACCAACATACACAATATGAGACATAAACCCACAAGTAAAAATGATGCTCAATGCATGTAAAACATATATAAAAATATGTCTACTCAAGAACTTATCAACCACCACTCACCAATTCTAGCAAATGCCCGATGGATCCACCAAAGCATCATCTTCATCACCAGCAGCAGGAGCAGAGATAGCACCAAACACCGTTGCTTAAGGCATCTTTACTTTTCTTTGTTCTTATTTTTTGTATTTCATTTCAGTATTATGTTTGGGCTTGTACTTCTTAGAAATGATCTTCCTTCTGAGTTTATCTTCTATTTTTAGTTTTTTCGAGTTGTATTTCATTTTCATATCTTTATATACTCGAGTTTTATTTTATTTTTGTTGAGCTTCACTGAACCCCCTTGTGTATACTTGCTGATGGTTTTATGAGTATGGAAATTGACGACAAGTCATGGGCATGGTAAATGTGCTTTTCACATGGCCATGTGTGCAACACAACTTATTAGAACTCAACTCTAAATGAATATAGCTCCATCAAATATACCACTAGGAGTTTAGGGGAGTATTGTTTCAGTTGCCCACCTCCACATATGTTTTTCCTTGCTTTATATTTTGTTGTGCTTGCATGCGTACATTGAGGGCAATGTGCATCTTAAGTGTGTGGGGAGTTCACATTACACATGTCTATACTTATGCTTTTATTAATCATGCTCGTGTAGCCAATGGTTGTTCACCTTAGTTGCAATGGTTGTATTCTTAATTTTAGGAGAATTTTTAACATTGAATGATCACATGCTCTAGTTTCTACTTGAATTTTTAGGAATTTTTTCCCGATTGACACTTGTTGCACTACTCGGTCATTGAACCTTGTGGAAACTCAAGTTTGATATTTAAGGGACTAGTTTAGTTGTTCTTGTTATAATTTCTTTAAAAAAAATTAAGTTTTGCTTTTTGTTTGTGCATTGGGGGATGGAAAGAACTACCACCTATGAGTATGGAGCTACTCTCCTAAGTTGGATACTAGTTATGCTCTAATGAGAGAAAGAGCTATCTCATGAGATGAGTAAAAAGCTACTACCCTGGTAGAAAGAGCCGCCACCTCAGTATGAAAGCCACTTTAGCGACCGGCTGGAAAAGGGCTACCTTATAGGATGTGTGAAGCTACTACCATCTCTTTTCTTTCTTTTTGTACATAAATAAGTCCCTATAACTTAGAGGTTTGAGTAGTATAAGCTGGGTTGACTTGAGTGAGTTCACACACACTTACATGATTTGGGGTTGTTGTCCTTTTTTAATTCGAGTTTTTAGCAAGAGCAATGATTTTTTGTATTTGGTGTTGAAATTTCCCTTACTTGTAGAATGCTTCACTTGCATGTTTTTTGTGAACCTAAGGCCAAGCACTTTTAATATTGCCTTCTTCTATGCTTCAATGGTTTAGTTTTACTTGAGGACAAGCAAAAGCTTAGGTGTGGAAAAGTTTGATAAGTGCTTGTTTATTAGTAATATGATGTATTCCTTTTTACAATAAGCATTACTTTTATTGGATTTTATCTCTTATACATGTGTATTCATGTTCTTTTTGTGCATGAAGGGTTGTGGAGATAAGTATGGAAGAAAAGAAGCCGAAGTAGATCATGAATGCAATTTGTTGATGAAACCTTGGGTGAACGAATATGAAGACACAAGTTGTGCTCAAAGACATATGAGTGTATGCCAACCTCAATTGTGCTCAAGTAAACATGCAAATTGGAGAGGCACAAAGGCAGTCACACTCATGTGTTTTGACTTGTGCAATGCTAGCAAGATTGTCATCAAATGTTGTTTTATTGAAGATGCAACGTGATCTACCGCATGGATGTGTGCCCGTTCAGGTGGCCCTTGATGAAAGTATGGATTCGGGAGTATTTTTGGTGAACTACTATAGCAAGATACTTGTAGCAAATTGATACATCAAATTACAATAGCACATTCGCTCATCGGTCATTGAAATATTTATTCCCTCTTCGATTTACACGGGCATGTGGATGCCCGATTCCAGCCTATTTAAGTCTCAACTTCAGCCCATTTTGAGGATCTTTTTCCTATCTTTTGCCCATCTCTTCATCATCTTTGGAGGTGCTCACGGCTAGGGTTTAGAGAGGTATTAGCTAGGTTTTTGGAGTGGCTCTATGGAATTCAACACCGCGTTCCTTCGAAGATAGTTATTGGGGGAAGCTTTTTGTCGGCATTGATTCGACGAGGTGTGCCCTAGGCTTGACGAGGGAACATTTGGTGAAGATGTGGCTACTTCACAAAACCATCAACACAGACACCAAGGGGGTTTTATTCATGGATTAAATATCTTTACTCTTGATTCTGTTATTGATTGTA
This sequence comes from Dioscorea cayenensis subsp. rotundata, assembly GCF_009730915.1. Lineage (NCBI taxonomy): Eukaryota > Viridiplantae > Streptophyta > Magnoliopsida > Dioscoreales > Dioscoreaceae > Dioscorea > Dioscorea cayenensis. Next base: position 26,615 of record NW_024087161.1, read on the forward strand.
TTTTTCTCTATGGAGGTCTAAACCCCTAGTGGGTACTTGGACTTGTAAATCATAGGATGATATTGTTTCTTTGACCTTTTATTTTGCTTTCTTTCATTGATGTTTCAATTGAGTTCTAATCTTAAATGCTTGTTGAGTTGATTTTCCCTTAGAGTGACACTACGGTTGAGAATCCATCTTGGTAACCTTTGTGGATCAGTGACACACCATGAGGGTTAGAAAATGCTATATTGGAGAGTGTTAAGAGGATGAGTCGAGAGGTAGCAGAATGTCCCCATTCCCATCTTGTGTGATTTATCCTACCTCCACATTTTAAGAATTCTTTGAGGTCACAATAGAATGAAGTGCTAAGAGACAAACTCACTGGGAGCTTAGTTGCACAGCAACAGAGTGAAGCGTTGAAGTAATCCTTCAGTATATGAGCTTAATTGTGACTAGGGATCTTTTCACATGGACCAAAGGGTTGGATCTATATTAGGGTAATAAGGTTTATCACTTGGAGTCCCTCAGACTTTTCAGCAATCTTACACAATGTAGAGGTGTCGAGACTCGAGCGATTTCTCAACCAGTGCATAGTGTACCATTAGTCATAGTTGACCTTAGGTTTGGGGCCATGTGTTTTAGGATTTCCATGACTCATTAAGCATTAGTTGAGAAACATAATGAGTTGGTCTTGGCACTTGAAACAATAGTCCTAGGGTGAACAATGTCCAAGTGCCAACTTTTTGTCGATTGCCTCTCCTATCTTTTTATTTGCTCCTCCTTCTTCTTCTTTCCTTATTTCTATTTTTCATTGATTTTTGTTCACACCACTATCAATTCATCTTTTATACTAATTAAATAGAAATCTTTGTGTTTCTGATCACTATTCTCTGTGGATACGACTACCCACTCACCAGGGTATTATTACTTTGACAAACCCATGCACTTGCGGTTCACACGCAAAAGGGCGTTGTCATCCACCAATAACTATCTTCCAAATGAACGTAGTGTTAAAGGCCATAGAACCACTCCAAAATCTTGCCAAAGCCTCTCCAAACCCTAGCCGTGAGCACCTCCAATGTTGGGGAAAAGATGAGAAAAAGATCCTTCAAAATGTCTCAAATCACGGTGATAAGTGCTTCAGTAGACATATTTTTATATATGTTTTACATGCATTGAGCATCGTTTTTTAACCATGGTTTATGTCTCATATTGTGTATTTGGTGTTCTTTTATGCATATAGGTTGTGAATCCCTTGAAGAGTAAAAAGAAAGCAAAGATAGGCTATAAAGACACAATGTTGGGAGTTATTGTTCAATTTAAGGACCAAGACACGAGAGGAGTTCATAAACGTGGTGATGTGTGCCAACTTCCAAGAAGATTCAAGTTAATTCACTAGTTGGAAGGGCATAAAGGTAGCCACATCTTCATGTTCCTTCTCTTTGTGAAAATTGCAAGATCTCTCAAAGATACGTCGATGAAGAGAAGTTTATAGCCTACCACATGGACGTGTGCCCGGACATGTGGCCTCAAGAGAAGAGTGTTTGGACAGTGTTTTATGAAAAGTACTATAGCAAAGTACTGTAGCAATTTTTGGGCGCATGGAAAATCCACATGGGTGCGTGGGGCATGTGATAGGCGCAGTTTTGGGCTTTAAATAGGTCGTTTACCCTATTCTTTAGGGACTTTTGGCGAGGCTTTTCATGAGCACTTTGAAGCGCAATGCGGCTAGGGTTTTGGAGGAGGTCTTTGGCGATATTAGGGGGCATCCATCACCAACTTTGATTGATCTTCTCTCGTCCTAGCATAGAGGGAGCCTTCTGTGACCTAGCTTCGGAGAAGGATTCTTCAAGACGTTGGGTGACCCATCAAGGCCATCATCATGAATTTAAGGGGGTTTTACTTCATGGTTTTCATTGCTTTTTCATTGTATTCATCATTGTTTTTGTAACTTGCTCCATGGAGGGCTTAACCCTAGTAGGTATTTGGGCATGTGAACCCCTAGGATCTATGTTTTTATATTGATTTTGCTTTTATGTTTCTATTAAATCTGAGTTGATTTGAGTTTTAATCTTGTATTCCCATTGCTTTGCTTGTTTTTATTAATCCTTGTGGTTAATTGGATTTGCATGATTTGTTGCTTTGATGAGAGGAGGTCTCCATTAGGGTTAGAACTTCAAGGTTAAAGAAGGGTTGAGAGGGTGAGTCAGTGAGATAGTGGAGTGTCACCCTTTTCCCTTCCGAATGAGTGTTTCCTATCTCCGTATTCCCTAGACTCTAAGCAACCATATTTGGTGTGAGGTGTGAGATTGAGAGATTTCTCCGCCGGGACCTTGTAGAGGGTTAGGGATCCTTCACTGGGAATTAGGGTTGAATCTATCTTTAGAATCGGTTTCACTCTTAGGTGTCCCTAGAGCGATTCCGGTCATATGGGGTGTGAGGTGTCAGATTGACGATTTCTACGGGATCTTGTAGGGGACTAGTACGTGGCTTGAGGCAGGGGGTTGTTCTGGAAACCTCGACTCATTAGACTCGGTTTAGAAGCATTTAGTGAATCTTGAGCTTCATGTTAGATCCTAGGGGGAGTATTGTCCGGTATCTCATCTTTATTGATTGAGATCTCCCTTTACTTGTTTTTCTTGCCCGTTTGCTTGCTTATTAATTCTCTTGCAATTAGTTCATTTCATCACATCCATTGATTTCGACTAGATAACTAAGAATATGTTAATACAAATACTTCTGTTCTCTATGGATTCGACTACCCACTCACCGGGGTAATTATTAATTCGACACCCGTGCACTAGTGGTTTACACGCATATTCTAACACGTGTCACACGACTTAAATAGGGTTGGAATCCAGCATCCACACGCCCGTGTGAATCTCTAGGAATTCAATTTTTGCAATCTATGAATAGTAACTACTATAGTACTTTTGCTACAGTGATTTGCTACAAAACTTTGCCAAAATACTCCTGATCCACACTTTTCATCGAGGCCACACGAATGGCACACATCCATGAGGTAGATCACGTTATGTCTTCCATAAAAGTCACATTAATGAAGATCTTGCTAGTAATTCTCAAGTCGGAACACATGAGTATGACTGCCCTTGTGCCCCTCCAAACTATATATTCGCTTGAGCACAATGGTGGTTGGCACACACTTACGTGTCTTCATGCACAACTTGTGTCTTTGCATTTGTTCACTACAAGATTTCATCAACAAAATGCATCCATGATCTATTTTTGGTTCCTTTCTCCCACTCTTGTCTCCACTATCCTACATGCACAGAAGAACACAAAAACACATGCATAAGAGATAAAATACAAGAAAAGTCATGCTCAGTGTAAGAAGAGAATACTTCGTATTACTAATACACAAGCACTTATCAAACTCCCCTACACTTAAGAATTTGCTTGTCCTTAAGCAAAACTAAAACATTAAATCACATAAGAAGGAAAATTTAAAGTGCTTGGCCTTAGGTTCACCAAAAACATGCAAGGGAAGCATTCTACAAGTAAGGAAAAATTGCAACACCAAATAAGAACATCAACGCTCTACCTAAAAACATAAATCAAAAAGGACAACAACCCCAAATGGGTAAGTATGTGTAAACTCACTCAAGTAAAAACCAACATATACTCCTCGAAAGTTCTAAGTACAAGGGACTTATTTATGTACAAAAGAAAGAAAAGAGAAGGTAGTAGCTTCCACACATCCTCTAAGGTTGCCCTTTCAGTAAGCGGGTCAGCTATGGTGGCTTTCTCACTTTCGAGGTGGTAGCTCTTTCTACTAGTGTAGTAGCTTTCACTCATCCCATGAGATAGCTCTTTCTCTCATTAGGGCATAATTAGTATATGACTTATGAGAGTAGCTTTGTACTTCATTGGTGGTAGCTCTTTCAACCACCAATGCACAAACACAACAAACATAACTTTTTCTTTTTCTTTTCATTCAACAACAATTTTTTTTAAAGAAATTATAACCAGAAATAACTAAACTAGTCCCCTAAATGTCAAACTTGAGTTTCCACAAGGTTTAATGAGTGAGTAGTGCAACAAGTGCAAGAGAACATTCAATGTTAAAAATTCTCCTAAACTTAAGAATACAACCATTGCAACTAAAGTGAACCACTATTAGCTACATGAGCACATACAATAAAAGCATAAGTATAGAACATGTGTAATGTGAACCGCCCCTCCCCCTCCCACACACACAAACATACTTAAGATGTACATTGCCCTCAATGTACGCATGCAAGCACAATAAAATATAAAGCAATGAAAAATATATGTGGAAAGGGGCAATTGAAACAACACTCCCCTGAACTCCTAATGGTACATTTGATGGAGCTATATTCATTGAGAATTGAGTTCCAATGGGTTGTGGAGCATACACGGCTATGTGAATATCACAATGACCATGTCCATGAGTATTGCTTAAATTCCAAACTCACAAGACCATCTATACGTATATACAAGGGGGTTCAGTGAAGCTCAACAAAAACAAAATAACTCATAACTCGAGTATATAAAGATAAGAAATGAAATACAACTCGGGACAACTCAAAATAAAAGATAAACTCAAAAGGAATATCCTTTCTGAGTGGTACAAGTCCAAAATAAAATGCGGAAATAAAATACGAAAACATTAAAGATAACTAAAAATAAAGACGCATCATGCGTTGGTGTCTGGTGTTGTCTCTGCTACTACCGCTATTATCGGCAAAAATAGGTGGTCTTGCTAGTGATGGTGACAGAGGTGTTGGTTGAATACTTCCCCGCAAGTGTACGGCATCGCCAAGTAATACCTTGTGTGAAGACACGAGGATCGTATTCCACAGGGATAAGGATCTCCTATTACTCCTTCTTGAACTATTATCTAACCTAAAATCTTAAGTGATGGAATTAACTCTACTAGATGAAATTAAAACTAAAAGAAGGTTTCCAACAAATTAGAGAGAAAAAGCAATGGGAAAGCAAGAGAATCAATGTAATGCAAAGGCCTATAGATGTGGATCCCCTTTGGGGGGTTATCATGAAACATGGATGATGATCAAAAGATGCAAGGGTAAATTGGACCAAGAGATTTCTAGATTAGAACAACCCCAATTTCTCGGTGATTGAACCCTAATCCAATACGAACATTGATAGGAATTTCTTCCAAATCCACGTTCCTATGATTGCATTAAATAGAAGGAAATTTCAAATAGGAGTAAACCTACTCTTCTTCGGCTTAAACCTAACATGGAGGTCTACCAACACCCAATTTCTCTGTGTGATGATACAAGTATCCCCTTCTAATCCTTTCATGATCTAAAACATGTAAGCATGTCACATCTACATGCATAACTCATAAAAGAGCTATGGATTTCTCCTTAGTGTAGCACCTAGCATGAAAACAATGGATTAAATCTCAAGATAACCCAAAAATGGAATTAACAAGTAATCATCCAAAATACATGATAAACCCCCCCTCCCCCCAAGGTTCACCAACACCAGGTTGCCTTGGGGGTCTAGTTTGTCATCATCCCACAACAAATAACACAATCAAGCAAAACACAAAGCAAAAGCATAGATGACACTACCAAGATGAAATTGTGGAGGATGAGGTAGAGAATATGCCGAATGATGCTTCCCCCGCCAAAGGAATGCCGAATGACGCTTCCTTTAGCCGTGGGTCTCCTTCCTTCAAATCGTGGTTGATCTCCCCTTGATGATGTTGCCTTCTTGCCTTGAGAGCCTTGGACCTTGGCCTTGAATGATCTCCTAGATTCCTTGCCCTTCTTCTCCTTCCCAAGGTCGCCCAAAGTCTCTCAAGTGGTCTCTCAAAACATGTCCAAAAAAATTCCCTTGTTCTGTCCTGAAAGTAAGCTTTTATACCCCTCATGGCATACGAGTCATATAGGGGTCGTATGGGGGTCGTATAGCACTCAAATAATCTAGATTCACGCTCCATACAGGGTGCATATGGGGTTCATACGGCCTCCATATGACCCCTATACTAGGTGGTATGGGGGTGGTATGAAAAATCTAGGGCGATGACTTCAATTTCATCCCGTTACTACGAGTCATATGGCCCCCATACTAGGTGGTATGGGGGTGGTATGAAATTGTTGTTTTCTTCTCTTTTCGCCTAAATGATATCTTCTTGTTCTCCGTGGCTTTCTTATGCCCTACAAAGTAAATAGTAGATGACTAAGCACAAAATGGGCATCAAACCTCACAAAATACATGCAAAGTGAATATGATATATATATGAAAACACCTACATTTAGACACTTATCAAATATACCCACACTTAAGCGTTGCTTGTCCCTAAGCAAACAACTCATGAAAAACAAAGACACTAAAAAAGTGGCTAAATGCATTACCTCTGTCGTCAAGCAAATATAAGACTCCAAAAGAAATGGACAATAAGTATTTACAACGTTGAGTTATAGTCAATAAGCATAATAAGAAATATCCTGTCTCACCACTTATATGTCTGTGCCGTGTAAGTGAATTTTATATCTCATTTGCCCTGATCTGGTTTAGCCTAAGAACTTCAATCAGTACAGCTCTAGATGCTAAGCACTCCACATACAAAGAATAGTAAGCCTTAAACTATTAAGTGATACTTCAATTTCCAAGTAAGATCCTTCTAATTCTATGGCTCGAAACTAAATCCATTTTCTTCTCAAAACCTTTGGTAGGTACTCAAAAAGATCACTAGGGTTTTTATTTTCATTTCATCATTCATTCATTCATTTTTTTTAGTCCGAGTAACATAGACTCCACCAACATCATTTTGAAACATTTCTGGAGGGTGCACATGCTGGTTAGGCACAAGAGCCACCCAACTACTTGATTACAGTCTACATAGACGCATTCATGCTCAGAAGCAGATGAATACTGACATAGCCACATTTTTATTTGTTATCTCTATATTTTTTTTAAATTCACCCTAGATCACATCTTCAGAGTACTCTACATAATACAATACTAGGATTAGCTCAACAAGACTTAGAAGTTCATAAGAGTCCATTGAAGGATAGAACTGAGTGTTCTAAGGCCAAGTACTCAAAGTAGTGTGTTAATCATATAAGAGAGTTAGAGTAGTCACATTGGCTATTCCCAAATCATCGACAAAAAAATTCAGTGCACATGACAATACTAGGGGTAAAACAAGATTCACTAAAGCATAAAAAACAACTAACTCACATCAATCATTAGTCCAAGCTAAAAGACTCTTACAAGAATGAACAAAGCCATCATAGGTAGCACTAGCATGTAACAAAATGGTCCCTAATACGTAAAAAGACACCCATTCCCACACTTGGTGTTGTGCATTGCCCTCAATGTACACTAATCATGAAAAAAACATGTGAGAGCAAGCAATGAAAATAATATAGGAGGGTGAAAATGAACTTCCCCGATTCAACTTGTGCTCGTCGTGAGGTATGACTCGACAAAAGGTATGGTGAGCAATACATGTCTCGTCCGACCTAAATTAAAAATTAGGAAAGCTCACCAAATTCCCTCAATGTCCTGCGAGGCAAAAAGGGGACATCATCATTCCACAAAAATTTATCAATACAAACACAAGGGATAAACTAGGGAGTAGTCGAGTAAAACACATAGATAAAAAGAAAATAAAGTTCAATGACACAAGTCGGTAGGGTAAGAACCATGCCAACTCAACAAAATACAAAAATACAAAACAAAGCAAACAAAAGTACATAATGAGTGTCCATGCTCAAATGGGTCGCTACTCATCACAATCTAGTGTCGGATGGTGGGGCATGGCAAATCGAAGAAGTGGTCACGCGGTGTACGAGGATAAACAATAGTACAAAGTGATGAAACGGTGAAAATCCTCCTCGAGTCGACGTTGTCCCTCAATGATCCGGGTGAAGTCGGCCAAGAATCTTGAGCTTCTCCTGACGCATGCACTGAATCTCTCACTCAATCCCCCTCGGGTCTCATGTCGAAATCGGGTAATGATGAGTGCTGGGGGTAGGGACAGGAGTGTCCTCAGGCTCTAACTTTATCTGCTCTATCTCTTGCTGACTGGACTCGCCCGAGTGTCGGGGACGTGTGGATGCGCTCACTCGAGGCGCTCATTCACAACCAAGCCTATCACCCTTATGTGGGCCTTCCCAAGGGTGCTTGCACCTCCTACAATGGTCATACCTCGAGTCTGCTCGAATAAACCCATGCCACGGATCAATCTAGTTACATAGGGCCCAGCAAATATAGCTCCTATTCGCGCATATGATCCCTGGTGAAGAAATGCATCAGCAACAAGGTGGCCAAGATGAGTAGGGCGCTACTCTAAGATGCCATACATCATGTAAAGATCAGACTGTGTGACCATCCCCTTGCTGTCAGCCTGCATCTAAATAGAACAAGCAATCAAAGCATGAAAGTATCTGTGTGCTGGGTCTGTCATGCATGAGGCTTTTCAGGTCTGGTCACTACCTACTAAGGTCGCCCAATAGTGGCTTCTAGTCACATCATTTGGGAAATCAAGCTTAAGATAGTCACCAAGCATCAAATTGATAAACTCATCATCATAGATTCCCAAATACTTGGAAAAGTCCAACTGGTGCATAGTACGAGTTTTTCCAAAAGCTTGAAAATGGATGGTAACACATTTCCTATTTGGCGTGGATTGTGCATCTTGTCGTGCCTCAAAAGTACTCAAAACCTCCAAGGTTAATTGGCGAAAGGTTGGCTCATTAATGGCAAAAATCTTATCCCAACAATTATGTGATAGCCACTCCTTGACTAGATTTTCTATCCCAAGGCTCTCCACAAGTCCCCCAATCAATGTAACACAACATCCCAAATGGTTTTGTCTTCAAGGTATCATATCTCTCTCGATGATGGGCCAACTTGAAGACGGGTTCATCAGATGTAGATGAGGGTTAGGTGGTTCTTGGGCGTTTAGAGGCGAGTCTTTTAGTGTGAGGCATCCCTACAATGAAGATAAACCTTGTTCAAGCTTATAGGGATACAAGATAAATCAAAAATAAAATGCAATAGATAGATGAAACAAATGAAAAAAATCAAATTTTTGTGGTCATACTGACCGTATGAGGTCGTATGGTCACTATTCATCGACAAGGGTTTCCCCATATTCATGGAATCGAAAAAATTTTTACATAAATTTTCATTCAAATTTATCCATGATATTCACATCATCCAATCCAAGAAAAAAATGCTTGAGAAATTCCACATAAAAGCTCCAAGAATGCACAATAAAATGAAAAAAAGAGAAAACTAGGGCATTGAAAAAGCATACCGATGAAATCTTGAGAAAACAAGCTTTAAACTCGAGGAAAACCACTAGATCGAAGTCTCTAATGGATGGGGAGAAGTTTTAGGAGACAAAATGAGGATATTTGGCTAAGAAATGAGTGAGAAAGAAGAGAGAAAATCGGTGGAAAGAAGATAAAAATGAGAGAATATAAGAGAGAGAAGAGAGAAGAGATTTAAAGGGACAAGAATGCCCCCATACACCCTCATACGCCTCATGATGGTGGTCATATGGGTAGAGAGACACTCTCGGCTGAGGCTCTCTGCGCGTCTCATACAGCCCCATATGGGGGCCGTTTGGGGGCCGTCTGAGACGGCATAGAGACACTGGATTGGCTCTGTGTCCATCTCATACGGCCTGCATAAGCCCTAGGATGGCCGTATGACTTTTAAACTCACTCAAAACTTTGAAATCCTGCATTAAATGATTTAAAAATGATATGGCAAGCTCGAAGACTTCTCCAAAAATGAGTGAAATGAGTAAAACGACGATCTAGCACATGAAATGACACCAAAATATGAGTTTCTCATGAAGTTGAACAAATAAACCACAACTAAATCGATGAGAACAATGTGCCAAGTGTGTGAGCATGAACTTATTCAAAAACAAACAATTCTAAGAAATACAAAAAGTGAAATGAACCAAGACCTAAAATATGACAAATGCAAGAAAGCACCCCCGAATGCTTGTGTTGCCTCCCAAGAAGCGCTTGTTTAATGTCATGAGCTAGACGTACTTCATCACTTACCTCATGGGGGTTCAAAGAGTTTGAAGCCATACCCAATTTCCCTTGCAGTGTTATTTCTTCCCGGTAAATTCAGTGATAACATTGAAAATACCTCGAATTGTTCATGAGTAGAGAAGGGTGAAAAATTTACCTTCCCTCCTTGAGATGTGGGGTGATGAAGCTTGGTACCTTTCTTTTTTCTCTCGTGAATCTTCCTCCATATTTTCTTCACAAATGATTCTTTTTTTCTTTTTCCTTAGCATTAGTACAGGATACCTTCTCTTTTGGTTGCTTCAAGTTGTGAATTTGAGGATGGTAGTGAGGTTCTTCTTATTGTTCATTCCCCAACTCTCCCAAATACTCATCCAAAGGGTTTATCGAGAGCACCACCTACACACAGTCAGAAATTAACCTATCAGTTTCATCAATGCAGTAAAGTGTGTCATAATGATCTAAAGAGTATTTCATAGCAGCTCGCAAAGCGTACACCACTTCATCTTCTCTGACTCCTAATGTTAATTTCCATCCTTTCAAATCAATTAGGGCACCTGAGGTGCTATGGAATGGTCAGCCAAGAATCAATGGTGTCTCTACATCCTCATCGATTTCCATGATGACAAAATCCACAAGGAAGACAAATTTGTCCACTCGGACAATCACATCTTCAACAATCCCACGAGGTTTCCTTGTTGGTCGATCCACCAATTGTAAGGTCAACCTCGTGGGCCTTAACTCATCCAAGCCAAGTTTCAAATACATGGTGTAGGACATGACATTTATGCTTGCCCCCGAGTCCGCTAGAGCATTTTCTTGGACTCCTTCTTTAAGCATGCACGGGATAATGAAACTTCCTGGTTCTTTCAACTTTTATGGGAGCTTCTTTTCTAAAATGGCCAAGCAATTTCCTGTAAGTGCAACCGTGCCTTTTTCCTCCAACTTTATTTTATTCGTAAGGAGCTCTTTTAAAAGCTTGGCATATTTAGGCATTTGGATCAATGCTTCAACTATCTGGATGTTCAAATGGAGTTGTTTGAAAATGTTGATGAACTTTTTTGAAGTGAACATCCTCCTTGTCATGCCTCAATCTGGTTGGATAAGGGATTGGAGGCTTGTACTCGGATGATTTTAACGGTCCTTGTTGTTGGGGATTATCATTTCTTCCCTAATTTTTGTCTTCACTATTTTTTTCAACTAGCTTGGGATCTTCCCCGAAGGCTACCCCACTTTCCTTGACACTTGGGTCAACTTCGTCCCTTGTCTCCACTTACCTCCCGCTTCTAAGGGCAATGGCCTTCAAGTGCTCCCTTGGATTGTCTTTCGTGTTACTAGGAAGACAACCTAAAGAACGTTCATAATTTGCCTTGGTGAGTTCCCCTATTCGATGCTCAAGTGATTTTACAGAAGCTTGGAGGTTCCTCAAAAGCAGAACCTGTCTCACCGAACTGTTCGTCGCTGAGTGAGATGAGCATTCACCTTGCCAAATTGTGCATCCATGCTACCAGTTAGGCTATTAAACCTGGCATCCAAACTGAACATGAACTTGGCAAGAACCTCTTCAGTGGTAAATTTCTTCTCAAAAGCCGGTTATTGAAATTGAGATCCTTGGGGTGGTGTACCTCTTTGTTGTTGGCTTGGTTCCATGCAAAATTTGGATGGTTCTTCCATCCCAGATTGTAAGTTGAGCTATACGGGTTCCCTTGATTTTGTTGCACCCCAATGTAGTCGACATTCTCAATGGAAGCAACAGAGGAGCTAGCAATAGGACATTGGGCTGCACCATGCCCACCATCGTAAGTTCTACAACTCATCACTGATTCTGACCTCAAACCACTGCCCATAAGAAGATCAAGCAGTTAACACATCAACCTTTGCGGCCAAGGCATCATTGCTACTCACTTCTTAAGTTCCAGCAGTCTTTTGTGAAGATCCCCTTGAGGCCCAATTTGATTCATTGCTTGCCATAGACTCAAGTAATTGCTTAGCCTCATCGGGGTACTTGTTGCTAAGGAAACCACCCGCCGTGGCATCAATGAGTTGGCTAGTAGCATAGTTCAACTCATTGTAGATGATTTGTACTCGAATCCATGAAGCAAAACCATGATGGGAGCACCTTCTAAGGAGATCCTTGAATCTCTCATAGGCTTCAAACAATGTTTCGGACTCCCCCTATTTAAAGGCTGAAATTTCTTGTCTTAATTTGGCCGCTTTGCTTGGCGGAAAATACCTCCCAAGGAACTTCTCAACCATATCCTTCCATGTTTATATAGACCCTGGAGATAATGATGTAAACCAATGATATGCCCCGTCTCTCAAACTGAATGGAAATAGCGTCAAACGGATAGCATCATCTGACACCCCATTAATCTTGAATGTAGATCAAATTTGGGGCAACCGGGAAAGGTGGTCATGTGCATCTTCATTTGTAAGACCATTGAATTGAACTGAGTTCTGGACCATGCCGATTGTACTTGCTTTAATTTCAAATTTGTTGGATGCCACAGATGGTGCTTGAACACTAACTCATCACGTGTGAATTGAGGTCTTTCATATTCGAATAAAGTGCGTCACTCTTCGGCCATGATTGAAGACTCTCTATCCTCAATTTCAATGTTCTGTATACCTGACCCTTCACCAACTTCTCTTAATCTCTGATGCAAAGTTCTTTGAATTTCACTATCCGGTGTAATCAAGGTCGATGGATTTGAACGTGTCATGCACAATACCTTGCAAAACCAAGAAAAAATGGTAGAAAGTTAAGATCAAAGGAAAAGAAAAAAATAATGATAAAAAATGAGTAAATAATGAAATGGCTAGAGTAGTAATCTAAAAGTTTCCTAGAATTCCTCAAAGGTCCCCAGCAACGGCGCCAAAAACTTGATTGCTTCCTGATAAGTGTACGGGATCGCCAAGTAATACCTCGTGTGAAGACATGAGGATCATATTTCACGGGGCTAAGGATCTCCTATTACTCCTTCTCGAACTATTATCTAACCTAAGATCTTAAGTGATGGAATTAACTCTACTAGATGCAATTAAAACTAAAACAAGATTTCCAACAAATTAGAGAGAACAAGCAATGAGCAAGCAAGAGAATCAATGTAGTGCAAAGGCTTATGGATGCAGATCCCCTTTGGGGGGTTATCATGAAACATGGATGATGATCAAAAGATGCAAGGGTAAATTGGACCAAGAGATTTCTAGATTAGAACAACCCCAATTTCTCAGCGATTGAACCCTAATCCCATGCGAACATTGATAGGAATTTCTTCCAAATCCACATTCCTATGATTGCATTAAGGACAAGGAAATCTCAAATAGGAGTAAACCTACTCTTCTTCAGCTTAAACCTAACATGGAGGTCTACCAACACCCAATTTCTCGGCACGATGATACAAGTATCCCTTTCTATTCCATTCATAATCTAATATATGTTAGCAGGTCACATCTACATGCATCACTCATAAAAGAGTTACGGATTTCTCCTTAGTGTAGCACCTAGCATGAAGACAATGGATTAAATCTCAAGATAACCCAAGCATGGAATTAGCAAGTAATCATGCAAAATATATGATAAAACGCCCCCAACATTCACCAACACCCGGTGGCCTTAGGGGTCTAGTTTGTCATCATCCCAAAACAAATAACACAATCAAGCAAAACACAAAGCAAAAGCATAGATGGCACTCCCTAGATGAAATGGTGGAGGAGGAGATAGAGAATGTGCGGAATGATGCTTCCCCTGCCAAAGGAATGCCGAATGACTCTTCCTCTAGCCGTGGGTCTCCTTCCTTCAAATCGTGGTTGATCTCCCCTTGAATGATGTTACCTTCTTGCCTTGAGAGCCTTGGACCTTGGCCTTGAATGATCTCCTAGCTTCCTTGCCCTTATTCTCCTTCCCAAAGTCGCCCAAAGTCTCTCAAGTGGTTTCTCTAAATATGTCCAGAAAAAGCCCCTTGTTCTACCCTAAAAGTAAGCTTTTATACCCCTCATGGCATACGGGTCCTATAGGTGTCATATGGGGGTCGTATAGCACTCAAATAATCTAGATTTATGCTCTATACAGGGTGCATACAGGGTCCATATGGCCTCCATACGGCCCGTATACTAGGTGGTATGGGGGTGGTATGAAAATCTTGGCAGACAGCTTCAATTTCATCCCGCTCCTACAGTGCATATGGCCCCCATACTGGGTGGTATGGGGGTGGTATGAAATTGTTGTTTTCTTCTCTTTTCACATAAATGATGTCTTCTTGTTCTCCATGGCTTTCTTATGCCCTATAAAGTAAATAGTAGATGATTAAGTGCAAAACGGGCATCAAACCTCACAAAATACATTCAAAGTGAATACGATATATATATGAAAACACCTACATTTAGACACTTATCATTGGTGATGCCTGAGGGGTGCGGGCTCTCATCACAAATGGTGAGGTCGCGTCTCGCTCAAGAATCTGCTTTAAGATGTCGAGACATACCATCAACTCTGTATGGTACGTAGCCTGTGTAGCACAAACCTCGGCCAACTCTACTTGTAACATTCCCACAGCACTCTAGAGCCTCTCAAATCGATCATGGGCTCGAGTGGAAGAAAATATATATACTGGAGGTAGTTCCTATGTTGTGGATGGTGCCTCGGTCGGCATCTTCTCTAGTTGTGGCTCTAGAGCAGGCTGAGACCCCTCGGCTATGTCACCCTCACCCTCGGCTGGCTCTAGTAGGGGCATGACCATCATGTAGATGCCGACCAGTACCTATGCATCATCCCCATCAATCTCATTGTCTCTATGCCAAGAGTGGATAGTACGATCGTCTTCTCGGCCCCTCTGATATTGTCTAGTAAACCCATAACAATGATGAGTCTGGTGATGTACGGGGATTAGAAGATCACCCCTACTCTTGCTTCTTAGCCTTGGTGTCTCATATACTTAGCCACAATATGTCCCAAGTGAATTGGCTCACTCTGCACCATGGAGTATTGATATAATAGCTCCTATCTGCTCAAGCCTCCGGTACTATCACCATGACCATTCATTGACCTGTTGAGGATGGCATGAATGTATTTGTAGCTCGGCCAGGATAGGCATGTGGCCTTGGGCACTCCCAGCTCATACTGTCCCAGTCCACATAATGGTTTGTAAGCACTCTGCGGAGTTAAACTACGGCGATAGTCCATCGGTAACTGTGCATACTCATCCATGTCAGTGAAAGCATCATCATATAATCCAAGCTGGACCAAGAAGTGGGAAACGCTCATGATATAGTGCTATCCAAATGCTCTAAGCTGTATAGTATAGATGCTCGAGAAAAAACAGTATGAGCGATCGAACTCCAATTATAAGAGCAACTCTAACGTGGGCATCCGAAT
This sequence comes from Dioscorea cayenensis subsp. rotundata, assembly GCF_009730915.1. Lineage (NCBI taxonomy): Eukaryota > Viridiplantae > Streptophyta > Magnoliopsida > Dioscoreales > Dioscoreaceae > Dioscorea > Dioscorea cayenensis. The sequence continues at coordinate 41,993 of NW_024087161.1, forward strand.
AGCTTGCTCTCGAATCAACAGTAACTTGCGCTAGCTACCGACTGAGAGGAGCTCATCAATCTCCTCAGCCACCTCGTCTCCTCTCTGGATCTCTCTAAGTACACTCAAGTAACGTGACTGCATGAACTTGAGCTTCGATTGATGTTCAAACCGAACCTAGTTTTCGGGGATTGAAATTCCAACTACTCCGGCTCAGGAGAAGACTCTTGTGGATGCTTGCCGACCCTTTTCTTAGTCATGGGTGCTATATCTGCAAGAATTAACAAAGAAATTGATCAAATAAACTTAAAAATCAATACTGTAGAAATCCATACGGCCATGTGGAAATTCCACACGCCCATGTGGATCTTCACGGTGTGAAAGCTGCATGGCCACTATGCTAAAATCCAAAAGTACACCAATAATTCTATCCAAAACCACTCTAAAAGCAATTACCAACCATTTACACATAAAAATGAAGCAGCTATCCGAATTTAAGCATGATAAATCAAGACTTGGCAAAGAAAAAGAGAAAGAGAGCTTACCAATAAGATGAAACTCAAGAACCTCGAATACGGCAAGAAGACACCCTAAAATCTCAACAAATAGATGGTGAGAGGTAGAGGGAGTGAAGAGAGGTGTCATTTGAGTGTTTGGGAGTTAAAGAATGAAGAGACGCATGTAGATCTTAATGAAAAATAGCGCCTCTTGGTATTCTATGCATCCACACGGTCTTCTAAAATTTCCACATGGTCGTCTGACTTCACAAGAGAGCTCACAGGGGTAGACACATGCCCCTGTATGTTCTCAGGATCGCCTCTAACTGTCGCTGAACGCATCCACACGAGCCTTTGGAAATTTCCCACACCCGCGTGCCCAACCAACAGGGGCATCCACACGACCCTGTGACTTCTCTGTCCACCTGAAAATTTGGCTATGTGTTCCACATTCCCCTATGGAAATTCCACACGGGTGTTTGGATGCTCACAGGGGCACTCACACTCTCCTGCGTGCTCTTGGGATGAAGGATAACTCTCTACAGAGTTTCACACGGGCGTGTTGAAATTACCCACACCCGTGTGTATTTCACAGGGTCATACACAAGGGTAGACACAAGTCCCTGTGTCTTCTCTGGATAGAATCTGAGAACTTTACAGAGAAACACAAGCCCATATGGAAATTATCCACGGGCGTCACAAGGCCGTTCACAGGGCCATTCACACACCCCTCTATCCTCTCATAAGGAGCTCTGAACGAAAACAAAATCATGTGGAAATTCCACATGGCCATGTGTCTTCTCTGGATGACTTAGGAAAAAATTACAGACTCTGTAGAAAATTTTTGCACACTCATACACACATAGAGCCTGCCTATACTATGAAAAACTAACTAGACAATCATGGAAAACACACTCAAATGACCAAGAAACTTTGCCAAACACAATTATGCACAAGATAATACCAATAGTTCATAAGAAAAACACAACAATAGCATGTAAAATTCAAGACACAAACACTAATGTCCTTATTCATGCAAGTACTAAACTAGAAACTAGAAAAACAATAAAAGCTTAGGTTACCTTCCAAGAAGTGCTTGTTTAATGTCACTAAGCTTGGCATACCTCTTCTTACCTCACGGGGGCTCATCGATGAAAGTTTTCCTCTTACCTACAACCTGGAAGCATGATGCACACAATTGTTTCAAGGTAGAGGTGGAGTTGTCAAGCTTGTTACCACACAAAGGTCCATCACACTTACTCCATGCATTCATATCCATATTAACATTGGGGCATTTCTTGTGATGTCTTCTTACTCTTTTTATCTTTTGTACCATCCTCTTATGATCCCCAAGGTAGGTTGAACCTTGTCCTCTAGACCAAGTGATAAAACTTCTTCATTCTCGACTTCTTGATCTAGCAAACCCTCAAATGGGTAAGGCACATAATTTCCTGCACATATTTATTAATCAAATAATTAGTAGTATCAAGAAAATATAGAGTATCATTAAAGTCAAATGAGTATCTCATAGCTTTGGTGAGGCGGTATGTCAACTTGTCATCACCAACTCGTATGGTCAACTCCCTATCATCAATGTTAATAAGAGCATTGGAAATGTACAAAAACAGCCTCCCAAGTATAAATAGAACCTCAACATCCTCATTAACATCCAACACTACAAAGTCCACAGGAAATATGTACTTGTCGACCTTCACAAGTATGTCTTCAATGAAGCCCCTCGGATGTCTAACTATTAGATCGACCAATTCAAGTGTCATCTGAGTGGGTGTGGCTCTTCTAGGAATAGTTTTCATAAGAATGTGTAAGGCATGACATTGATACTAGCCCCTGAATCCGCCAATGCCTTTACTTCACCCAAATTACCAATGTTGCATGGAATGATAAAGCCTTTGCAATATCACCAAACATGGAGCATCTAGAGTTTTCATAATGAGGCATTTGAGATAACGCGCTCCACAAATGGATGTTGATGTGTAACTACTTGAATAGACCCAAGAACTTTTTGTATTCCTCATCACTTTGGTTGTTCTTCAATCTTGAAAGATAAGGGATTCATGGCTTGTAGGGTGGGGGTGCGACCCCCTTCTCTTTTGCTATTTCCTCAACATCCACGACCTCAGGTGACTGAACATTAGTATTCTCACTTAAGAGCCTAGTCTTTCCCATGTCTGGAATAAAGAGTCCAATTCCATTTGTACAAAGGATGTGATCTCATTCCTAAGCTTTGCATATTTTTCGAGAGGTAAATAACGGGCAAGAAAATCTTCTACCATATCCTCTAATTTAGTGATCGATGCTCTAGGTAATGAGTGTAGCCACTGCTTCGCTCTCCCCTTTAAGGAAAATGGGAAGGCTCTCAACTTGGTGGCATCATCCGAAATAGCATTGATCTTGAGCATATCACACACTTCCAAGAAATTCTCTATTGGACTTTTTGGATCATTGACAAGGTCCCCTTGCATATATCCCGCAAGTGCACGGGTTTGTCGAAGTAATAATCCCGGGTGAGCGGGTATCGAATCCACAGGGAGTAGGGAATAAAAATACTTAATTTGATTCTTAGCTATGTGAAAGATCAATGATGATGAGTGTGACAATGATTCAATTCTCAACAATAAAAGCAACAAATAAGAGAGCAAAAGTAAAGAAGGGGGTAAGACAATCGATAAATATGGGGTACCCGGATAATGCTCCGCCTAGAATAATTGTTTCAAGTAGAAGAACCCTCTATTATGCTTCCTAATCATTGCAATTGTGAGTCATGGAAATCCTAAATTACATAGTCCAAAATCTAAGGTTAACTATGCCTAACTCTGTATATGTCCCGGAAGAGAAATCGAACAATCTCAACACATCTCACTCGCATAGAGTTGCAATGAGCTCTAGGGATTCCAAGTGATAAATTTCTTCCTGATTATAGACCTAACCCTTTGGTCCAGGTGCAAGATCCCTAACCACAATTGAGCCCTAGATACTAAGATCACCTCAACGCTTCACTCCGTTGCATGCGCAACTAAGCCCCAGCGGAAGTTCATCCCTTAGACCATTCTCTCTATGATGGCTGCAAAGAACTCGAGGAACGGAGGTAGAATCTATCACTTCGGAGGAGAAAGGGGACGCTCCTGTACCTCTCGACTCACCCTCTCACCCCTCTCCAACCTAGCTTTGTCTAATGCTCGTGGTGTGTCACTCACTCACGAGGTTACCAATAAGAACTCTCAACCCTAGTGTTACTCTAGGGGAAATGTTCATATAATCAAGCATTCAAGGTTGGAACTCACAATAAACATCAATTTTTTGAAAGCATAATAAAGAGATTCAAAGAAACGAATACATCCTAGGGTTCACAAATACCCAACTACCCACTAGGGGTTTAGCTCTCCATGGAGCTAAGTACAATCAAAGAAATAGAATGTAAAAGCAATGAATCCATAAAGAAACCCCCTCGATGGTCATGTCGATGGTCTTGTGGAGAGTCCTCTACTCGTCGTAAAGGATCCTTTGTCCAGCATAGGATACACCTCGCCGGATCGGTGCCGACGAAAGCTCTCCCAATAACTTTCTTCCAAATGACGCGCAATGTTGGAGTCGTAGAACCTCCCTAAAACCTAGCCAATACCCATCAAAACCCTAGCCGAAGCTCTCTCTCAAGTTGCGGAAACGATGGGGAAAAGAATACCAAAATCGAGGCTGATTCGGCTTTAAATAGGGCTGGAATCGGGCGACTACACGGGCGTGGATGCTTCACGCGCCCGTGCGCAATTTCCACAGGGGTGTGGATAATTTCCACATGCTCGTGTGGATCCTCTGAACTCCTGTTTTCTCGGCCGGCTGTGAACAGTGCTGCTACAATACTTTCTACCGTGTTGCTACAGTGATCTGCTACAGTATCAGCCTGAATAGCTTCCCGAATCCATACTTTAATCGTAGTAACGCAAACGGGCGCACATTCACATCGTGGATCACTTGTTTCTTCAATGATAGGCACATTGGTGGAGCTCTTATTCTATGCGTATAGGTCGGAATGCTCTAGTGTGACTACCTTTGTGCCCCTCCAAATAGATGTGCCAACTCGAATATGAGGAGGTTGGCACACACTCTAGCATCTCACATTGACCTATTTCTTCGCGTTTTAACCTTAGCAAGATTTCTTCCAAAATCAGTGCATTTTAATCCACATTGGCTTCTTTCCTTCATACTTGGCCTCACAACCCTACTTGCACAAAAGTAACATAAAAACACACATATTAGTGTAAAAACCTAAGAAAAGTAATGCTCAACATAAGGAATGAACGCTTCGCATTCATATCACACAAGCACTTATCAATCATCATCAGCCAAACTATTAAACTGTGTGGACTGCTATAACATGTGGATGAATGCCGGCTTTAGCTCAAAATTCTGAGCTATGATTGGGGGCCACATAATGCTAGATTATGTCCCCAATACTGATGGTCTGGCATAATCAGAGAGTGTTCTCTGTTGTTCATTCTGTTTCGCCATGTTGTCAGATCCTTCAACTTCCACTTCAGCTAGATTCGAAGGTTCTTGCACAGGTTTTTTACCCCTTCTTCTGAGTGTATATTCAAGATCAGGATTATCTTCAATCAATATTGAAGGGTTCCCTCGGGTGATAACATGGAGCTGCACCAAAATAAAGAAAGCAAATCAGAATGATGGTAGAATAAGAAGATATGAAATATAATGAATGAATGAATAGCTAAGATAGGAAAGTGCAAGGTATCTCTAAACGCCTATTCCCTCGCAACGACGCCAAAAACTTGACAACGCCCCTCGTGTCTGACCCACAAGTGCACGGGTTTGTCAAAGTAATAAATCCTAAGTGAGTGGGGTATCATATCCACAGAGAGTAAGGACTATAAATACCAAAATTGCTATTTAATCAAGTGAAGATGGATAATGATTCTGTTGATAAGATGTGATGAAAACAGAAATAAAAGAAACAAGAATGAGAGGTAAGGCAATCGATATAAGTGGGGTAATCAGATAATGCTCCCCCTAGGACTTATGCCTCAAGTGTAGGACCTACCATTATACTTCCTAATTAATGCTTACTAAGCCATGGAAATCCTAAAATACGCAATCCCAAACCTAAGGTCAACCATGACAAACTCTACACTATGTCCCAGTGAAGAAATCGCTAAGTCTCAACACCTCACACTGTGTAAAGTTGCAAGAAGCTCTACGGATTCCAAGTGATAAATCCTATTCCTATATGTAGATCTAATCCTTTGGTCCAGAGAAGGACCCCTAGTCACAATTAAGCTCTAGGTGCTATAGTCACTTCAATGCTTCACTCTATTTCTTGTGCAACTAAGCCGCAACGGAGGTCATCCCTAAGCACATTAACTCTACTATGACCACAAAGAACTTTTGGAATATGGAGGTAGGATAAATCACATCAGAGGGGAAAGGGGATGCTCCGCTACCTCTCGACTCACCCTCTCAACCCTCTCCAATCTAGCTTTGTCTAACCCTCATGGCGTGTCACCCATCCACAAAGATTACCAATATTGACTCTCAACCCTAGTATCACTCTAGGGGAGAAATCATTCAACAAGTATTCAAGATTGGAACTCAATTAAAAACATCAATTAAGGAAAGCATAATGGAAGGTCAAAGAAACAATAACATCCTAGGGTTTATAAAATCCAAGTACCCACTAGGGGGTTTAGCTCTCCATGTAGCACAATACAATCAACAATGAAATCAAAAGTAAAGATAAGAAATCCATAAGAAAACCCCCTCGGTATTCATATCGATAGTCCTCTGGAGTAACCTCATCTTCTCCAAAGGTCCCCTTGTCCATCCTAGGGCAAACCTCGTCAGATCAGTGCCGATGAAACCTCCCTCAATAACTTTCTTCCAAGCAAAGCGCATTGTCGAATCCAAAGAACAACTCCAAAGATGTGCCAAAAGCCTCTTAAAACCCTAGCCGACTGTCTCTCAAAAGATGGAGAAAAGTTGGAGAGTAGGGGGAAAGAAGATTCCCAAAATCGGGCTGAATCGCGGCTTAAACAGGGCTGGAATCGAGCATCCATGCGACTGTGTGGATCTGCCACACGGGCGTTGGGAATTTCCACGCGCCAGTGTCGATTCTCTGCAAATCTGATTTTCGGCCGGCTTTGAAAAGTAACTGCTACAGTGATTTGCTTCAATGGCTGCTATAGTACTCCGCCGAAACACTCCCAATTCAATACTTTTCATCGAAGCAACATAAATGGGCACGCATTTATGACATAGATCGCAACTCTTCTTCAATAAAAAGCCTCATTGGTGAAGATCTTGCTATCACTGCTCAAGTCGGGATACTCAAATGTGACTGTCTTCGTAGCCTCCAACTCATTGTAATGGCTTGAATATATGGAGGTTGGCACACATTTATGTATCTTAGAGCCCCACTTGTGTCTTCGCGTTTGTTCCTTCCAATATTCCCCCAAATAGTGCATTTATGATCTACTTTTGGCTTCTTCTCTCAAAACATAGCTTCACAACCCTACATGCACAAAAGAACACAAATACACATGCATTAGCGCTAAAACCTGATAAAAGTAATGCTCATCTTATAAAAAGAATATTTCATATTACTAATACACAAGCACTTATCACACTTCAAGAAAATTCTCATTATGATTGTTTGGGTCTTCATTGGCTAACCCATTAAATTGTGCGGACTGTTAAACCATTTGAATGAAAGCTAGCTTCAACTCAAAATTCTGGATTGCTACTGGTGGTCTAACAGAGCTTGATTGTGTCCCATAAATAGTCGGTCTAACAAAATCTGAAAGGGTTCTATGATGCCTCTCTTGTTCGGTAATATTTTTAGATTCTTCAACCTCTATTTCAGCTGGATGATTCTGTTTTTGCACAGGTTCTTTACCCCTTCTACAAAGTGTTCATTCAAGTTCAGAATCACCTTCAACCAATATAGAAGGGTTTCCTCGGGTCATAACCTGGGGTTGCAACCAAAGAAAGAAAAACAAAATAGAATGATGAAAGAATAAGAAAGTGTGAAAAAGAATAAGTGATGAATAACTAAAATATCAATGTGTAAAGTGTTTGATGCCTATTCTCCATCAACGACGCCAAAAACTTGAGACACCACTTCCGTGTGTGTACCACAAGTGCACGGGCTGTCAAAGTAATAAAGTACCCTAGTGAGTGGGTAATCATATCCATAGGAAATACTGATCAGAAACACAAGAATTTCTATTTAACTATGATGAAGATGATCCATGAGTAGTGGGAATGGTATCAATGCAAGTAGAAATAAAAAGAATAAGAAGGAAACGTGATAAGTGCTTGTGTAATAAGAATGTGAATTGTGCTTTCCTTATGATGAGTGATAAGTGTCTAAATGTACGTATTTGAGTGTATGTATTTGTTACCTCTAGCATGTATTTTCATTAGAATTGATGCCCGCTTTTGTGCTTAATCGTGTGTTATTTGCTTTGCAGTGGCACGGGAACACCATGGATGACACGAGGATATGATTCGGGTGAAAAAGAGAAGAAAAACCAGTGACGTAGTATCAGTAGTGGAAGTATCGTAGCATCGAGCATCGTAGCAAGATTACTGTAGCTGTCACTGTAGCACCTGGAGAGTTTCAAGTCAGGATTTGGATCATGGCATACGGCTCAATGCCGCCCTGTATAGAGCCCGGGATGATCACCGTAGCTATAATAGAAGATATTTACTTGATGGAGTTTGCCTACCCCAAATAGTGTCAATGTTGAGCTCCATAGCGAGTGGTATAGCACCTCGTGATGGGAGGGCCATAGGGAGTGGTATAGCACTCGGGATGGAGGCCATCAAGGGGGCTATAGGGAGTGGTATAGCACCTCGGGATGGAGGCCATCAAGGGGGTATGATGAGTGGTATATAGAGGGATTTTTGGAGAAAGATTGGGGGACTTTTTGGCTGGACTCTTGGAGACTCTAGGGCAGACTTTTGAAGGGTTTTTTGGCAGCCATCACTTGGAGGAAGGAGAGAAACGAAGACACCATTCTTTGGGAGAGTTTGGCTTGAAGCTTGGGAAGATCAAGAGCTTGAACTTAAAGGGGAAGCCTCATCATCAAAGGAGGAGAAGCATTCGGCATCTCTAGGGCTAGAAGAAGCATCATTCGCCGGCATTCTCTCTCCTCTTCATCATTCGGACTAGGGAGTGTCATTTATGCATTTACTTCTTGCTTTTTGTTGTGTTTGAGATACTTATTTGTATGATGGCACACTAGACCCCCAAGGTCACTGGATGTAGGTGAACCTTGGGGGGTTCATCTTGTATTTTTGGATGCTACATTTATATTTGATATGCATTGGTGTGATTTATGATTTGGCTCATTGTGTTTCATGCCCTAGAACTATTATGTGGAGAAATCCTTAGTTCTTGTTTGAGTTGTACATGTAGATGTGACTCACTCAGTGTACTAGATCGTTAATGAGCTAATAGGGGTATTTGTTGACCAACATGCCGAGAAATTGGGTGTAGGTAGCCCCTCCCGAACCATGAGGATAAACTTAGGTTAAGTGTGTCCTTGTTACGTGATCTCCATTCACTTAATGCAATCGTAGGGAATGTGACTAAGGAGAGATCCTTGTCATCATTTGTATGGGATTAGGGTTTAGCCACGAGAAATTGGGGTTGAACTATTGTTGAGGTCCGTCGGTCTAAATCACCCGTGCCATGTATTTTTCATGCATCCTTATATCTTGATGACCCCTCTTGGGAATCCTCATCCCTAGGCCTATTCTTATCATCATTGCTCTTTGTGATTTTCTTGCTTGACTTTGGAGTTGTTACACTTGTGTTTTTATTTACAATCTTGCTTGTATTAGATTAGTATACCATGCTTGAATTGTAAGGTTAGAAAGTGAGTGATGGAGGAGTAATAGGAGCTCCTTAACCCCGTGGAATACGATCCTTGGGCTTTTTGCTCAAGGTATTACTTGGCGACCTCCGCATACACTTGCGGGTAATCAATCAAGTTTTTTTGGCGCCGCTGTCGGGGACATTAGGGAATTCTAGGAAAATTCTAGCTTATTGCTCTAACCATTTTTTCTTTTCTTTTATTTCTTCCTTTCATTTGTCTTATTTTTTTTTTGAGCTTAACTTTTTTATCTTTCTTGACTTTGCAAGGTACTGTGCATGACACGAGCAAATCGATCAAATTTAGTTGCACAAGACAGTGAAATTGAGAGAACCTTGCATCAAGACTTAGAGAAGTGGGCGAAAAGCATTAGTGAAAGAAACATTGAAATTGAGGACACGTAATCAGTAATCATGGTCAAGAAAGACGCATTTTATCCGAATATGAAAGGCCACAATTCACATGCGTAAGAATTTAGTGTGCAAGCGCCATCCATCGCCACAAATAATTTTGAGATCAAGGCAAGCACCATCGGCATGGTCCAAAAATTCAGTCCAATTTAATGGCCTTGCAAAATGAAGATGCCCATGATCATCTTTCCCGCTTTCCTTCAAATTTGTTCTACCTTCAAGATAAACGGGTGACTCGACGATGCGATCCGGCTACGATTATTTCCTTTTCAGCTTTGAGAGATGGAGCATATCGGTGGCTCACATCCTTATCGCCGGGTCGATCAAAAACATGGAAAGATATGGTGGAGAAAATTTTTTTGGGAAGGTATTTTCCTCCCAGCAAAGCGGCGAAGCTAAGGCAAGAAATTTCGCATTCAAACAAGGAGAGTCGGAGACATTATTTGAAGCTTATGAGAGATTCAAGGACCTTCTTCAAGATGCCCCCATCATGGCTTTGCTTCTTGGATGCGGGTTCAGATCATCTACAACGGGTTGAATTATGCAACTCGTCAATTAATTGATGCCGCAGCGGGTGGATCTCTTAGTAACAAGTACCCCGATGAGGCCGAGCAACTCCTTGAATCAATGGCAAGCAATGAGTCTCATTGGGCCTCAAGAGGTGCACCACAAAAAAAGGGGCCGGAATCTATGAAGTCAATGCTAATGATGCTCTTGCCGCAAAGGTTGATGTGTTGTCTCGAAAGCTAGACATGCTCATGGGTAGTAGCTCAAGTCGAATCGGTGATGAGTTGTAGCACTTGTGGTGGAGGGCATGGAGTCGCCCAATGTCCTATTGCTAGTTCCTCCGTCGCCCCTATTGAGAATGTTGATTATATTGGGGGACAAAGGCCACAAGGGAATCCCTACAAAGCGAACTTATAATCCGGGTGGAAATACCACCCAAACTTTTCATGGAATCGGGGCAACAATGTAAAAGTCGCACCACCTCCACAAGGTTCCCAAATGCAACAACCAATATTGGAGAAGAGGTTCACTCATCAAGATGTACTTGCTAAGTTCATGATTAACACCGAATCAAGATTCAACAAAGATAACTAGCAAGATGGATACTCGGGCTCAAGAAGGTGAATGCTCACCTTGCTCAACATGCCGGACAGCTCAATGAGATTGGCTCCATTTTTGCGAAAACCTTCAAGCCTCTCAGACAATCCCCTTGAACACCAAGTGGGGCAGCTTGCTAAAGCTAATTTTGAGCGACCTTCAGGTAGTCTCCCTAGCAACACTGAGGAGAACCCAAGAGAGCACTTGAAGGCCATCGCCCTTAGGAGCGGGAAACAGGTTGAGACAAGGGTCGGAGTTGACCCAAGTGTCAAGGAGACTAGGGTAGCCGAAGTGGAAGACCCTAACATAATGGAGAAAGTTATTGATAGAAGCAAGCAAAGTGAAGATAAGGAAATTCCATCAAAGGGTTCATCAAAGCCGTCGGAATACAAACCTCCAATTCCCTACCCGGCTAGATTGAAGCAAGATAAGGAGGATGCTCAATTCAGAAAATTCATCAACATCTTCAAGCAACTCCACATAAACATCCCGATAGTGGAAGCTTTAACTCAAATGCCCAAGTATGCCAAGTTCTTGAAAGAATTGCTAACAAACAAGAGAAAGTTGGAAGAAGAGGGCACAGTGGCACTCACGGGAAATTGCTCGGCCATTTTGGAGAAAAAGCTCCCACAAAAATTGAAGGATCCGGGAAGCTTCATAATCCCATGTGTACTTGAGGGTGGAGTCTAAGAAAATGCCCTTGCACACTCGGGGGCAAGCATTAATGTTATGCCCTACACCATGTACGTGAAGCTTGGTCTTGATGAACTTAGACCCACAAGAATGATTTTTACAATTGGCGGATCGATCAACAAGGAAGCCTCGTGGAATTGTAGAAGATGTGATTGTCCGGTGGACAAATTTGTGTTTCCGTGGATTTTTGTCATCATGGATATTGATGAAGATGTGGAGACACTCGTTGATTCTTGGTCGGCCATTCCTCACTACCTCCGGTGCCCTAATTGACCTTAAAGGAGGAAAAATTAACATTAAGAGTTGGTGAGGAAGAAGCAAAGTGTACACTCTACCGACGGCCATGAAACACTCTTTAGACCATGATGACATGCTTTATTTTGTTGATGAAACTGAACTTTTAATTTCTGATTGTGTGCAGGAAGTATTATCATTAAACCCATTGGATGAGTACTTGGGAGAGCTAGAAAATGAAGATCAAGAAGAACCTCACTCTCCTCTTCCAAGTTCCAATTTGAAGTGGCAAATGGAGAAGGTTATGTGCACCAATGCCAAAGAAAAAGAAAAGAAAGATTCAATGTTGAAAAAGATTTGGAGGGAGGTTCGGGGAAAGAAGAAGAAAGGTAGTACTCATTCTCATCAAACACCTCAAGAAAAGAAGGTACAATCTTCACCTCCCTTTGTTCATGAAAAGTGTGAAATTCATTCATTGATGTCTTTGAATTTACCGGGAAGAAACAACAACAATTCAATGATGACCGGGGGAAATTTCAAACTATTCGAGCCCCCATGAGATAAGTAACAAGGTACGTCAAGCTCGTGACGTTAAACAAGCGCTTCTTGGGAGGCAACCCAAGCATTCGGGGGTTTATTTTCATGTTTATGGGTTCTTTGTGTTCATGTTCTTGTTATTTTTCATATTTTCTTAGAGTTGTTAATTTGAATAAGTCCATGCTCTCATTATTTTGTTTATCATGATCATTGTCCATGTGGTTGTTCACTTGATTTTATTGTGGAGTTGCACTTGTTTGGGCTATCATTTTATGTGTTAGATCATAACTTTGAGCCATTATTTCATGGTGGAGATGATTTTAGAACCTTTTGTAACCATGGCCATGTGTTTGGAGAAGCAAAGAAGTCTTTAAATCAAGTTTTTAGGGCCTCACGGCCTCTATGAGGGCAGCTCATAGAGGCCAGCAGAAAAATTCCCGAAACTTTTCACTACTCCCTCGCGGGCTCTATGAGGAGTGCATAGAGACCATCAAGAAAAATTCAGAAACTTTTTTTACACTACTCCCTCGCGGGCTCTATGAGGAGTGCATAGAGACCATCAAGAAAAATTCAGAAACTTTTTCACTACTCCTCGCGGGCTCTATGAGCACCCTCATAGAGACCGTGGAAGACCCTTTTTTTCTTCATGAGAACCTTGTCAACTTGTCTCTCTCCTCATTCTTCTTCTTCTCCAACCGTGACCTAGCCTCCATGATCTACCTCTCCATGGCCGGATCTCACTAAATACCACTCTAAATCATCTCCACATCTCCTTGGGAAGTAGATCTAGTGTTCTTCTTCAAGCTCCACTCTAGTGCTCTCCTCCTTTGTTGGTATGAAGCTTATTGTGAATGAAAAATTTTCTTTTCTTTTCTTCTTGCTTTCTTGAGTTTTTGTGTGGATTGTTTCAAGCTTTTAGCTTGTATTTTGTGGTATGAACATCATGTATTTGATTGATCTCGAATTTATGTACAAAATTTTTCAAATTCATGATGTTGGGGAAACTTGTAATTGAATAGTATCCATACGGGCTCATTATGCCCGTATGGGATCCTATTCACCCCATTTTTCTTCATGTTTCATCACTTTTTCATGCCACATGATACACTCTCTTGGATTCCTTTCATTCTTATTTGAATTTTTATTGATGTAGGAATGCCACAAGTCAAGGAACTTGCCTCCAAACGTCCCAAGAAACACTATGCCAACCCTCAAGAACCCCACTTTTAAGCATGCTCATCATAAGGCTAAGTGTGGAGTTTCAAGACCAAACTATGTGGCACACTTCATCACATAGATTGGGGTATTTTTGGAGACATTTGGGACGGATGACCAATTCAAGAAATTACTTTCACATGGGTTTTTGGTGAATCTATTCTCAATTGATGATCATACCTTTTAGCAATTTACTTTTGGAGGTTTTTGAACAATTTTGAAGCACACCGTGACAACCACATCTTCAACATCTTGTGATGACTACTTGGACATTTGAGCATGGACATTTGTTTTATTTCTCTAGTTTGTTGTCTTGCTTTTACTTTTTTTATGCAAGTGTGTTTGTTTGCTTTGATTTCAATAAGTTGGTGAGGGATGCCCTACCAACCTTGTGTAGAACTCTACTACTCTTTATCTAGTATTTTTTGTTTGTTGACTACTCCCTATTATGTATTCTTGCAATCTTAATTTTTTTGTTTGATTGATGATGCCCCTTATGCCTTGCAGAGGCATTAAGGGAGTTTGGTGAGCCTCCCCACATTCCATGGAGGCCGGACTCGACATGAAACGCTTATGACACCTTTTGGTTCGGGTCACTCCTCACCGTGTGCACAAGATTAACTGGGAAGTTTGTTCCACCCTCCTCCATTGTTTTTCATTGCATATATTACCATGCTTTTTCATGCTTAGTGTACATTGGGGACAATGTACATCGCTAGGTGGGGGATGGGTGTATTTTATGATCTAGGTTATTATTTGCATGCTAGTTTACCCATGATGGCTTGTTCATTATTGTAAGACTCTTATAGCATGGATTAATGATTGATTTGAGTTACATATTTGTTGTTGTACTCTATTGAATCATGTTTCACCTCTAGTATTGTCTTGTGCACTGGATCTTGTGTTGATGCCCTGGGAATAGCCAACTTGACTACTCTATCTCTCTTGATTGCTTAACACACAACTTTGAGTACTTGGCCTTAGAATACTAAGTTCTATCTTTCAATGTACTCTTAAGAACTTCTAAGTCTTGTTGAGCTAACCCTAGTTTTGTGGCATGTAGAGTAGTATGAAGACATGATCTAGGGTGATTGTGAAAAAAACAAAAAAACAAAAAAATGAAAGAGAAATGAAAAAGTGAAAAGAGTAAAAAGAAAAATGAGTCTATGTCAATATTCCTCCGCTAATGAAGCATGAATGCGTCTATGTAGATCTGAATCGAGTAGTTGGGTGGCTCTTGTGCCTAACCAAAGATGTGCACCCTCCGAAAGATTTTTTTAGTGCAGTCTATGTTAGTCGGACTCGAAAAAAAGAAAGAAAAATAAAATGGAATGAAAATAAAAACCCTAGTGATCTTTTTGGCTACCTACTAGAGGTTTTGAGAAGAATAGGGAATTAGTTCGAGTTCAAGACTTGGAAGGATCTTACTTGTTCATTGAAGTAGCGCTTAGCATTTTTAGGACTTAGTACTCTTTGCAAGTGGAGTGATTAGCATCTAGAGTCTGTACTCATTGGAGTCACTCGGCTAGACCAAGTCGGGGTAGATGAAATACAAGGTTCACACACACGGCACGTATATATACGAGGTGAGACATGATCTTTCTCGTTATGCTTATCGCTGTAACTCATCATCTAGTTATCATTTTTCCATGCTTGTGGAGTCTTGTATTTATTTAAGCCGGAGGTGATACACTTAGCCACTTATCATTATCTTTGTTTTTTTCATGATGTGTTTGCTTTGGGGACAAGCAAAATGCTTAGGTGTGGGGATATTTGATAAGTGTCTAAATGTACGTATTTGAGTGTATGTATTTGTTACCTCTAGCATGTATTTTCATTAGAATTGATGCCCGCTTTTGTGCTTAATCGTGTGTTATTTGCTTTGCGTGGCACGGGAACACCATGGATGACACGAGGATATGATTCGGGTGAAAAAAAGAGAAGAAAACCAGTAGCGGGTACATCGTAGATGGATAGTCACCGTAGCAGTAACGAGCATCAATCGTAGCAAGATCACTGTAGCTACCACTGTAGCACCTGGAGAGTTTCAAGTCAGGATTTGGATCATGGCATACGGCCTCAATGCTACCCGGTATAGAGCCCGGGATGATCACCGTAGCTATAATAGAAGATATTTACTTGATGGAGTTTGCCTACCCCAAATAGTGTCAATGTTGAGCTCCATAGCGAGTGGTATAGCACCTCGTGATGGGAGGCCATAAGGGAGTGGTATAGCACTCTGGGATGGAGGCCATAGCATGGATGGGGGCCATAGGGAGTGGTATAGCACTCGGGATGGAGGCCATCAAGGGGGTATGATGAGTGGTATATAGAGGGATTTTTTTGGAGAAAGATGGGGGACTTTTTGGCTGGACTTCTTGGAGACTCTAGGGCAGACTTTTGAAGGGTTTTTGGCAGCCATCACTTGGAGGAAGGAGAGAAACGAAGACACCATTATTTGGGAGAGTTTGGCTTGAAGCTTGGGAAGATCAAGAGCTTGAACTTAAAAGGGGAAGCCTCATCATCAAAGGAGGAGAAGCATTCGGCATCTCTAGGGCTAGAAGAAGCATCATTCGCCGGCATTCTCTCTCCTCTTCATCATTCGGACTAGGGAGTGTCATTTATGCATTTACTTCTTGCTTTTGTTGTGTTTGAGATACTTATTTGTATGATGGCACACTAGACCCCCAAGGCCGCCGGATGTAGGTGAACCTTGGGGGGTTCATCTTGTATTTTGGATGCTACATTTATATTTGATATGCATTGGTGTGATTTATGATTTGGCTCATTGTGTTTCATGCCTAGAACTATTATGTGGAGAAATCCTTAGTTCTTGTTTGAGTTGTACATGTAGACGTGACCTACTCGCGTGTACTAGATCGTTAATGAGCTAATAGGGGTATTTGTTGACCAACATGCCGAGAAATTGGGTGTAGGTAGCCCCTCCGAACCATGAGGATAAACTTAGGTTAAGTGTGTCCTCGTTGCGTGATCTCCATTCACTTAATGCAATCGTAGGAATATGACTAAGGAGAGATCCTTGTCATCATTTGTATGGGATTAGGGTTTAGCCACCAAGAAATTGGGGTTGAACTATTATTGAGGTCCGTCGGTCTAAATCACCCGTGCCATGTATTTTCATGCATCCTTATATCTTGATGACCCCTCTTGGGAATCCTCATCCCTAGGCCTATTCTTATCATCATTGCTCTGTGATTTTCTTGCTTGATTTGGAGTTGTTACACTTGTGTTTTATTTACAATCTTGCTTGTATTAGATTAGTATACCATGCTTGAATTGTAAGGTTAGAAAATGAGTGATGAAGGAGTAATAGGAGCTCCTTAACCCCGTGGAATACGATCCTTGGGCTTTTGCTCAAGGTATTACTTGGCGACCCCGTACACTTGCGGGTAATCAACCAAGTTTTTGGCGCCGTTGCCGGGGAGCATTAAGGAATTCTAGGAAACTTCTAGCTTATTGCTCTAACAAGTTTTTCTTTTCTTTTATTTCTTCCTTTCATTTGTCTTATTTTTTTTTTCTTGAGCTTAACTTTCTTTATCTTTCTTGACTTTGTAAGGTACTGTGCATGACACGAACAAATCGATCAAATTTAGTTGCACAAGACAGTGAAATTGAGAGAACCTTGCATCGAAGACTTAGAGAAGTGGGTGAAAGCATTAGTGAAAGAAACATTGAAATTGAGGCCATAGAATCTGTAATCATGGCCGAAGAAAGACGTACTTTATCCGAATATGAAAGGCCACAATTCACAGGCGAAGAATTTAGTGTGCAAGCGCCATCCATCGCCACAAATAATTTTGAGATCAAGGCAAGCACCATCGGCATGGTCCAAAATTCAGTCCAATTTAATGGCCTTGCAAATGAAGATGCCCATGATCATCTTTCCCATTTCCTTCAAATTTGTTCTACCTTCAAGATAAACGGGGTGACTGACGATGCGATCCGGCTACGATTATTTCCATTCAGTTTGAGAGATGGAGCATATCGGTGGCTCACATCCTTATCGCCGGGGTCGATCAAAACATGGAAAGATATGGTGGAGAAATTTTTGGGAAGGTATTTTCCTCCTAGCAAAGCGGCGAAGCTAAGGCAAGAAATTTCGGCATTCAAACAAGGAGAGTCGGAGACATTATTTGAAGCTTATGAGAGATTCAAGGACCTTCTTCGAAGATGCCCCCATTGCTTATGAGACATTATTTGGGCTTGTGAACCCTAGGATTCTCATCTTTTCTGGATTTGCTTAGTGTTTCTATTTAATCCGAGTTTGATTAAGTTTTAATCTTGTATTCTCATTGCTTGCTTGTGTAATTAATCCTTGTGGTTGATTGGATTTGCATGATTTGTTGCTTTGATATGAGAGAGGTCTCCATTAGAGTTAGAACATCAAGGTTAAAGAGGGTTAAGAGGGTGAGTCATGAGATAGTGGAGTGTCCCCTCTCCCTTCCGATTGAGTGTATTCTATCTCCGTTCCTTAAGCTCTATGCAACCATATTTGGTGTGAGGCGTGAGATTGAGAGATTTCTCCGCCGGGACCTTGTAGGGGGTTAGGATCCTTCACCGGGAATTAGGGTTGGATCAATCTTTAGGAATCGGATACAACTCTTGGAATCCCTAGAGTGCTTTGCAGTCATATGTGGTGTGAGGTGTTGAGATTGAGCGATTTCTCCACCGGGACCTCGTAGGGGACTAGTATCGGGGATCGGGAGGCCGGATCCGATTATATTTGGATTTCCACGACTTAACTTACTCATCATAAAAACACTTTGCTTATTCGGTACCTAATACCTGAATCCTAGGGGGAGCATTGCCCGAATACCCCACTTTTACTGATTGAGATCTCCATCCATTTTACCCTTGCATATTTGTCTCCGGTATTCATTTCTTCGCACATTAGATCACCACACCTTTCTATTTATCATTAGGTTAGAAAGCAGAGAAGAAGTTAGTACTAGTAGCCCTGTTCCTTGTGGATTCGACTACCCACTCACCGGGGTAATTATTACTTTGACACCCGTGCACTTGCGGTTTACAGGCATATTCGGACGCGTGTCAAGAGTCTATAATGATAACCTTTGTGGATGGGTGACACGCCATGAGGGTTTGACAAGGAAAGATTGGAGACGGTTGAGAGGATGAGTCGAGATAAAGCGGAGCATTCCCTTTCCCTTTCGATTTGATTTACTCTACCTCCACGTTCAAAGAGTTCTTTGCGGTCATAATAGAGTGAACGGGTTAGGGGATGACCTTCCGCTGGGACTTAGTTGCAAATGCAATGGAGTGAAGCATTGAAGTGATTTTAGCACCTAGGGCTTAATTGTGACTAGGGACCTTCCGCCTGGACCAAAGGGTTAGGTCTACACATAGGAATAAGGTTTATCACTTGGAATCCCTAGAGCATCTTGCAACTGTACATAGTGCGAGGTGTTGAGATTGATCGATTTCTCCACCGGGACTTGGTGTAGA
Source organism: Dioscorea cayenensis subsp. rotundata (assembly GCF_009730915.1). Taxonomy (NCBI): domain Eukaryota; kingdom Viridiplantae; phylum Streptophyta; class Magnoliopsida; order Dioscoreales; family Dioscoreaceae; genus Dioscorea; species Dioscorea cayenensis. Next base: position 61,055 of record NW_024087161.1, read on the forward strand.
GTTAGTCATGGTTGATCTTAAATTTGGGACCATGTATCTTAGGTTATCTATGACTCATTAATGCATTAGTTAGGAAGCATAATAGTTAGTTCTGCACTTGAAACGATTGTCCTAGGAGGAACAATATCCGAATACCCCATTTATATCGATTGCCTTATCTCTCATTTTTATTGTGCCTCTCATTCTTATTTATTTTATGTCTTTTTTAATATAAATCTCATTTATCATACAATCGATTTATTCTCATCATTGTTAGATAGCAATCATTGTGTTTCTATTCACTATTCCCTGTGGATACGATACCCACTCACCTTGGATTTATTATTTCGACATCCATGCACTTGCGGTTTACATGCATATTCGGTCTTGTCAAGCACAATAAAATGATAGGAGAGGCAATTGATAGAAAGTGGGGCACCCGGACATTGCTCATCCTAGGACTATTGTTTCAAGTGTAGGACCAATCATTATGTCTCCTTGTAGATGTTTAATGCGTCATGGAAATCCTAAACTACACTGTCCCAAACATAAGGTCAATTGTGACTAGCTCTACACTATACCTCGGCAGAAAGGAGTACTCTTGATGCCTCACACTGTGCAAGGTTGCTTAAAGCTCTAGGGAGTCCAACTGAAAAACCCTATTCCCTAATATAGATTTAACCCTTTGATCTAGGCGAAAGACCCCTAATCACAATTAATCCCCAGCACTAATGATTACTTTAACGCTTCACTCCATTTCTTGCTCAACTAAGCCCCAGCGGAGTTCCTCTTTTAGCACTTCACTCTATTGCGACCTCAAAAAACTCTTGGAACACGGAGCTAGGATAAATCACACCATAAGGGAAAGGGGACGTTCCATTACCTCTTGACTCACCCTCTCAACCCTCTCCAATCTAGATTTGTCTAACCCTCATGGTGTCTCACTCATCCACAAGGATTACCAAGAAGGATTCTCAACCCTAGTGTCACTGTAAGGGAAAATCACTTCAAGATTGGAACTCAATTAAAACATCAATTAAAGAAAATATAATAAAAAGTCAATGAAATAAAGTTATCCTAGGGTTTCCAAGTCCAAGCACCCACTAGGGGTTCAGCTCTCTATGGAGGAAAATACAATCAATAATAAATTCAAATGTAAAAGCATGAAATCCATAAGTAAAACCCCCTTGTGTTCTATATCTATAGTCTTGCGTAGTTGCTTCATCTTCTCCAAGGGTTTCTTCATCAAGCCTAGGGTACACAATACCGAATCGATGCCGACGAAAGCTCTCCCAATAACTATCTTCCGAAGAAGCGTGGTGTTGAAGGCCATAGAACCACTCCAAAAACCTTGCCAAAGCCTCTCCAAACAATAGCCATGAGCGCCTCCAAAGTTGGAGAAAAGATGGGAAAAAGATCCTTCGAAACATCTCAAGTCACGGCTTAAATAGGGCTAGAATCGGGTATCCAGACCGGCGTATGGAATTTCCAAAAGCCCTTGTGAATGTCCAGGAATTCAATTTCTACAAGATATGAACAGTAACTTTTACAGTACTTTTGCTGCTTGATTTGCTACAGCAACTTCTATAGTACTTCGTCAAAATACTCCCGATTCCACACTTTTCATCGATGCCATAGGAATGGGCACACATGCATGCGGTAGATCGCATTATGTCTTCCATAAAAGTCACATTGATGAAGATCTTGCTAATAATGCACAAATCGGAACACATGAGTATGACTGCCCTTGTACCTCTCCAAACTACATATTTACTTGAGCACAATGGAGGATTGCACACACTCACGTGTCTTTGCACAAAACTTGTTTCTTCGCATTTGTTCACTCCAAGATTTCATCAACAAAATGCATCCATGATCAACTTTTTGTTCTTTTCTTTAACTTTTGTCTCCACAATCCTACATGCACAGAAGAACACAAAAGCACATGCATAAGTGATGAAGTCTGAGAAAAGTCATGCTCAGTGTAAGAAAAGAATACTTCGTATTAGTAATACACAAGCACTTATTAAAAGACCACTGCAAGTAGTTCCTTCTTGATGGTGGTGTAGTTCTCCTCGGCATCATTTAAAGTCTTGCTTGTATAGTAAATAAGATGGAAATGGTTATCCCTTTGTTGCCTCAATACTGCACCAATTGCATAATCACTTGCGTCACATATCACTTCAAATGGAAAGCTCCAATCGTGAGAAAATATTATTGGCACCTCAACAAGCTTCTTCTTCAGGCTAAGAGAAGCATTCATGCGATCTCCATTGAACTCAAAAGGGGCATCCTTTTCCAAAAGTTTCATCAATGGTCGGGCAATTTTAGAAAGATGTTGATGAATCTTCTATAAAACCCAACATATCCCAAAAAGCTTCTGACAACCTTTACTGAGGTTGTGGGAATTAATTTTTCAATGGTGATCTTTGCCTTGTCTACCTCGATCCCTTTTTGTGAAATCTGTGTCCGAGAACTATGCCTTCTATGACCATGAAGTGATAATTTTCCCAACTAAGAACCAGATTAGTTTCCTCACACCAAGCTAAGAATCATTCCAAATTTTTAAGACACAAGCTGAACAAGTCACCAAAGACTGAGAAGTCATCTATAAACACCTCCATACTGTCTTCCCCCATATCTTCGGAGATGGCCACCATACATCTCTGAAAAGTAGCTGGTATGTTACATAGCCCAAAAGGCATACGAGGATAAGTGAATATGTCATAAGGACAAGTGATGGTGGTGTTATCCTGATCTTCAGTAGTAATGGGAATCTGAAAGTATCTAGAGAGACCATCCAAGAAACATGATAAGTGCTTGTGTATAACTAATACAAAGTATTCTTTTCTTATGATGAGCATTACTGATAAGTGCTTGTGTGATATGAATACGAAGCATTCTTTCCTTATGTTGAGCATTAATTTTCTCGGGTTTTTACACTAATATGTGTGTTTTTATGTTACTTTTATGCAGGTAGGGTTGTGAGGCCGAGTATGAAGGAAATAGGCCAATGTGGATCATAATGCACCGATTTTGGAGGAAATCTTGCTAAGGTTCAAATGTGAAGACATAGGTCGTTGTGAGATGCTAGAGTGTGTGCCAACCTCCTCGTATTCGACTTGGCACATCCATTTGGAGGGGCACAAAGGCAGTCACACTCGAGCATTCTGACTTATGCACATAGAACAAGAGTTTCACTAACGTGTACACCATTGAAGAAGCAAGTGATCCACGATGTGAACGTGTGCCCGTTTGCGTTACCCCGATGAAAGTATGGAATTGGGAAGCTATTCTGGCTGAATACTGTAGCAGAGCACTGTAGCAACATCGTAGTATGTACTGTAGCAGCACTGTTCAGAGCCGGCCGAGAAACCAGAGAAATAGAGAACCCACACGGGCGTGTGGAAATTATCCAAGCCCGTGTGGAAATTCCGCACGGGCGCGTGGAGCATCCATGCCCGTGTAGTCGCCCGATTCCAGCACTATTTAAAGCCGATTCAGCCCCGATTTTGGTATTCTTTTCTCCATCTATTCCCCAACTTGAGAGAGGGCTTCGGCTAGGGTTTCAAGGAGTATTGTCTAGGTTTTTGGAGAGGTTCTACGGCTCTGACATCGCGCATCATTTGGAAAAAGGTTATTGGGAGAGCTTTCGTCGGCACCGATCCGGCGAGGTGTATCCTACGACGGACAAAGGATCCCTTGCGACGAGTAGAGGACTCTCCACAAGACCATCAACACGACCATCGACACGACCATCGAGGGGGTTTCTTTATGGATTCATTGCTTTTACATTCTATTTCTTTGATTGTACTTAGCTCCATGGAGAGCTAAACCTTAGTGGGTACTAGGGTATTGTGAACCCTAGGATGTATTTGTTTCTTTGAACCTCTTTATTATGCTTTCAATAAATTGATGTTTATTGTGAGTTCCAACCTTGAATGCTTGATTGTATGAACATTTCCCCTAGAGTAATACTAGGGTTGAGAGTTCTTGTTGGTAACCTTGTGAGTGAGTGACACACCACGAGCGTTAGACAAAGCTAGGTTGGAGAGGGTTAAGAGGGTGAGTCGAGAGGTACAGGAGCATCCTCTTTCCCCTCCGACATGATAGATTCTACCTCCGTTCCTCGAGTTCTTTGCCGCCATAATAGAGTGAATGGTCTAAGGGATGAACCTCCACTGGGGCCTAGTTGCACGTGCAATGGAGTGAAGCGTTGAGGTGATCTTAGTATCTAGGGCTTAATTGTGGCTAGGGACCTTCCGCCTGGACCAAAGGGTGAATTCTATAATTAGGAAGAGATTTATCACTTGGAATCCCTAGAGCTCATTGCAACTCTATGCGAGTGCGAGGTGTTGAGATTGTTCGATTTCTCCTCCGGGACATGTATAGAGTTAGGCATAGTTGACCTTAGATTTGGGGCCATGTAATTAAAGATTTCCACGACTCACCATTGCATTGATTAATAAGCATAATAGAGGGTTCTTGCACTTGAAACAATTATCCTAGGTGGAACATTATCCGGGTAACCCATCTCTATCGATTGCCTTACCCCTCTTCTTTACTTTTGCTCTCTTTCTTGTTGCTTTTATTGTTGAGAATTGAATCATTATCACACTCCTTATCATTGATCTTTCACATAGCTAAGAATCGAATTAAGTATTTTTATTCCCTACTCCCTGTGGATTCGATACCCGCTCACCCGGGATTATTACTTCGACAAACCCGTGCACTTGCTGCTTCATTTGGATCGTGTGCCCGGAAATGTGGCCTCAAGAGAAGAGTGTGCCCTAACTGTGTGCCCGGATAAACCCGTGCGTGGAAATTTCTGCAGCCTAGGCAGCCGCGTGGAAAATCCACACGGGCGCGTGAGGGCACGTGACAGACGTGATCTCAGGCCTATAAATAGCGGTTTTGCCCTATTCTTTCTCATCTTTTGTGCGGCTCTTGAAGGGTGAGAGGGCTAGGGTTTGGAGAGGAGGTCTTTGCGGCTTTTGAGGCACTTCGTCACCAACTTTGATCGATTCCTCCTGCGTCATAGCATCAAGGAAGCCACCGGTGAACCTAGCTTCGGAGTGGGTCCTTCAAGACGTCAAAGCTCTCCATCAAGCCCATCAGTTCATATATAAGGGGGTTTATTTCTATGGTTTTAATATACTTTCATTCATTGATGGTGTGTTTTGTATGTTGCTCCATGGAGAGCTAAAACCCTAGAGGGTATTTGGGCTTGTGAACTGATAAGTGCTTGTGCGATATGAATGCGAAGCGTTCATTACTTATGTTGAGCATTACGTTTCTCAGTTTTTTACATTAATATATGTGTTTTTATGTTACTTTTATACAGGTAGGGTTGTGAGGCCGAGTATGAAGGAAATGGGCCAATGTGGATCATAATGCACCTATTTTGGAGGAGATCTTGCTAAGGTTCAAATGCGAAGACATAGGACAGGTGTGAGTTGCTAGAGTGTGTGCGAACATCCTCGCAATCGAGTGAGGACATCCATTTGGAGGGGCACAAAGGCAGGCACACTCGAGCATTCCGTCTTATGTATACAAGAACAAGAACCCCACCAACATATATATCATTGAAGAAGCAAGTGATTCACGACATGAATGTGTGCCCGTTTGCGTTACCCCGATGAAAGTATGGAATTGGGAAGTTATTCAAGTCGAAGGCTGTAGAAGAGCACTATAGCAACATTGTAACAATTACTGTAGCAGCATTGTTCACAGCCGACCGAGAAATCAAAGAAACAGAGAATCCACACGGGCGTGTGGAGATTATCCATGCCTGTGTGGAAATTCCGCACGGGCGCGTGTACCGTCCACGCCCGTGGAGTTGCCCGATTCCAGTCCTATTTAAAGCCGATTCAGCCCGGATTTTGGTATTCTTTTCTCCATCTTTTCCCCAACTTGCGAGAGGGCTTCGGCTAGAGTTTCGAGGGATATTGGCTAAGGTTTTGGAGAGGTTCTATGGCTCTAACATAGTGATTCCATTAGGAAGAAGGTTGGTAGGGAAGCTTCGATCGAGGCATATCCTATACCGGACGAAGGAATCCTTGGACGATGGGTAGAGGACTTTCCACAAGACTATCGACACGACCATCGAGGGGGTTTCTTTATGGATTCATTGCTTTTACATTCGATTTTTTTGATTGTACTTAGCTCCATGGAGAGCTAAACCCCTAGTGGGTACTTGGATGATTGTGAACCCTAGGATGTATTCGTTTTATTAAACTTCTTTATTATGCTTTCTATAAATTGATTCTTATTGTGAGTTCCAACCTTGAATGCTTGATTGTATGAATATTTTCCCTAGAGTGACACTAGGGTTGAGAGTTCTTGTTGGTAACCTTGTGAGTGAGTGACACACCACGAGCGTTAGACAAAGCTAGGTTGGAGAGGGTTGAGAGGGTGAGTCGAGAGGTACAGGAGCGTCCTCTTTCCCCTCCGACGTGATAGATTCTACCTCCGTTCCTCGAGTTCTTTGCCGCCATAATAGAGTGAATGGTCTAAGGGATGAATCTCCACTGGGGCCTAGTTGCGCGTGCAATGGAGTGAAGCGTTGAGGTGATCTTAGTATCTAGGGCTTAATTGTGGCTAGGGACCTTCCGCCTGGACCAAAGGGTAAAGTCTATAATTAGGAAGAGATTTATCACTTGGAATCCCTAGAGCTCATTGCAACTCTATGCGAGTGCGAGGTGTTGAGATTGTTCGATTTCTCCTCCGGGACATGTATAGAGTTAGGCATAGTTGACCTTAGATTTGGGACTATGTATGTAAGGATTTCCACGACTCACCATTGCATTGATTAGGAAGCATAATAGAGAGTTCTTGCACTTGAAGTGATTATCCTTGGTGAAGCATCATCCGAGTACCCCATCTTTATCGATTCCCTTGCCTCCTCCTTACTTTTGCTCTCTTACTTCTTGCTTTTAATTTCTGAGAATTGAATCATTACCAAAGTTATCATTGTTGATACTTCACATAGCTAAGAATCGAATTAAGTGTCTTTACTCCCTACTCCCTATGGATTCGACCCCGCTCACCCAGGATTATTACTTCGACAAGCCCGTGCACTTGTGGGATATAAGCAAGGGGATCTTGTCAAGTTTTTGGCACCGTTGCCAGGGAGTTAGGCGTTTAGAGATACTTTGCACTTTGTTTTCTTAGATATTTCACTACACATTCTATTTCATATCTTCTTATTCTATCATCGTTCTGAATTTCTTTTTCTTTACTTTTGGTATAGCTCCAGGTTATGACCCGAAGGAATCCATCAATATTGATTGAAGGAGACCCTGAGCTTGAACGTACACTTCGAAGGAAAGGGAAAGAACCTGTACAAGAACAGCCTAATCCAGCTGATTTGGAAGTAGAAGGATCTGACAACATGGCAGAACAAAATGAGCAACAATGAACACTATCCGATTATACCAGACCTTCAGTGTTGGGGACACAATCGAGTATTGTGCGTTCCCCAATTACAGCTCAGAATTTTGAGCTAAAGCTGGTATTCATCCATATGCTGCAGCAGTCCGCACAATTCAACGGTTTGGCCAATGAGGATCCAAACAGTCACATAGAGAGCTTCCTCGAGGTGTGTGACATGCTGAAGATAAATGGTGTGACGGATGATGCCATCAAGTTGAGAGCCTTCCCATTTTCCTTAAAGGGGAAAGCGAAGCAGTGGCTACACTCATTACCTAGAGCATCAATCACTACATGGGAGGAGATGGTAGAAGCTTTTCTAGCCCGTTATTTCCCTCCTGGAAAATCAACAAAGCTTAGGAATAAGATCTCATCCTTTATGCAGTTGGAATTGGAGTCTCTATTTGAGATATGGGAAAGGTTCAAGGAACTCCTGCGCAAGTGTCCGCAACACGGATTCCCGGAGTGGATGATTGTTCAAACCTTCTACAATGGTTTGAACCCGAGTACAAGGCAACTCTTGGATGCGGCGGCAGGAGGTACCTTAGGTAGCAAAACCCCCGACGAGGCTCGTTAATTGATTGAGGAAATGGGGTTAAATAGCTACCAGTGGAACGCTAGGGAAAAGAAAAAAGTGGCCAGTCTCCGTGAAATTGATGCGGTAACTTCATTGGCGGCCCAAGTGGAGAGTTTGAGTAAGAAGCTAGATCTTATAGCTTCGAATAGAGTTACGGCCATGACCAATTGCACTAGTTATGGTGGAGGACATGCTCCCTCCGATTGCCCAATCATCATTGGTGATGTTTCTTCAGTTGGGAATTTTGACTTTGTAGGTAATGGAATGAGACCTCAAGGGAATCCATACAGCAACACCTATAATTCAGGTTGGAAAAATCATCCCAACTTTTCATGGAGTAATCAAGGACCACAGAAGACCATGGGGCCATCTGGATTCCAACAACAACAACAAGTCCCTCAAGTAAAAAACAGAATTTTAGGTTTGGAAACCCGAATGACGGATTTGGAGAAGCACTTGGCAAGATTTGTTCAATCAGCAAATACAAGGTTTGAATCAGTCGAGGCTACACTTCGCAATCACACGGCCTCCTTGCACAATCTTGAAATTCAAGTGGGGCAAATTGCGAAGTCTCTCTCCGAAAGGCCACATGGGAGTTTACCAAGTAACACGGAAACCAACCTGAGAGAACATGTGAAGGTGATCGCTTTGAGAAGCAGTCATGAGGTTGAAGGGAGGCTTCCGAGTGAGAAGCCGAAAGAACACGCACCCGAGGTTGTAGAGGTTGAAAAGGGAGCAAACAAAGAGAAAGAGGTAGCACCCCCACCTTTCAAGCCAAGAATCCCTTATCCCTCTAGATTGAAGAATGACCAAGGGGATGAGCAGTATAAGAAGTTCCTGAGTTTGTTCAAGCAACTCCACATCAACATTCCTTTTGTTGAGGCTTTGGCTCAAATGCCTAAGTATGCAAAGTTCCTGAAAGACCTATTAACCAACAAGAGGAAATTGGAGGAGAGTGCTTCAGTGGTGCTTGATGCTTCATGCTCGGCGGTGTTGCAAAAGAACATGCCGAACAAGAAGAAGGACCCAGGAAGCTTCATTATTCGGTGTAACATCGGCAACTTAGGTGAGGAAATGGCATTGGCGGATTCAGGGGCAAGTATCAACGTCATTCCATATACTTTCTTCCAAAAGCTAGGCTTGGGTGAGCCTAGGCCTACTCGAATGACTTTACAATTGGCGGACCGAACGGTACGACATCTGAGAGGCATCATTGAAGACGTGCTTGTCAAGGTGGACAAGTACATTTTTCCGGTTGACTTTGTAGTGCTAGATGTCGATGAGGATGCGGATGTACCCTTGATACTTGGTAGACCGTTCTTGCGGAATTCCAAAGCATTGATTGACATGGACGGCGGAGAGCTTATATTGAGAGTCAGAGACGATAAGCTCACTTACCGCCTTGCTGAAGCCATGCGGCATTCTCTCGATTTTGATGACACTTTGTATTTTCTAGACACTACTGATGAGATTATTGATGAATATATACAGGAAATGTTCAACCCGGATCCGTATGAAGGTTTGTTCGACCAAGAGGAGAGCAATGAAGAAGTAATGATGCTTGGTTCGAATGGAGAGGAAACATCTACCCCGGGATCTTGAAGAATGTGCTCCGGAAAAATGAAGAGGGCTAGGAGATGCCACCCGAAAAACGCCCCCAAGACTATTGGAGACATACATGAGCCAAGGAAGTTGGACTGACGATTACTAGGTGGTCCGAAGCTCGATAGTACACCCTCTACCCTCAAGAGACTTTGCTCATCATGCTTTCAAGTTATGGGTAAGAGGGCAACCTTCATTCATGAACCCCGTGAGGTAAGAAAGATACGTCAAGCTTAGTGACGTTAAACAAGCGCTTCTTGGGAGGCAAACCCAAGTGTTTACTGTTTTTGTACCTTTTAGTTTAGTTTGTTTGCATGAATAAATTGTTAAGTGTTGGTGTTGAAATTTTTGAGTGCTTGTGCTGTGATTTTATGTTGGGTTTTTTTTTTAAAAAAAAGTATTCATTGTGTGTTTTGTTGCGAATTGGTGAAGTTTGGTCGTTTGAGTTCTATTTTGTGTTTTTATCTGGTAAATTTTGCATAATAGGGCAGGCTCTTAGTGTGTAGACATGTTCAGACTAGTTCTGTAGAGCCTGCAGGTTTTTCTAAGTCATCTAGAGAAAACACATGGGAGTGGGGAATTTCCACATGCCCGTGGATGTGTACTGTGAGCTCATACAGAGAGGGCACAAGGGCGTGCGGCTGCCCCTGTGGACGACCATGCGACTGGCGCACGCCCGTGGGTAATTTCCACACGGGCGTGTGCCTTCTCGCAGTTGGGCGATTTTTTCCCGAGAACACAGGGCGTGGACTCGCCCCGATGGGTGACCTTTGTGAACCACGCACGGGCGTGGGTAATTTCCATGCGCCTGCGCGAAACTCGCGAGTTGCTCCCTCCATCCCGAGAAAACACAGCGGCGTACGGCTGCCCCTGTGAATTGGGCTTGTGAATGTCCACACCCGTGGGGAATTTCTGCACGGGCGTGTGGAAGACTTGATATCTTTCTCGGATGTCAGTGAGCCCGCTGGGGCGTGCATACCGCCCTCGTGGATCCGGGCGCGACAGGCGTGGATAATTTCCGCACGCCCGTGGGAGATCGTTCTAAGTTAGTGAGAGTTTTTCCCGAGAGCGCACAGGGGCGTGCATATGCCCCTGTGGAGCTTTTTGAAGTGAGGCGCGAGGCGTGGGGAATTTCCACACGCCCGTGTGGATGCATGAGAATGCCAAAAAGTCGCGAGTTACATGTTTAAAAAGGGGATGATTTCTCTCCTTCTTCACGACTCCTTTTCACTTGAAAACACTCTCACAACATTCTCCAAGTCCATTGCACCAGTTTGGTGGGATTTTAGCAAGTTTTCCGGCCGGCTCTTTATTTTCTCACTTCTCCTCGTCGGTAAATTCATTTTCTTCATATTCTTCATCAATTCATTATCTCTTTTGATTAATCTGGTTAATAATGCTTCGTTTCTTCAATTAGAACAATGATTTTCGTTTAGAACGAAGTTAGAGATATTATTGAGTTGTATTTTTGGATTGTTGATGCCTGGCCGTGCGGTTCTCACGCCCCCTGAATCCTCACGGGTGTGCGGAAATTCTACACGACCGTGCGGATTTCTGCAGTATTGTTTTATTAACATTGTTTTACTAATTTTGTTTAAATTTGGCAGATCATGGCACCTAGGACAAAGAAGCAAGGTGATAAGAGGCCATGTGAGTCATCCTCTGAGCCCGAGGGCATGCGATTTGCGATTCCCGAACATCATGCCCGTTATGAGAGCTTATCGAGACTCCGCTTCGGACAGACTCGATTCCTGGACACGACTATATTACGAGATCTTCAGCAGGGAGATGATTTCACTGATGAGATTGAGGACCTTGTTTCAGATGGTGGTTGGCGGCAGTTGTTGACGATTTGAAAGCCAGCTATCCGAGAGTTTGCACTAGAGGTGCTCTCCTCGTTTGAGTTTGATAGAGCGTATGGGAGCTTCAACAGTTTGGGCACCATTCAGTTCAGAGTGTTTGGACGCCACCATAGTTTGATCATTATGCAGTTTTCCATAATACTTGGCTTATACGAGGAGGCATTCATAGATTCAGAGGAGTATGCACAGTTGCCTAATGATTATCCTGGAACCTGGACCCTGCAGAGAGCTTACAGAGTGCTATGTGGTCAGGGTCAGTATGAGCCAGGGGTCTCCAAGGCCACGTGCCTTTCCTGACCTGCCTACAGATATTTGCACGCCATCATGAGTAGGTCGGTGAATGGCCATGGCGATAGTACTGGTGTCTTGAGCCGCCAGGAGTTGCTGTACTTGTACTCGATGGTAGAGCGTATACCGATCCACTTAGGGCACATCTTGGCTGATTACATCAGACACCAGGGATAGTACACTAGACTGGGAGCGATCTTCTCGGGCCCTTACATTACGAGATTAATGCTGGGCATGAGTCTCTTGGATTCGATTTGCGGGGCCGAGAAGACGAGTGTACCCGCTCCCCTAGGTCTAGAGATGATGCGGTTGATGGGCATGGTCCACAGGGTTCGGACAGGGGTTTTTGCGTTAGTTCTACCAGCCCCGAGATAGGCGAGGATGAGGGTGATGACGCCGGAGCATCTCAGCCCACCCCCGAGCCTCGACCCGCATCGATGGAGACCGAGGCACCTCCAGTGCCGAGGAACCACCCCCGGTCAGTGTATGTTTTCACCTTCTCGAGCCAATGATCGCTTTGAGAGGCTCGAGAATGCTATAGGAGAGGTCCGAGCCGAGGTTGCCGAGATTAGGGCTATGCAGGCCACTCAGTACACGGAGTTCATTGTGCGTTTCGACATATTACATCATATCCTAGAGCGAGACATTGCCTCATCATTCGTCCTGCAACCGAGGACTCTTCAGGCACCGCCAGTACTTCCAGCGCCTCCATCCTCGACCCCAGTACCAGAGGACCCACTATATGCTTCCACTTGACAATGAGCAGGTCAGGAGCCCCGAGATTGACTCCGACACTTGACCTTTCTTTTACTTTCATGCATTTTACTTTATCGTATTTTCTTATTTTTAGACTTGTTCACTCAGAAAGGATTTTCCTTCTGAGTTTATGTTATTTTGCATTATCGAGTTGTATTCATTGCTTCATCTTTTATACACTCGAGTTATTTTTGTTTTTCTTGAGCTTTACTGAACCCCCTCGTGTATGCGTGCAGATGGTCTTGTCTTCTTAGAAATTGAGACTTAGTCATGGACACGGTCAAGGTGCTTCGGCACTTGGCCATGCGAGCTTCACAACCCGTTGGAACACTACTCCCAATGAATGAGCTTCATCAAATGCAACACTAGGAGTCAGGGGAGTATTGTTTTGATTGCTTCTCCCACATATATTTTTGAATGATATATTTTGAGTGAGTTTGCATGTGTACATTGAGGACAATGTACAACTTAAGTGTGGCGGGGAGTTTTATAATGGGCACATCTTTTCTATTGTTCTTGATTGATATATGCTCACATAGCCAATGGCGGTTCACCTTAGTTGCAATGTTTGTATTCTTAAGTCTAGGAGAATTGTTAACATTGAATGTTTTCATGCTCTAATTCTTGCCTGAATTTTTAGGAATTTTTGCCTGATTTACACTTAGTGCACTACTCACTCTTTGAACTCTATTGGAAACTCATGTTTGATGTTAAAGTGACTACTTAGGTTTACTTGTTTTGCTAAATTGAAAAAAAAAATGGAAAAATGAAAAGAAGGAAAAAAATAGTTTTATTGTTTATTTGTATTTGTTGGGTGGAAAGAGCTACCACCTATGAAGTATGAAGCTACTCTCACAAGTCGGATACTAGTTATGCCCTAATGAGAGAAAGAGCTATCTCGTAGGGATGAGTGAAAAGCTACCACCCGGGTAGAAAGAGCTACCACCTCGAAAGTGTGAAAAGCCACCCTTAGCGGCCGCTTTGGAAAGGGCTACCTTAGAGGATGTGTGAAGCTACTACCATCTTTTTAAAAATTTTTTTATCACTTGTATAGATAAATAAGTCCCTTGCACTTAGAACTTTGAGGAGTATAACTTGGGGTGCTTTGAGTGAGTTCACACACTTACATGAAATTCGGGTTTGTTATCCTTTTTGATTCAAGTTTTTTTAGCTATAGCATTGATTTTTTTCGTATTTAGTGTTGAAATTTTTCCTTACTTGTAGAATGCTATCTTTGTATACTTTGGTGAACCTAAGGCCAAGCACTTTCAATATTTTGCTTGAGGACAAGCAAAAGCTTAAGTGTGGGGGAGTTTGATAAGTGCTTGTGTGATATGAATGCGAAGCGTTCATTCCTTATGTTGAGCATTACTTTTCTCAGGTTTTTACATTAATATGTGTGTTTTTATGTTACTCTTACGCAGGTAGGGCTGTGAAGCCGAGTATGAAGGAAATAGGCCAATGTGGATCATAATGCACTTATTTTGGAGGAGATCTTGCTAAAGTTCAAACGCGAAGACATAAGACAGGTGTGAGATGCTAGAGTGTGTGCCAACCTCCTCGCATTCTAGTGAGCAAATCCATTTGGAGGGGCACAAAGGCAGTCACACTCGAGCATTCCGTCTTATGCATACAAGAACAGGAGCTCCACCAACATATATATCATTGAAGAAGCAAGTGATTCATGACATGAACGTGTGCCCATTTATGTTACCCCGATGAAAGTATGGAATTGGGAAGTTATTCAGGTCGAAGACTGTAGAAAATACTGTAGGAGCACTGTTCACAGCCGGCAGAGAAATCAGAGAAACAGAGAATCCACACGGGTGTGTGGAAATTATCCACGCCTGTGTGAAAATTCCGTATGGGCGCGTGTATCGTCCACGCCCGTGGAGTTGCCCGATTCCAGCCCTATTTAAAGCCGATTCAGCCCTCGATTTTTGGTATTCTTTTTCTCCATCTTTTTCCCCAACTTGTGAGAGGGCTTCGGCTAGGGGTTTCAAGGGTATTGGCCAAGGTTTTAGAGAGGTTCTACGGCTCGACATCGTGATTCCATTAGGAAGAAGGTTGGTAGGGGAGCTTCGATCGAGGCGTATCCTATACCCGGACGAAGGAATCCTTGGACGACTTTAGTAGAGGACTTTCCACAAGACCATCGACACAACCATCGAGGGGGTTTCTTTATGGATTCATTGCTTTTACATTCTATTTCTTTGATTGTACTTAGCTCCATGGAGAGCTAAACCCCTAGTGGGTACTTGGGTGATTGTGAACCCTAGGATGTATTCGTTTCTTTGAACTTCTTTATTATGCTTTCAATAAATTGATGTTTATTGTGAGTTCCAACCTTGAATGCTTGATTGTATGAACATTTCCCCTAGAGTGACACTAGGGTTGAGAGTTCTTGTTGGTAACCTTGTGAGTGAGTGACACACCACGAGCGTTAGACAAAGCTAGGTTGGAGAGGGTTGAAAGGGTGAGTCGAGAGGTACAGGAGCGTCCCCTTTCCCCTCCGACGTGATAGATTCTACCTCCGTTCCTCGAGTTCTTTGCGGCCATAATAGAGTGAATGGTCTAAGGGATGAACCTCCACTGGGGCCTAGTTGCGCCTGCAATGGAGTGAGGCGTTGAGGTGATCTTAGTATCTAGGGCTTAATTGTGGCTAGGGACCTTCCGTCTGGACCAAAGGGTTAGGTCTAAATCTAGGAAGAGATTTATCACTTGGAATCCCTAGAGATCATTGCAACTCTATGCGAGTGCGAGGTGTTGAGATTGTTCGATTTCTCCTCCGGGACATGTATAGAGTTAGGCATAGTTGACCTTAGATTTAGGACTATGTATGTAAGGATTTCCATGACTCACCATTGCATTGATTAGGAAGCATAATAGAGAGTTCATGCACTTGAAGCGATTATCATAGGTGAAGCATCATCCGAGTGCCCCATCTTTATCGATTGCTGATAAGTGCTTGAGTGAACATGTTTTTATGCATGTTTTACATACATTGAGCATCATATTTTATACGGTTTATGTCTCATTTCGTGTATTGGGTGTTCTTTTATGCATATAGGTTGTGAAGGCATTGGGAATTCAAAAGGGAGCGAAGATAGGCTATCATGGCATAATATTGGGAGTTCTTGTACAAATCAAGTTGGAAGACACAAGAGGAGTTTGTGTATGAGAAGATGTGTGCCAACTTCCATAGTTTTGCAAGCCAATTTATTAATGGAAAGGCACAAAGGCAGCCATGTCTCCACATTCCTCCTCTTTGTAAAGATTTCAAGATCTTTCAAGACGAATTGATGAAGGAAAAGCCGTATAGACTACCATATGATCGTGTGCCCGATTGTGTGGCCTTAAGAGGAGAATGTTTATCATCGCGTTTGCGGAAATCAATGTAGCAAAAGTACTGTAGTAATTTACTGCAGCAACACTGTAGCAGAATTACTGTTCGCACGACCCGTGCGGAAATTCCGCGCGCCCGAGTGGAAATTCCTGCAGCCCACGCAGGCGCGTGGAAAATCCACATGGGCGCGTGGGGGCACGTGACAGACGCGATGTGAGGCTATAAATACACCTTTTGGCCGATTCTAAAGGGAATTTTTGGCGGAGCTCTGAGCATAGACATTGAGAGAGAGGCGGCTAGGGTTTGAGGAGAAGGTCTTCGCCGATTGAGAGGAAGTTATTCACCAACTTTGATAGGTTCCTTCGACGTCATAGCATTTTGGGGAGCCATTGGCGACCTAGCTTCGGAGAGGAACCCTTCAAGACGTAGAACTACCAATCAAGGCCAATCCAGCGAATTCGAGGGGGTTTTCTCTATGGGTTTTATTGCTTTTTCATTGTATCCATTATTGTTTTTGTAACTAGGCCCATGGAGGGCTAAACCCTAGTGGGTATTTGGGCATGTGAACCCTAAGATTTATATTTTGGATTGATTCTCTTAATGCTTCTAGTTAATCTGAGTTGTCTTGAGTTTTAATCTTGTGATTTAATTGCTTGCTAGTGTTGTTAATCCTTGTGGTTGATTTACATTGCATGATTTAATACTTTGATGTGAGAGGTCTCCATTAGAGTTAGATTTCCAAGATTAAAGAGGGTTGAGAGGGTGAGCCTTGAGATGGAGGAGTGTCCCCTTTCTCCTTCGATTGAGTGTTTCCTATCTCCGTATTCCATATTCTCTTTGCAACCATATTTGGTGTGAGGCGTGAGATTGCTCGATTTCTCCGCTGGGACATTGTAGGGGGTTAGGATCCTTCGCCGGGAAATAGGGTTGGATCTACATTTAGGAATCGGTTTCACTCTTAGGTTTCCTTATAGCATATGGCGGTCATATAGGGTGTGAAGTGTTGAGATTGGCCGATTTCTCCACCGGGACCTTGTAGGGGACTAGTGCCTTTTGCTTGGAGACAAGGATTGGTTATCGTTGGACTACCTCGACTCATTAGACTCGATTCTAGAGCATTTAGTGAATCTTGAGCTTCAAGGAAGATCTTAGGGGGATCATTGCCCGAATACCTCATCCTTAGTGATTGAGACTCTTCTACTTTATTTCTTGCATACTTGTTTGCTTTGCTTGCAATTAGTTCACTTCATCATATTCATTGATTCCGACTAGATAATTGAGAAGTGGTTATTACTAATACTTCTGTTCCCTGTGGATTCGACTACCCGACTCACCGGGTAATTATTACTTTGACACCCGTGCACTTGCGGTTGATACGCATATTCGGACGTGTCAATTGCCTTGCCTCCTCCTTACTTTTGCTCTCTTACTTGTTGCTTTTAATTTCTGAGAATTGAATCATTACCACACTTATCATTGTTGATACTTCACATAGCTAAGAATTGGATTAAGTGTCTTTACTCCCTACTCCATGTGGATTCGACCCCGCTCATCCGGGATTATTACTTCGACAAGCCCGTGCACTTGCGGGATATAAGCAAGGGGATCTTGTCAGTCCCACAAGTGCATGTGTCGTCAAGTAAATACCTCTCGTGCAAGCACAAGAGGGTCTTATTCCCTTGGGCCTAAGAAGCTACTCTTACTTCCTCTTTGCGTGTTGTTTGACCTACAACTTCAAGTGGTACAATGAAATTATAAAGTAACAAATAAAACTCTACTAGAATGAATACGGTGAACGTAAATTATGGTTGATAAACATGGAAGGAAAGTGGTCACGGATGGGGATCACCTTGGAGCTACTAAAGTGCGAAGGATGATACAACTATCATGCAAATGGTAGTTTGGACCGTGAAATTCCTAAGTTTGGCTAATCTGTTGGTCATGGTAATTGACCCCTAATCCGGTACGAGTATTAATACAAAATTTATTCTAACCAAATCCTCCTATGATTGCAATGGGAGTGACAAGGTCCCCTTGCGTATATCCCGCAAGTGCACGGGTTTGTCAAAGTAATAATTCCGGATGAGCGGGTATCGAATCCACAGGGAGTAGGGAATAAAAACACTTAATCCGCTTCTTAGCTATGTGAAAGATCAATAGTGATAAGTGTGACAATGATTCAATTCTAAAAAGTAAAAGCAACATGTAAGAGAGCACGAGTAAAGGAGGAGGTACGACAATCGATAAAGATGGGGTACTCGGATAATGATCCGCCTAGGATAATTGTTTCAAGTGCAAGAACCCTCTATTATGCTTCCTAATCGATACAATGGTGAGTCGTGGAAATCCTTAAATACATAGTCCCAAACCTAAGGTCAACTATGCCTAACTCTATACATGTCCCGGAGGAGAGATTAGATAACCTCTCAATCTCGCACTCGAATAGAGTTGAAATGAGCTCTAGGGATTCCAAGTGATAAATCTCTTCCTAATTATAGACCTAACCTTTTGGTCCAGGTGGAAGGTCCCTAACCACAATTAAACCCTAGATACTAAGATCACATCAACGCTTCACACCGTTGCATGCGAAACTAAGCCCCAGCGGAGGGTCATCCCTTAGACAATTCACTCTATTATGGCCGCAAAGAACTCGAGAAACGGAGGTAGAATCTATCACGTCAGAGGGGAAAGGGGACGCTCATGTACCTCTCGACTCACCCTCTCAACCCTCTCCAACCTAGCTTTGTCTAACGCTCACGGTATGTCACTCACTCACAAGGTTACCAACAAGAACTCCCAACCCTAGTGTCACTCTAAGGGAAATGTTCATACAATCAAGCATTCAAGGTTGGAACTCACAATAAACATCAATTAATTGAAAGCATAATAAAGAGATTCAATGAAAAAAATACATCCTAGGGTTCACAAATACCCAAGTACCCACTAGGGGTTTAGCTCTCTATGGAGCTAAGTACAATAAAAAAAATAGAATGTAAAAGCAATAAATCCATAATGAAACCCACTCGATGGTCGTGTCGATGGTTTTGTGGAAAGTCCTCTACTCGTCATCCAAGGATTCCCTCGTCTGGTATAGGATACGCCTCAACGGAAGCTCCCCTACCAACCTTCTTCCTAAGGAATAACGATGTCGGATCCGTAGAACCTCTCCAAACCCTTAGCCAATACCCCTCAAAACCATAGCCAAAGCCCTCTCTCAAGTTGGGGAAAAGATGTAGAAAAGAATGCTGAAATCGAGGCTGAATCGGCTTTAAATAGGGCTGGAATCGGGTGACCACACGGGCCTGTGGATTTTTCACACACCCATGTGGAATTTCCACACGGCCGTGTATAATTTCCACACACCCGTGTGGATTTTCTGAATTCCTGTTTTCTCGGGCGACTGTGAACATGATGCTACAGTACTTTACTACATTGTTCTGCTACAGTATCCGTCCTGAATAGCTTCCCGAATCCATGCTTTCATCGAGGTAATGCAAACGGGCACACATTCACGTGGTGGATCACTTGCTTCTTTAATGATGGACAAATTGGTGGAAATCTTGTTCTATGTGCATAAGTCGGAATGCTTGAGTGTGACTGCCCTTGTGCCCCTCTAAATGGTTGCGCTAACTCAAATACGAGGAGGTTGGCACACACTCTAGCATCTCGCACCCGACCTATGTCTTCTCGTTTGAACCTTAGCAAGATTTCCTCCAAAATCGGTGCATTATGATCCACATTGGCTTCTTTCCTTCATACTCGGCCTCACAACCCTACCTGCACAAAAGTAACATAAAAACACACATATTAGTGTAAAAACCCGAGAAGAGTAATGCTCAACATAAGGAAAGAATGCTTCGCATTAATATCACACAAGTACTTATCAGGGAGCAAGGGATTTCTTAATCTATCATCGAAACACAATTTAGGAACAACCCTATAGTTGAAGGGGTATGAAATACCCGATGATCACGGCGTATTCGTACATGCATCCATTCTGCGCTAGGTGTGGCTACTACAAGGGCGATGGTCACACAACCTACCATAACCTAGAAAATGATACACAGAGTTCTCATGCATACTAAACATAAAAGTACACCAAGCATGGATGACAAACATACCAAATGTAATAAAACAAGTCATAGCATCCAATCTACACAAGTTCACTCCTAAGGGTCACCTACATTCAGTGACCTTGGGGTTTAGTTGTTCATACTAGTAATAAATAGAGTAGAATCCATGAAAACAACCAAACAAAACAACATCAAACTCCCTTAAAGATCAAAAGCTGAATAACTCTTGAAATCCCCTATAGATTTTGCTAAATCACACTCTCCCCATCGATTTCTACCTCGGAGATGCCCTCTCTTGCTAATGGTCAGTAAGTAGGCCGTCAGGATGCTAAGAATTTAACCAAATTTCCAATAAGATGCTATAGTATCTTCTATAGTAAATTGCTACAGTAAATCTACTACTTTGTTGTTTTTTCAATCGCCATGTAATCATCTTCACCACCGTGAGGTTGCCCATAAGGAATTTGAGACTTAGCTTTTTTTTTCAAATCTTCGTGCTTCAGGCTGCTAAAGTGTTGCTAAAGTTCCTTGAGTCTAAAATGCTATTTTTGGTGTCGATTTCTTCTTGAATTACGTTCTAAAGCTCACCTAGGCTTCTTTTATGCCTGTAACATGAAAGAAACCAATTAAACCATAAAAGGGCATCGATTCTTCAAGAAAATACACAAATTGTACACAACAAACACGTATAAAATACATATATTTAGCTGTTTATCAAGTACTATACCCCATGCCACCATGATCAGAAGAGGTATGAGTTCATGAGATTGGTTTAGGAGAACAAGACAGTTACAAAATACGAGTCAAAGTTAAAGGATTTGGCTAGCTTTGTTCCAGAGTTGGGACCTACTGAGTATATCCTTTGTTCTAAATTTGAAAGGGGTATAGTGTGGGCATCAAAGAGAGGATGTCAGTTCCAGGCAAGCAAAGTTTCAAGGAGGTAGTATAGTAAGCTTTGAGCGTAGAATAGTTGGTTAAAGAAGGCAAGCAAGTTTGGTGACACACCCTTTGTGTGTGTACCGCAAGTGCACGGGTTATCAAAGTAATAAAAGTACTGTGGTGAGTGGGTAGTCGTATCCACAAGGAATAGTGGTAAAAAACACAAGAATTGCTATTAACTATAGTGAAGATGAATCAATAGGTCTGCGAACAATATCAATGCTAATACATATTATAAAAACAAGAGAGACGCAATAAAATGATAGGAGAGGCATTCGATAGAAAATGGGGCACCTGGACATTGCTCACCGTAGAACTATTGCTTCGAGTGCAAGACCAATCATTATATCTACCAATTAATGTCTAATGAGTCATGGAAATCCTACAATACACGGTCCCTAACCTAAGTCAACCGTGACTAACCCTACACTATGCCTCGTGAATGAAATCACTCAATCTCAACACCTCACACCGTGTGGTGTTGCTTTAAGCCCTAGGGACTCCAAGTGATAAACCCTATTCCCTAATAGAGATCTAACCCTTTGGTCCAGGCGAAACACCCTCAGTCACAATTAAACCCCAGCACTAAGGATTACTTTAACACTTCACTATGTTGCTTGTGCAACTAAGCCATAGTGGAGTTCCTCTCTTAGCACTTCACTCTATTGTGACTACAAAGAACTCTTGAAACACGGAGGTAGGATAAATCACACCTGAAGGGAAAAGGGAAGTTCCTCTACTTTTCGACTCACTCTCTCGATCCTCTCCAATCTTGCTTTGTCTAATCCTCATGGTGTGTCACTCACTCACAAAGATTACTAATGTTAGATTCTCAACCCTAGTGTCACTCTAAGGGAAAATCAATTCAACAAGCATTCAAGATTGGAAATCAATTAAAAACATCAATTAAAGGAACATAAGAAAAGCTCAAGGAAACAATATCAACCTAAGGTTTATCTCTCCATGGAGCAAGATACAATCAATAATGAAATCAAATATAAAAGCATGCAATCCATAAGTAAAACCCCCTTGTTGTCCATATCAATGGTCTTGTGGAGTAGCCTTGTCTTCTCCAAGGGTTCTCTCGTCAAGCCTAGGGCACTCCTCGCCGAATCGATGCCGATGAAAGCTTCCCCAATAAATATCTTCTGAAGGAACATGATGTTAAAGACCATAGAACCACTCCCAAAACATTACCAAAGCCTCTCCAAACCTTAGCCGCAAGCGCCTCCAAAGATGGGGAAAAGATGGGCAAAAGATCTCTTAAATGGCTGAAATTGTGACTTAAATAGGGTTGGAACTGGGCAACCACATGGGCGTGTGGAATTTTCACATGCCTATGTGAATCTCCAGGAAATAGATTTTCTGCGGTCTGTGAACAGTAACTGCTACATTAATTTGCTACAATGCTTTACTACAGTATCCTCCCAAAATACTCCTAAATCCACACTTTTCATTGAGGCCACATGAACAGGCACACATCCATGCGGTAGATCTGGTTGCCTCTTTAATAAACATCACATTGATGAAGGTCTTTCTAGTGAGAGCATCAACCTAAAAATATAATTCTACAACTGGATTAATCATCATTCAAGTTCCATGCAAGGAAAAGTAAATAAGACAAAATAAAACAAAATAGAACCGTGGAAGAAGATAGAGTGAAATAGATAAAAACAAAATAAAAATCGATGAGAATGATGGAAGAAAAAGAAAGTGTGGAATAGACAAAATAAAGAAAAAGATAAGTGGCTAGAGAAACAAAGTCCTAGCGTTCCTAATATCCTGTTCCCCGGTAACGGCGCCAAAAACTTGACACGCGTCCGAATATGCGTGTAAACCGCAAGTGCACGGGTGTCGAAGTAATAATTACCCCGGTGGGTGGGTAGTCGAATCCACAGGGAACATGGCTACTAGTACTAACTTCTTCCCTGCTTTCTAACCTAATGATAAATGGAAAGGTGTGGTGATCTAATGTGCGAAGAAATGAATACCGGAGACAAATATGCAAGGGTAAAATGGATGGAGATCTCAATCAGTAAAAGTGGGGTATTCGGGCAATGCTCCCCTTAGGATTCAGGTATTAGGTACCGAATAAGCAAAGTGTTTCTATGATGAGTAAGTTAAGTCATGGAAATCCAAATATAATCGGATCCGGCCTCCCGATCACCGATACTAGTCCCCTACGAGGTCCCGGTGGAGAAATCGCTCAATCTCAACAACTCACACCACATATGACTGCAAAGCACTCTAGGGATTCCAAGAGTTGTATCCGATTCCTAAAGATTGATCCAACCCCTAATTCCCCGGCGAAGGATCCTAACCCCCTACAAGGTCCCGGCGGAGAAATCTCTCAATCTCACGCCTCACACCAAATATGGTTGCATAGAGCTTAAGGAACGGAGATAGAATACACTCAATCGGAAGGGAGAGGGGACACTCCACTATCTCATGACTCACCCTCTCAACCCTCATTAACCTTGAAGTTCTAACTCTAATGGAGACCTCTCCCACATCAAAGTAACAAATCATGCAAATCAAATCAACCACAAGGATTAATTAAACAAGCAAGCAATGAGAATACAAGATTAAAACTTAATCAAACTCGGATTAAATAGAAACACTAAGTAAATCCACAAAAGATGAGAATCCTAGGGTTCACAAGCCCAAATACCCTCTAGGGTTTTAGCTCTCCATGGAGCAACATACAAAAACACACCATCAATGAATGAAAGTACATTAAAACCATAGAAATAAAACCCCCTTATATATGAGCCGATGGCCTTGATGGAGAGCTTCGACGTCTTGAAGGACCCACTCCGAAGCTAGGTTCACCGGTGGCTTCCTTGATGCTATGACGGAGGAGGAATCGATCAAAGTTGGTGACGAAGCGCCTCCAAAGCCGCAAAGACCTCCTTTCCAAACCCTAGCCGTCTCACCCCTCAAGAGCCGCACAAAAGATGAGAAAGAATAGGGCAAAACGGCTATTTATAGGCCTTAGATTGCGCATGTCACATGCCCTCACGCGCCCGTGTGAATTTTTCCACGCTGGCGTGGGTCGCAAAATTTTTCACGTGGGACGATGAATTTTTGATATATTACTGCTACAATAATTTTCACAAAACGCGGTCCAATCACTCTTCTCTTGAGGCCACATGTCCGGGCACACGTCCATGTGGTAGGCTATAAAACTTTTCTTCATCGATGTATCTTTGAGAGGTCTTGCAATCTTCACAAAGAGAAGAAACATGAAGATGAGGCTGCCTTTGTGCCCTTCCAACTAGTGAATTGACTTGAATCTTCTTAGAAGTTGGCACACATCTTCACGTTTATAAACTCCTCTCATGTCTTGGTCCTTGAATTGAACAAAAACTCCCAACATTATGTCTTTATAGCCCATCTTTGATTCCTTTTTACTCTTCAAGGCATTCACAACCTATATGCATAAAAGAACACCAAATACACAATATGAGACATAAACCATAGTAAAAATGATGCTCAATGCATGTAAAACATATATAAAAATATGTCTACTCAAGCATTTATCAAACATCTTATTTGCTTGTATGAATGGCTAAATCCCAAGGTCACCGAATACCGGTGAACCTTTCTTGTTTGGTTGTTTTTATTACTTAAGTTCATTTGATTGTTTATTGTTTAAACCTTGTGTTGTTTATTGTGTAAATTTGCATGAGAACTCTGTGTTTGACTTCTAGGTTGCACTTGGTTGGGTGACCATCACCATTGAACTAGACTCACTTGGTTTTAATAGGATTCTTGTATGAATACTCACAATGCCCCTTGCGTGTGACCTGTAAGTGCACAGGTTTATTGAAGTAATAAATCCCAGGTGTGTGGGTTATCCTATCCACAAGGAATAGTGAATAGAAACACAACGATTGCTACTTAACTAAGTGAAGCTGAAACAATAATAGTATGGATAAAATCAATATAAACAAGACTAAAGACAATAAGAAAAAGAGGCACAATAAAATGAGAGGAAAGGCAATCGGTAGAAAGTGGGCACTCAGACATTGCTCCCCCTATGGTTATTGATTCAAGTGCAAGACCAACTATTAGACTATCTCCTAACTAATGCTTAATGAGTCTTGGAAATCCTATAATACACAGCCCTAAAACTAAGGTCAACCTTGACTAACTTTACACTATGACCCAGCAGAGAAATCACCCAATCTCAACACCTCACACTGTGTACAATTGCAAGAAGCTCTAGGGATTCCAAGTGATAAACCCTATTCGTATATATAGATCTAATCCTTTGGTCAAAGCGAAAGATCCCTAGTCACAATTAAGCCCCAAATACTAAGGATTACTTTAACGCTTCATTCTATTGCTCACGCAACTAAGCCCCAGTAGAGTTCCTCACTTACTACTTCACTCTATTGTGACAACAAAGAACTCTAGGAACATGGAGGTAGGATAAATCACACCGGAGGTGAAAGGAGATGCTTCGCTATCTCTAGACTCACCCACTTAACCCTCTCCAATCTAGCAATATCTAACGCTCATGGTGTGTCACTCATTCACAAAGGCTACCAAGATGGACTTTCAACCATAGTGTCACTCAAAGAGAGAAATCATTCAACAAGCATTCAAGATTGGAACTCAAATAAAGACATAATTAAGGAAAACATAATAAAACGTCAATGAAATAATAACATCCTAGGGTTTACAAATCCAAGTACCCACTAGGGGTTTTAGCCATCCATGGAGCAAGATGTAATCAACAATGAAATCGAAAGTAAAAACATGTAATCCATAAGAAAACCGTCATTATTTTATCTCCACTTACTTAAGTAGCAATCTTGGTGTTTCTATTCCTTATTCCCTGTGGATACGATACCCCACTCACCTGGGATTTATTACTTTGACAAACCCGTGCACTTACAGGTCACACGTAAGGGGCGTTGTCAAGTTTTTGGCATCGTTGCTATGGAATAGATGATTTGGAAACATTTTGCACTTTGCTATTTTAGCTATTTACCATTCATTCTATTTCACATTTTCTCTTTCTATCGTCATTCTGATTTGTTTTTCATTCTTTTAGTGCAGCTCCAAGTTATAACCCTAAGGAATCCTTTGGCAATTGTTGAAGGAGATCCTGAACTTGAACGTACACTCAGAAGAAGGGGTAAAGAACCTGTGCAAGAACCGTTAAATCTAGCTGAAGTAGAAGGTGAAGGGTCAAAAATATAGTAAAGCAGAATGAACAACAGAGAACACTTTCAGACTATGCTAGATCCTTAATTATTGGCACGCAGTCAAGTATCATGCCGCCCTCGATTATAGCTCCAAATTTTGAGCTAAAGCTAGCATTCATTCAAATGATACAGCAGTCAGAGCAGTTCAATGGTTTGGCCGATGAGGATCTAAACAATCACATTGAAAACTTCATGGAGGTTTGTGACATACTGAAGATCAATGGTGTTATGGATGATGCTATAAGATTGAGGGCTTTTCCATTTTCTCTAAAAGGAAGAGCCAAACAGTGGCTCCATTTATTGCCAAGAGCTTCCATCACAACATGGAACGAAATGCTTGAAGCCTTCCTTGCAAGGTGCTTCCCTCTGGGAAAGTCTGCAAAGCTTCGTAATGAGATATGTTCATTTGTACAGATGGAGTTTGAATCCTTGTTTGAGACTTAGGAGAGATTCAAGGCCCCTTGCAGAAGTGTCCACAACATGGGTTCTCCGAATGGATGATCATTCAGACTTTTTACAATGGGTTCAATCCAAGTACGAGACAACTTCAAGATGCCACCGCAGGAGGAACAATGGGGAACAAGACCCCTGAAGAAGCCCAACAATTGGTAGAAGAAATAGCTATGAATAACTACTAATGGAATGCAAGAGAAAAGAAGAAAGTTGCTGGACTCCATGAAATTGTTGTTGTTACATCTCTGGCATCCCAAGTAGAGGCATTGAGCAAGAAATTGGATACATTGACTTCGCCGAGGGTAGCCGCTATCACATGTTTTGATAGTTGTGGGGTTCACATATGCCATCCGATTCTCCTATTTTGATTGCCACTTTAGCCCCAACTGAACAAGTAGATTTTGTGGGCAATTTGGGAAGAGTACAAGGCAATCCTTATAGCAACACCTACAAGCAAGGATGGAGAAACCACCCAAATTTCTCATGGACTAACCAAGGGCAGCAAAATGCCATGGGACCACCAGGTTTCCAACAACAAGCCCCGACCATGGAGAATCGAGTTTCAGGCTTGGAGATTCGGATGACCGATTTCGAGAAAGCTTTGACTAGATTTGTGCTATCATCGGATACATGATTTCAAACGGTTGAAGCTACACTTCGCAACCACACCACTTCATTACACAATCTAGAGAATCAAGTGGGGCAAATTGCAAAGTCTCTATCGGACAGACCTCAAGGGAGTCTACCTAACAACACTGAAACTAATCCGAGGGAACATGTAAAGGCGATCACTTTGAGGAGTGGTCATGAAGTTGAAGATAGACCTCCTAGTGAGAAGACCAATATTGAAACACCCGAGGTCATGGAGATTGAGGAAAGAGTAAACAAGGAGAAGGTGGTGGCACCACCACCTTACAAGCCAAGAATCCCTTATCCTTCAAGATTGAAGAATGACCAAAATGATGAGCAATACAAGAAGTTCTTGGGACTATTCAAGTAATTACACATCAACATTCCTTTTGTAGAGGCGTTGTCTCAAATGCCTCGGTATGAGAAGTTCTTAAAGGATCTTTTGACCAACAAGAGGAAGTTGGAGAAGAGTGCATTGGTAATCCTAGATGCCTCTTGTTCAGCGATGTTGCAAAAGAATATACCGAACAAGAAGAATGACCGCGGAAGCTTCGTGATTGCATGCAACATTGGTAATATTGGTGAAAAGATGGCATTAGCGGGTTCAGGGTTAGTATCAACGTCATGCCATACTCGTTCTTTCAGAAGCTAGGCTTGGGAGAGCCTAGGCACACTCGAATGATATTACAATTGACAGACCGAATGGTAAGACATCCGAGGGGTATCATTGAAGACGTGCTTATCAAGGTTGACAAGTACATATTTCCTGTAGACTTCATAGTGCTGGATGTAAATGAGGATGTAGATGTTCCTTTGATACTTGGGAGGCCATTATTGCGTACTTCCAAGGCACTTATCGACATGGACAGTGGGGAGCTGACACTGAGGATTGGCGATGACAAGTTGACCTACCGCCTCACCGAAGCCATGAGACATTTTCCTGACTTTGATGATACTCTTTATTTCCTTAACACTACCGATGAACTAATTGATGAATATGTGCAGGAAATGTTGAATCCGGACCTATATGAGGGCTTACTAGACCAAGAGGTATATAATGAAGATGTGATGATGATTGATTTAGAGGAGAAGGTACCATCTACTCCGGGGATCATGAAGAAAGTACTCCGGAAGATGAAGAGAGCAAGGAGATGCCACAAGAAACGCTCCAAGGCTATTGGGGATGTGCAAGAATGGATCAAGGATGATGAATCCTTGTACACTAACAAGCTCAATAAATCTTCCTCTACCCTCAAAAGACTATATGTCCCCGTGAGGTAAGGCAAGGTACGTCAAGCTAAATGACTTTAAACAAGCGTTTCATGGTAGGAAACCCATGTTATTTGTTGTTTTCTTGTTCTTAGTTTAGTGTTTTTATGAATAAGGCTTGAGTGTTGGTGTCTTGATCTTTTAGATGCTATTGCTATGCTTTTTCTCATGGATTGTTCAGTGTTATCGTGTGCTTTAATGTGTGTGGCAAAGTTCTTGATCATTTGAGCATGTTTTAAATGTTTCTCTAGTTAATATTACATTATAAGGCAAGCTTTGATTGTGTATACAAGTTCAGTAATTTTCTGCAGAGCCTGTAGATTTTTCTATGTTAACCAGAGAAGGCACACGGCCGCTCAGAGCTCATCTTTAGAGGACACAGGGCATGCGTTTGTGCTTGTGAACGACCTTGTCATGGTCACACGCCCATGTGTTAATTCCACAAGGGCGTGTGTTTCTCTGTAGAGACTTAGAGATTTATCCCGAGAAGATACAAGGGCGTACGTCTGCCCTTGTGTCTGACCATATGACCAACACACAGGGGCATGTGAGTGCCCCTATGAGTAACCCTATGAAAGATCCACACACCCGTGTAGAATTTCCACAAGGGCATGTGTTACACTTCGAATTTTCCTCGGTTGGACCGAGAAGCCACAGGTGCGTGTTGGTGCCTCTATGGGTCAGGCACACGGGCGTGGGGAATTTCCACACGCCCGTGTGGATGCGTTCAGAGATAATGTGTGCTATCCCGAGGGCACACAAGGGCATGCATCTGCTGCTTTGAAGCCCTCCTGTGTAGTCAAACGGGCGTGGGTAATTTCCACACGCCCGTGTGGATGTGTAAAATTCCAAGAGACGTGGGTTTTCCTTAAAATCGCTTCGTATATCTTCATCTTCACACCTCCAATCGCTTAGAAAATACATTCTTTCATTCCCCCGATCTTTCAACATCGATTTAGCAAGATTTTACGTGAGTTTTCATCTCCTTCTCGTCGGTAAACTTTCTTTCTCTCATTTCTTCGCCATACTTGATTTTAATTGGTTAAAATGTTGAATGTTGTTTCGTTTCTATGAATAGATTGTCCATGCATGTTTAGAATGAGTTTAGAGACAAAGTTGTGGTCTATTTGTGGAATTTTGGCATGTGGCCATGTTGTTTTAACACCCCGTGATTCCATACGGGCGTGTGGAATTTCCACACGACCATGTGGATTCCTGTAGTATTGAGCTATGAGCTTCTTTGATAAATTCTTGTTCAATTTTGGCAGATATGGCACCCCGGTCTCCTGAGCCTTCTCCTGAGCCGGAGAATATTGGATTCGCTATTCCCGAGCACCAGGTCTGATTTGAGAGGCTATCGAAGCTTAGGTTTGGACAGTCATGGTTTTTGGATTTGGGTGAACTAAGAGAGGTGCAACGAGGCTATGAACTAGCCGCTAAGGTTAAGGAGATGTTGGCCGTAGGAAGCTGGAGAAGGTTATTATTGATTCGAGAGCCAGCTATCCTCACATTGACGCTTGAGGTTCTAGCAAATTTTTAGTTTGACCAGTCATATTCCATATTTGATAGTATTGACACCATGCAATTCTGAGCATTTGGACATTATTATAGTATGAGTGTTACACAGTTTTCAATCTACATAGGATTGTATGACGAGGCTTTTACTGACATAGAGGAGTACAAGCGCTTACTCACTGATTATCCCGACAGCTTGACTCTTCAAAGAGTATACAGGATGTTATGTGGATAGGGTCAGTATGGGCCAAGAGTGTCTAAGGCCAAGTGCCTGTCCCGGCCGAGCTATAGATACATACATGCAGTGCTCAGTAGATCAGTAAATGGCTGAGGTGAGAGCACAGGTGTTTTGAGACAGCAGGTTTTACTTTACTTATTTTTTATGCTCCAGTGTGAGCCGATTCATCTGGAGTATATCATGGCCGATTATCTTTGTTATCAGGGCTAGTATGCCAAAGTCGGTATTCTATTCTAAGGTCCATTCATCACCAGACTTATCATGGGAATGGGATTATTAGACGCTATCAAGGGAGCAATTCTGAGAAAACCGAGGTCAAGGGCATCATTGGAGAGGGGGTCATAGCTAGTGTTGGAGCCATAGACACAGCTAGCACAAGCAAAGGCTCCCTCTACAGCACAGGAGCCCCCACCATTTCTGATATTTTCTCCACCTCGAGCCCATGATCGATTTGAGAGGTGCAAGAGCGCTGTAGGGATGCTACAGGAAGACTTGGCTGAGGTTTGTATTAGACATGTCGTGAACCACACATAGGTCATGGCCCGTTTGGACATCCTACAACAGCTATTAGACCGAGACGTCGCCTCACAATTCATCATGAGACCCCGGACTCCTCAGGCATCCACAGCACCACCTTCATCAGTTCAGGAACCGATCGATCCACCTATTGCAGTATCTTCACCAACAGCAGCAATAGAGGAGCCTCATCCAGACACCAACACTTGATGCGTCTTTACTTTTTGTTGCTTTTACATTTGCATGTTCCATTTTTGTTTTTTATTTTGGACTTGTACACCTAGAAAGGATCTTCCTTCTGAGTTTATGTTTTATTTTTGTCTCGAGTTATATTTCATTACACATGTTCCTTTCTAGAGTTTGGATCTAGAGTTTCCGTCTTTATTTCACTACACATGTTCTATACTTATGCTTTGATAGTGCATGCTCATGCAGCCAATCGCGGCTCACCTTAGTTGCAATAATTATATTCTTAAGTTTAGGAGAATTTTTTCACATTGAATGTTCTCATGCTCTAGTTTTTACTTGAATTTCTAGTAATTTTTGCCCGATTCACACTTGTTGTACTACTCGCTCATTAAACTCTTTTTGAAACTCAAGTAAGTGTTTAAGGGACTAAGTAGCTTAATTTCTTGTGTTTTATTTTGCTTAAAAAATGATGAAAGGGAAAAATACTTGTTTTAGTTATGCATTGAGAGTGGAAAGAGCTACCACCTAAAAAGTATGAAGCTACTCTCATAAGTCGGACACTAGTTATGGCCTAATGAGAGAAAGAGCTATCTCATAGGATGAGTGAAAGCTACTACCCTTGTAGAAAGAGCTACCGCCTAAAAAGTGTGAAAGCCACATTAGCGGCCGCTTCAGAAAGGGATACCTTAGAGGATGTGTGAAGCTACTACCACATCTTTACTTTACTTTATATATAAATAAGTCCCTTATGCTTAGAACTTTGAGGAGTATACTTTGGGTTGATTTGAGTGAGTTCCTGATTGATCGCCCGCAAGTGTACGGGATCACCAAGTAATACCCTGTGAGTGACACAGGGGTCGTAGTATTCCACGGTGCTAAGGAAGTATTGTTACTCACTCTTCATCTATTATCTAGACTACAATTCTTAGTATGAAGAACAAATGAAATAAAATAAAATAAACTAACTAATCTATGGTCGGGTAACTAGCACATGGATGTAAACAAACAAAGGAGTATCAAGCATGAGAAAGGAGTATTTGGGCAAGGAATCCACCAAGGGTTGTCATTAAGTCCAGAACTAGGATGTGTTAGAGGTGCATTGATGATAATTGAGACCTAGAGACCTCGTGAGTAGATTAGCCCCAATCTCTCGGTGACTAACCCCTGATCCCATACGAATGTCAATCAGAATCTCTTTCGGATTAACACACCTATGATCACATTAAGTTCTTGGAGTTCTCTAATAGGAGTAAACCTACTATCCTTCGGCTTAAACCTAGCAATGGAGGGCTACCAACACCCAATCTCTCGGCGTGTAGGCACAAGTATCCCCTTTCAATCTCTCCTAGATCTAGTACACGTGAGTAGGTTACATCTACGCATACAACTCATAGTAGAATTATGGATCTCTCCATATATGTAATTATAGGCATGAAAGCATGAAAGATTGAATCTCAAACAACCATCAAATTCAATGAAGAACAACATTCCAAGTTCATACACAAGATTAACCCTAGGGTTCATCCAAATCCAAACACCAAAATAAGTTAATCCCTCATGACAAGGGATACTTATACAACATACAAGCAAAACAAAGACAATAAAGAAGCAAGAAAACTCCCTCTACGGTCTTCATCTCCTTGGATCGATGAAGCCTTGAATGGTGATGCAATGGTGGCTTAAAACTTCTCTCCAACTCCTTCTATTATGCTCCTCTCCCTCTTGGTGATGATGTGTGCTCATTTCCCACAAGGATCGTCGCCGGAAGATGGTCGGAAGGCCTCAAAGATGTATGGTGGTGGCCGCCCAAAAGGCCAAGAAGAAGTCCCCCCAAAAAGTCCCCAAAATCCCATCATATACCCCCACAATCACTATCCAAAATGGGCTCAATGATGACCTCATTGGGGTGGTATACTAGCTCAATGAGGACCTCATTGAGCCCCTCATTGACACTGTTTGGGGTAGGCAAACTCCACAAATGCTCTCAGAATAGTATCCATATTGGCTCAATGAGCACCTCCTCATTGAGCTAGTATGCCTTCAAACAAACATCTTCTTTTATAGCTACAGTGATCATCCCGGCCTCCATACCGGGCAGCATTGAGGTCGTATGCCATGATTCAAATCCTATCTTGAAAACTCTCCAGGTGCTACAGTGTCAGCTACAGTGTTGAAGCTGCAGTATCACTGTGACATTACTTCAGCTACACTTATCAGTTCCCACACTTACACGATTTTGGGTTTGTTGTCATTTTTTATTCAAGTTTTTAGCTAGAGTAATGATTTTTCATATTTAATGTTTAATTTTCCCTTACTTGTAGAATGTTTCCCTTTCATTCTTTGGTGAACCTAAGGCCAAGCACTTTCAACATTTCCTTCTTCTATGCTTCAATGTTTTGTTTTTTCTTGAGGACACCAACAGCTTAAGTGTGGGGGAGTTTGATAAGTGCTTGTGTGTTAGTAATATGAAGTATTTTTTTTTCTTACTATAGGGATTACTTTTATTAGGTTTTAGTGCTAATACATGTGTATTTGTGAACTTTTGTGCATGAAGGGTTGTGAAGCCAAATATGTAAGAAAGAAGCCAAAGTGGATTGTGATTGTACTTTGTTGATGAAGTCTTGGAGTGAACTAATGTGAAGACACCATTTGTGATTGAAGATACGTGAATGTGTGCCAACCTCCATGCGCTCAAGCAATTACAATGGTTTGGAGGGGCACAAAGGTAGTCACATTTGCGTATCATGACTTGTGCAATGATAGCAAGATCCTCACCAATGAGAACTTTTATTAAAGACGCGATTGCGATCAACAGCATAGACGTGTGCCCATTTATGTTACCTCGATGAAAAGTGTGGATTCGGCATAGACGGGTCACAGGCAAGTGCACGGGTTTATTGAAGTAATAAATCCCAAGTTAGTGGGGTACCGTATCCACATGGAATAAGGAATAGAAACAACAAGATTGCTACTTAACTAAGTGGAGATGAAATAATGATGGTGTGGATAGAGATCTATGCAAATGAACTAAAGAAAATAAGAATGAGAGGCACAATAAAATGAGAGGAAAGACAATCGATAAAAGTTGGGTACTCGGATATTGTTCCTCCTAGGATTATTGCTTCAAGCTCAAAACCAACTATTATTCTTCCTAACTAATGCTTAATGAGTAGTGGACATCCTTAAACACATGGTCCCAAACCTAAGGTCAACCGTGACTAACTCTTCAGTATGCCTGGCGGACAAATCAACTAGTCTTAACACCTCACACTGTTTAAAGTTGCAAGAAGCTCTAGGGATACCAAGTGATAAATCCTATTTCTATTTGTAGATCTAACCCTTTGGTCCAGGCGAAAGACTCCTAGTCACAATTAAGCCACAGGTGTTAAAGTCACGTCAAAGCTTCACTGTGTTGCTCGCGCAACTAAGCCCCAACGGAGTTTATCCCTTGACCCTTCACTCTATTATAACCGCAAAGAACTCTTGGAACGTGGCGGTAGGATAAATCACACCGGAGGGGAAAGGGATGGTCCGCTACGTCTTGACTCACCCTCTCGACCCTCTCCAATCTTGCTTTTTCTAACCCTTATGGTGTGTCACTCACACACAAGGATTACCAATGTAGACTCTCAACCCTAGTGTCACTGTAAGGGAGAAATCATTCAATAAGCATTCAAGACTGAAACTCAATTAAAGACATCAATTAAGGAAAGCATAATAAAAGGTTAATGAAACAAATACTTCCTAGGGTTCACAAATCCAAGTACCCACTACGGGGGTTTAGCTCTCCATGGAGCAAGATACATTCAAAAATGAAATCGAAAGTAAAAACATGCAATCCATAGTAAAACCCCCTCGGTAGTCTTGTCAATGGTCTTGTGGAGTAGCATCGTCCTCTCCAAAGGTCCCCTAGTCAAGCCTAGGGCACACCATGCCAGATCGGTTCCAACAAAAGCTCTCCCAATAACTATTTTCCAAGAGAAATGCAATATCAAAGACATGGAACCACTCCAAAAGACTTACCAAAGCCTCTCTAAACCCTAACCGTAGGCTTCATAAAATTTGGAGAAAAGATAGAAGAAAGGATGAAAGATTGATCCTGAAATCGGGGTTGTTCACGGCTTTATATAGGCTGGAATCGGGAATCCACACTGTCATGTGGAATTTCCACCATGTCCGTGTGGATTTCTGGAAATCTGATTTTTTGCAGGCTGTGAAGGAAAGAAACCAATGTGGATCATAATGCACCGATTTTGGAGGAAATCTTGCTAAGGTTCAAACGCGAATATGACAAGTTCCCCTTGCTTATATCCCGCAAGTGCACAGGCTTGTCGAAGTAATAATCCCGGGTGAGCGGGGTCGAATCCACAGGGAGTAGGGAGTGAAAATACTTAATTTGATTCTTAGCTATGTGGAATATCAATAGTGATATGTGTGAAATTGATTCAATTCTCAACAATAAAAACAACAAGTGAAAGAGCAAAAGTAAGAAGAGGGTAAGGCAATCGATAAAGGATGGGGTACTCGGATAATACTTCACCTAGGATGATCGCTTCAAGTGCAAGAACTCTCTATTATGCTTCCTAATCAATGCAATGGTGAGTCGTGGAAATCCTTACATACATAGTCCCAAATCTAAGGTCAACTATGTCTAACTCTATAATGTCCCGGAGGAGAAATCGAACAATCTCAACACCTCGCACTCGTATAGAGTTGCAATGAGCCCTAGGGATTCCAAGTGATAAATCTTTTCCTAAATATAGACCTACCCCTTTGGTCCAGATGGAAGGTCCCTAGCCAGAATTAAGCCCTAGATACTAAGATCCTCTCAACGCTTTACTCCATTGCACGCGCAACTAGGCCCCAGCTGGAGGTTCATCCCTTAGACCATTCACTCCATTATGACCCGCAAAGAACTCGAGGAACGAGGTAGAATCTATCACGTCGGAGGGGAAAGGGGGACGCTCCCTGCACCTCTCGACTCAACCCTCAACCCTCTCCAACCTAGCTTTGTCTAACGCTAGTGGTGTGTCACTCACTCACAAGGTTACCAACAAGAACTCTCAACCCTAGTGTCACTCTAGGGGAAATGTTCATAGAATCAAGCATTCAAGGTTGGAACTCACAATAAACATCAATTTATTGAAAGCATAATAAAGAAGTTCAATGAAACGAATACATCCTAGGGTTCGCAATCATCCAAGTACCCACTAGTGGTTTAGCTCTCCATGGAGCTTAATACAATCAAAGAAATCGAATGTAAAAGCAATGAATCCATAAAGAAACCCCCTCGATGGTCGTGTTGATGGTCTTGTGGAGAGTCCTCTACTCGTCGTCCAAAGATTTCCTTCGTCCGGTATAGGATACGCCTCGATCGAAGCTCCCCTACCAACCTTCTTCTTAATGGAATCACGATGTTGGAGCCGTAGAACTTCTCCAAAACCTTTGCCAATAGCCCTCGAAACCCTAGCCGAAGTCCTCTCACAAGTTGGGGAAAAGATGGAGAAAAGAATAATGAAATCGGGGCTGAAATCGGCTTTTAATAGGGCTGGAATCGGGCGACTACACGGGCGTGTACGGAACACGTGCCCGTGCGGAATTTCCACACGGCCGTGGATAATTTCCACACGCCCATGTGGATTCTCTGTTTCTCTGGTTTCTCGGCCGGCTGTGAACAGTTTTGCCACAGTAATTGCTACAGTATTCTTCTACAGTCTTCGACCTAATTAACTTCCCAATTCCATACTTTCATCGGGGTAACGCAAACGGGCACACATTCACGTCGTGAATCACTTGCTTCTTCAATGATGTACATGTTGGCGGGGCTCTTGTTCTTATATGCATAAGTCAGAATGCTCGAGCGTGACTGCCTTTGTGCCCCTCCAAATAGATGTGCTCACTCGATTGCGAGGAGGTTGGCACACACTCTAGCATCTCACACCTGACCTATGTCTTCGCGTTTGAACCTTAACAAGATCTTCTCCAAAATAGGTACATTATGATCCACATTGGCCCATTTCCTTCATACTCGCCGTCACAACCCTACCTTCATAAAAGTAACATAAAAACACACATATTAATGTAGAAAACTGAGGAAAGTAATGTTTAACATAAGGAATGAACGCTTCGCATTCATATCACACAAGCACTTATCAAACTGCCCCACACTTAAGCTTTTGCTTGTCCTCAAGCAAACATTAAAACATTCTGTGCATCCGTGAAGAAAATATTGAAAGTTCTTGGCCTTAGGTTCACCAAAGTATACAAAAAGATAGCATTCTACAAGTAAGGGAAATTTCAACACTTTGAATCACGAAAAAAATCAATGCTCTAGCTAAAAATCTTGAAACAAAAAGGATAACAAACCCGAATTTCGTGTAAGTGTGTGAACTCACTCAAAAACACCCCAAGTTATACTCCTCAAAGTTCTAAGTGCAAGGGACTTATTTATCTACACAAGTGATAAAAAAATTTTTAGAAGATGGTAGTAGCTTCACACATCCTCTAAGGTAGCCCTTTCCAAAGCGGCCGCTAAGGTGGCTTTCACACTTTTCGAGGTGGTAGCTCTTTCTACGCGGGTGGTAGCTTTCACTCATCCTATGAGATAGCTCTTTCTCTCATTAGGGGCATAACTAGTATCCGACTTGTGAGAGTAGCTTCATTCTTCATAGGTGGTAGCTCTTTCCACCCAACAATTCAAATAAATAATAAAACTATTTTGTTCCTTCTTTTCATTTTCATTTTCATTTTTTTTTTTTGCACAAGAAAATAAACCTAACTAGTCCCTTTAACATCGAACATGAGTTTCCAATAGAGTTCAAAGAGTTTGTAGCGCACTAAGTGTAAATCGGGCAAAAATTCCTAAAAATTCAAGCAAGAACTAGAGCATAAAAACATTCAATGTTAACAATTTTTCTAAACTTAAGAATACAATCATTACAACTAGGGTGAACCGCCATTGGCTATGTGCGCATATATCAATCAAAAACAATAGAAATGATGTGTGCACTATGAAACTCCCACCACACTTAAGTTGTACATTGTATTCAATGTACACATGCAAGCTCACTCATAATGTATATCAATGAAAAATATATGTGGAAGAAGCAATTAAAACAATACTCCCCTGACTCCTAGTGTTGTGTTTGATGAAGCTAATTCATTGGGAGTAGTGTTCCAACGGGTTGTGAAGCTCGCACGGCCAAGTGCCAAAGCACCTTGGTTGTGCCCATGACTAAGTCGCAATTTCCAAGAAGACAAGACCATCTACACGCATACACGAGGGGGTTCAGTGAAGCTCAAGAAAAACAAAAATAACTCGAGTGTATAAAAGATGAAGCAATGAATACAACTCGATAATACAAAATAACATAAAATCAGAAGGAAAGTCCTTTCTGAGTGAAAAAGTCTAAAAATAAGAAAATAAGATAAAGTAAAATGCATGAAAGTAAAGAAGAAGAAGTCAAAGTGTACTGGGTCTTTGTGCTCGAGGGCTCCATGTCTTCTGCTGCTGAAGTGGAAAGCACATGGTGGGTCCTCCGGTCTGGGGAGGCGGCGGGGACTGAAGGGTCTCTAGCTGCAGGACAAATGATGAGGCAACGTCTCGCTCTAGGATCTCTCGTAAAATGTCGAAGCGTGGCATGAACTCTGTGTACTGAGTGGCTTGCGTAGCCCTAATATCGGCAACCTCGGCTCGGACCACTCCTATAGCATTCTCAAGCCTCTCAAAGCGATCATTGGCTCGAGGAAGGTGAAAACATACGCTAGCGGGGTGGTTCCTCCGCCACGGAGGTGCCTCGGTCTCCATCGATGCGGGTCCGAGGCTCGGGGCTGGGCCGAGATGCTCCGGCGTCATCACCCTCATCCTCAGCTATCTCTGGGGCTGGTAGAACTAATGCAAAAACCCCTGTTCGAACCCTGCGGACCATGCCCATCAACCGTATCGTCTCTAGACCCAGATGAGCGGGTACACTCGTCTTCTCGACCCCGCAAATCGAATCCAAGAGACCTATGCCTAGCAGTAATCTCGTAATGTATGGGCTTGAGAAGATCACTCCCAGTCTAGCATATTATCCCTGATGTCTGATGTAATCAGCCAGGATGTGCCCTAAGTGGATCGGTACGCGCTCGACCATCGAGTACAAGTACGACATCCTCGACGGCTCATAACACCGATGCATTGCCGCGTGCCATTCACCGACCTACTCATGATGGCGTGCAAATATCTGTATGCAGGTCGGGAAAGGCACGTGGCCTTTGACACCCCCGGCTCGTACTGGCCTTGACCACATAACACTCTATAAGCTCTTTGCGGGGTCAAGGTTCCAGGATAATCAGTAGGCAACTGTGCATACTCCTCTATATCTGTGAATGCCTCCTCGTATAAACCAAGTAATACGGAAAACTGCGTAATGCTCAAGGTATGATGGTATCCAAATACTCTGAACTGAACGGTGCTTAAACTGTCGAAGTTCGCATACGCTCTATCAAACTCGAACGAGGAGAGCACCTCTAGTACAAACACTCGGATGGCTGGCTCTCTAATCGTCAATAACTTCCGCCAACCACCATCTGAAACAAGATCCTCAACCTCCTCAGCGAACTCATCTCCCTGCTGAAGATCTCGCAGTATAGTCGTGTCCAAGAATCGAGTCTGTCCGAAACGGAGTCTCGATAAGCGCTCATAACGGACCTGATGTTCGGGAATCGCATATCGCATGTCCTCAGCTTCAGGGGATGACTCACGTGGCCTCTTATTAGCTTGCTTCTTTGACCTAGGTGCCATGATCTGCAAAATTTTAAACAAAATTGGTCAAAAAAGTCGATAAAATAATACTGCAGAAATCCGCACGGTCGTGTGGAATTTTAGCATGCCCGTGTGGATCCACGGGGCGTGACAACCGCACGGCCAGGCATCATCAATCAAAAAATACTACTCAATAATATCTCTAACTTTGTTCTAAACGTAATTCATTGTTCCAATTAAAGAAACAAGGCATTATTAACCAGATTAATCAAAAGAAATTATGAATTGACGAAGAACATGATGAAAAAGGATTTACCGATGAGGAAGAGTTTGAAAATGAAGAGCCGGCCGGAAAACTTCGCTAAAATCCGGCGCTATGGACTCGGCGTATGTTGTGAGGGTGTTTTCGAGTGAGAAGGAGTCGTGAAGAAGGAGAGA
Organism: Dioscorea cayenensis subsp. rotundata; assembly: GCF_009730915.1. Classification (NCBI taxonomy): domain Eukaryota; kingdom Viridiplantae; phylum Streptophyta; class Magnoliopsida; order Dioscoreales; family Dioscoreaceae; genus Dioscorea; species Dioscorea cayenensis. The sequence goes on from NW_024087161.1 coordinate 101,121, forward strand.
AATCATCCCTTTTTTAAACAAAACTCGCGACTTCTGGCATTCTGTGCATTCACACGGGCGTGCGGAAAATACCCATGCCCGTGCGCTAGAACCACAGGGGAAGACGCACGCCCCTGTGGCTTCCCTGGTCATCCGAGAAAAAATATCAAGTCTAACACACGCCCGTGCGGAAATTCCCCACGGGCGTGGTCATTCACATGCCCCAACTCACAGGGGCGACCACACGCCCCTGTGTTTTCTCGGGATGGAGGGAGCCACCTGCAGAGTTTCGCACGAGCGTGCGGAAATTACCCACGCCCGTGCGTGGTTCACAAGGTCGCCCACAGTGGCGAGTCCACGCCCCTGTGTATTCTCTGGAAAATCTGCCCAACTCTGCAAGAATGCACACGCCCGTGTGGAAATTAACCACGGGCGTGCACCAGTCGCATTGTCGTCCACAGGGGCAGCCGCACGCCCCTGTGCCCTCTCTGGAAGAGGACAGTACACACCCACGGGCGTGTGGAATTTCCACACGCCCGTGTGTTTTCTCTGGATGACTTAGAAAAACCTCAGGCTCTGCAGAACTAGCCTGAACATGTTTACACACTCAGAGCCTGCCCTATTGTGCAAAATATACCAGATAAAAATACAAAATAAAACTCAAACGACCAAACTTCGCCAATTCTTAACAAAACATACAATGAATTCTTTTTAAAAACCCATAATAAAACCGCTGCACAAGCACTCAAAAATTTAAACACCAACACTTAACAATTTATTCATGCAAACAAACTAAACTAAAAGTACGAAAACAGTAAACACTTGGGTTGCTTCCAAAGAAGCGCTTGTTTAACGTCACTAAGCTTGACGTATCTTTCTTACCTCACGGGGGTTTATGAATGAAGGTTGCCCTCTTACCCATAACTTGAAAGCATGATGAGAAAAGTCTCTTGAGGGTAGAGGTTGTACTATCAGGCTTCTGATCACCTAGCAATTGTTCGTCCAACTCCCTTGGCTCATGTACGTCTCCAACAGTCTTGGGGCGTTTTCGGTGACGTCTTCGAGACCTCTTCATTTTCCGGAGCACCTTCTTCAAGATTCCCGGGGTAGATGTTTCCTCTCCGGTCGAACCAAGCATTAGTAATTCTTTATTTCTCTCCTCTTGGTTGAACAAACCTTTATACGGATCCGGGTTGAACATTTCCTGTATATATTCATCAACAATCTCATCAGTAGTGTCTAGAAAATACAAAGTGTCATCAAAATCGAGAGAATGCCGCATGGGTTCAGCAAGGCGGTAAGTGAGCTTATCGTCTCCGACTCTCAATGTGAGCTCTCCACCGTCCATGTCAATCAATGCATTGGAAGTCCGCAAGAACGGTCTCCCAAGTATCAAGGGTACATCTGCATCCTCATCAACATCTAGCACTACAAAGTCAACCGGAAAAATATACTTGTCCACCTTGACAAGTACGTCTTCAATGATGCCTCTCGGATGTCGTACTGTTCGGTCCGCCAATTGTAAAGTCATCCTAGTAGGCCTAGGCTCACCCAAGCCTAGCTTTTGGAAGAAAGTATATGGCATGACGTTGATACTTGCCCCCCGAATCTTCCAATGCCATTTCCTCACCTAAGTTGCCGATGTTACACGGGATAATGAAGCTTCCTGGGTCTTTCTTCTTGTTCGGCATGTTCTTTTGTAACACCACCGAGCATGAAGCATCAAGCACCACTGAAGCACTCTCCTCCAATTTCTTCTTGTTGGTCAATAGGTCCTTTAGGAACTTCGCATGCTTAGGCATTTTAGCCAAAGCCTCAACAAAAGGAATGTTGATGTGGAGTTGCTTGAACAAACTCAGGAACTTCTTATACTGGTCATCCCCTTGGTCATTCTTCAATCTAGAGGGATAAGGGATTCTTCGCTTGAAAGATGGGGATGCCACCTCTTTCTCTTTGTTTGCTTCCTTCTTAACCTCTACGACCTCGGGTGCGTGTTCTTTCGGCATTTCACTCGGAAGCCGCCCTTCAACCTCACGACCGCTTCTCAAAGCGATCGCCTTCACATGTTTTCTCGGATTGGTTTCCGTGTTTCTTGGTAAACTTCCATGTGGCCTTTCTGAAAGACATTTCGCAATTTTCCTGACTTGATTTTCAAGGTTGTGCAAGGAGGCGGTTTGATTGCGAAGTGTAGCCTCAACCGATTCAAACCTTGTATTTGCCGATTGAACAAATCTAGCCAAGTGCTTCTCCAAATCCGTCAGTCGGGTTTCCAAAACCTGAAATTTGCTTTTCCACTTGAGGGCTTGTTGTTGTTGTTGTTGTTGGAAACCCCGATGGCCCATGGTCTTCGTGGTCCTTGATTACTCCATGAAAAGTTGGAATGATTCTTCCAACCTGAATTGTAGGTGTTGCTGTATGGATTCCCTTGAGGTCTCATTCCATTACCTACAAAGTCGACATTCTCAATCGAAGAAACATCACCAATGATGATTGGGCAATCGGAGGGAGCATGTCCTCCACCACAACCGGTGCAGTTGGTTATGGTCAGCAACTCTATTCGAAGCTATAAGATCTAGCTTCTTACTCAAACTCTCCACTTGGGCCGCCAATGAAGTTACCGCATCAATTTCATGGAGACCGGCCACCTTTTTCTTCTCCCTCGTGTTCCACTGGTAGCTATTTAACCCCATTTCCTCAATCAATTGACGAGCCTCGTCCGGGATCTTGCTACCTAAGGTACCTCCTGCCGCCGCATCCAAGAGTTGTCTTGTACCTGCATTCAACCCATTGTAGAAGGTTTGAACAATCATCCACTCTGGAAATCCGTGTTGTGGACACTTGCGCAGGAGTTCCTTGAACCGTTCCCATGTCTCAAATAGAGACTCCAATTCCAATTGCCATTGCTTTGCTTTCCCCTTTAAAGAAAATGGGAAGGCTCTCAATTTGATGGCATTATCTGTCACACCATTAATCTTCAGCATGTCACACACCTCGAGGAAGCTCTCTATGTGACTGTTTGGATCCTCATCGGCCAAACCGTTGAATTGTGCGGACTGCTGCAGCATATGGATGAATGCCGGCTTTAGCTCGAAATTCTGAGCTATAATTGGTGGACGCACAATACTCGATTGTGTCCCCAACATTGAAGGTCTGGCATAATCGGATAGTGTCCGTTGTTGCTCATTCTGTTCCGCCATGTTGTCAGATCCTTCTACTTCCAAATCAGCTGGATTAGGCTGTTCTTGTACAGGTTCTTTCCCTTTCCTTCTAAGTGTACGTTCAAGCTCAAGGTCTCCTTCAATCAATATTGATTGATTCCCTCGGGTCATAACCTGGAGCAGCACCAAAAGTAAAGAAAAAAAAAATCAGAATGATGATAGAATAAGAAGATAAGGAATAGAATGTGTGATGAAATAGCTAAGAAAACAAAGTGCAAAGTATCTCTAAACGCCTAGCTCCCCGGTAACGGCGCCAAAAACTTGACAAGTTCCCCTTGCTTATATCCCGCAAGTGCACGGGCTTGTCGAAGTAATAATCCTGGGTGAGCGGGGTTGAATCCACAGGGAGTAGGGAGTGAAAATACTTAATTTGATTCTTAGCTATGTGGAAGATCAATTGTGATAGGTGTGAAATTGATTCAATTCTCAACAATAAAAAGAACAAGTGAAAGAGCAAAAGTAAGAAGAGGGTAAGGCAATCGATAAAGGATGGGGTACTCGGATAATGCTTCACCTAGGATGATCGCTTCAAGTGCAAGAACTCTCTATTATGCTTCCTAATCAATGCAATGGTGAGTCGTGGAAATCCTTACATACATAGTCCCAAATCTAAGGTTAACTATGTCTAACTCTATACATGTCCTGGAGGAGAAATCGAACAATCTCAACACCTCGCACTCGCATAGAGTTGCAATGAGCTCTAGGTATTCCAAGTGATAAATCTCTTCCTAAATATAGACCTACCCCTTTGGTCCAGATGGAAGGTCCCTAGCCACAATTAAGCCCTAGATACTAAGATCCTCTCAACGCTTCACTCCATTGCATATGCAACTAGGCCCCAGCAGAGGTTCATCCCTTAGACCATTCACTCCATTATGGCCGCAAAGAACTCAAGGAACGGAGGTAGAATCTATCACGCCGGAGGGGAAAGGGGACGCTCCTGTACCTCTCGACTCAGCCTCTCAACCTTCTCCAACCTAGCTTTGTCTAACGCTCGTGGTGTGTCACTCACTCACAAGGTTACCAACAAGAACTCTCAACCCTAGTGTCACTCTAGGGGAAATGTTCATATAATCAAGCATTCAAGGTTGGAACTCACAACAAACATCAATTAATTGAAAGCATAATAAAGAGATTCAATGAAACAAATACATCCTAGGGTTCACAAATACCCAAGTACCCACTAGGGGTTTAGCTCTCCATGGAGCTAAGTACAATCAAAGAAATAGAATGTAAAAGTAATGAATCCATACAGAAACTCCCTCGATAGTCGTGTCGATGGTCTTGTGGAAAGTCCTCTACTCGTCGTCCAAGGATGCCCTTGTCCGGTATAGGATACGCCTCGACGGAAGCTCCCCTACCAACCTTCTTCCAAAGGAATGACGATGTCGGAGCCGTAGAACTTCTCCAAAACCTTAGCCAATACCTCTCAAAACCCTAGCCGAAACCCACTCTCAAGTTGGGGAAAAGATGGAGAAAAGAATACTGAAATCGGGGCTGAAATCGGCTTTAAATAGGGCTGGAATCGGGCGACTACATGGGCGTGTACGGAACACGCGCCCGTGCGGAATTTCCACACGGCCGTGGATAATTTCCACATGCCTGTGTGGATTCTCTGTTTCTCTGGTTTCTCGGCCGGCTGTGAACAGTGTTGCCACAGTAATTACTACAGTGTTCTTCTACAGTCTTCGACCTGATTAACTTCCCAATTCCATACTTTCATCGGGGTAACGCAAACGGGCACACATTCACGTCGTGAATCACTTGCTTCTTCAATGATGTACATGTTGGTGGGGCTCTTGTTCTTATATGCATAAGTCGGAATGCTCGAGCGTGACTGCCTTTGTGCCCCTCCAAATAGATGTGCTCACTTGATTGCGAGGAGGTTGGCACACACTCTAGTATCTCACACCTGACCTATGTCTTCGCGTTTGAACATTAACAAGATCTCCTCCAAAATAGGTACATTATGATCCACATTGGCCCATTTCCTTCATATTCGGCCTCACAACCCTACCTGTGTAAAAGTAACATAAAAACACACATATTAATGTAGAAAACTGAGGAAAGTAATGCTCAACATAAGGAATGAACGCTTCGCATTCATATCACACAAGCACTTATCAGAAGATATAGGTCGGGTGTGAGATGCTAGACTGTGTGCCAACCTCCTCGTATTTGAGTTAACACAACCATTTGGAGAGGCACAAGGGTAGTCACACTCAAGAATTCTGACTTATGCACATAGAACAAGATCTCTACCAACTTGTCCATCATTAAAGAAACAAAGCGATCCACGACGTGAACGTGTGCCCGTTTGTGTCACCTCGATGAAAGTATGGACTCGGGAAGTATTTTAGGCTAGGTACTATAGCTAAGTACTGTAGCAAAAGTACTAAAGCAGCACTGTTCACAGCCGACTGAAATCACAATTCCAGAGAGTCCACACGGGCGTGTGGAAATTACCCGCGCCCGTGTGGCAATTCCACATGGGCATGTGAAAAATCCACAGGACCGTGTGGATGCCCGATTCCAGCCCTATTTAAAGCCGATTTCAGCCCCGATTTCAGTATTCTTTTCTCCATCTTTTCCCCAACTTGAGAGTGGGTTTCGGCTAGGGTTTTGAGAGGTATTGGCTAAGGTTTTGGAGAGGTTCTACGGCTCCGACATCGTCATTCCTTTGGAAGAAGGTTGGTAGGGGAGCTTCCGTCGAGGCGTATCCTATACCGGACAAGGGCATCCTTGGACGACGAGTAGAGGACTTTCCACAAGACCATCGACACGACTATCGAGGGAGTTTCTGTATGGATTCATTACTTTTACATTCTATTTCTTTGATTGTACTTAGCTCCATGGAGAGCTAAACCCCTAGTGGGTACTTGGGTATTTGTGAACCCTAGGATGTATTTGTTTCATTGAATCTCTTTATTATGCTTTCAATTAATTGATGTTTGTTGTGAGTTCCAACCTTGAATGCTTGATTATATGAACATTTCCCCTAGAGTGACACTAGGGTTGAGAGTTCTTGTTGGTAACCTTGTGAGTGAGTGACACACCACGAGCGTAAGACAAAACTAGGTTGGAGAGGGTTGAGAGGGTGAGTCGAGAACTATATGAGCGTCCCCTTTCCCCTCCGGTGTGATAGATTCTACCTCCGTTCCTCGAGTTCTTTGTGGCCATAATAGAATGAATGGTCTAAGGGATGACCCTCGGCTGGGGCTTAGTTGCGCGTGCAACGTAGTGAAGCGTTGAGGTGATCTTACTATCTAGGGCTTAATTGTGGTTAGGGACCTTCCACCTGGACCAAATGGTTAGGTCTATAATTAGGAAGAGATTTATCACTTGGAATTCCTAGAGCTCATTGCAACTCTATTTGAGAGCGAGTTTGAGAGGTTATCTAATCTCTCCTCTAGGACATGTATAGAGTTAGCCATAGTGGACCTTAGATTTGGGACAACGTATTTAAGGATTTTCATGACTCACCATTGCATTAATTAGGAAGCATAATAGAGGGTTCTTGCACTTGAAACGATTGTCCTAGGCAAAGCATTATCCGAGTACCCCATCTTTATCGATTGCCTTACCTCTTCCTTTACTCGAGCTCTCTTACTTGTTGCTTTTACTTTTGAGAATTGAATCATTGTCACATTTATCACTACTGATCTTTCACATAGCTAAGTGATAAGTGCTTGTGCGATATGAATGCGAAGCATTCATTCCTTATGTTGAGCATTACTTTTCTCAGGTTTTTACATTAATATGTGTGTTTTTATGTTACTTTTATGCAGGTAGGGTTGTGAGGCCGAGTATGAAGGAAATAGGCCAATGTGGATCATAATGCACCTATTTTGGAGGAGATCTTGCTAAGGTTCAAATGCGAAGACATAGGACAGGTGTGAGTTGCTAGAGTGTGTGCCAACCTCCTCGCATTCGAGTGAGGACATCCATTTGGAGGGGCACAAAGGCAGGCACACTTGAGCATTCCATCTTATGTATACAAGAACAAGAATCCCACCAACATATATATCATTGAAGAAGCAAGTGATTCACGACATGAATGTGTGCCCGTTTGCGTTACCCCGATGAAAGTATGAAATTTGGGAGTATTTCTGGCAGAGTACTGTAGCGGCACTGTTCATAGCCGGCCGAGAAATCAGAGAAACAGAGAATCCACACGGGCGTGTGGAAATTATCCACGCCCGTGTGGAAATTCCACAGGGGCGTGTGACATCATACACGCCCGTGTATTCACCCGATTCCAGCCCCTATTTAAAAGCCGATTTCAGCCCCGATTTCGAGTATTCTTTTTCTCCATCTTTTTCCCAACTTGCGAGAGGGCTTCGCTAGGGGTTTTGAGGGGTATTAGCCAAGGTTTTTGGAGAGGTTCTATGGCTCCGACATCGTGATTCCATTAGGAAGAAGGTTGGTAGGGGAGCTTGATTAAAGGCGTATCCTATACCGGACGAAGGAATCCTTGGACGAGCAGTAGAGGGCTTTCCACAAGACCATCGACACGACCATCGAGGGGTTTCTTTTATGGATTTATTGCTTTTTACATTCGATTTCTTTGATTGTACTTAGCTCCATGGAGAGCTAAACCCCTAGTGAGTACTTGGGTGATTGTGAACCCTAGGATGTATTCGTTTCATTGAACTTCTTTATTATGCTTTCAATAAATTGATGTTTATTGTGAGTTCTAACCTTGAATGCTTGATTGTATGAACATTTACATTGGAGTGACACTAGGGTTGAGAGTTCTTGTTGGTAACCTTGTGAGTGAGTGACACACCGCGAGCGTTAGACAAAGCTAGGTTGGAGAGGGTTGAGAGAGTGAGTCGAGAGGTACAGGAGCGTCCCATTTCCCCTCCGACGTGATAGATTCTACCTCCGTTCCTTGAGTTCTTTGCGGCCATAATAGAGTGAATAGTCTAAGGGATGAACCTTCGCTGGGGCCTAGTTGCGCGTGCAATGGAGTGAAGCGTTGAGGGGATCTTAGTATCTAGGGCTTAATTGTGGTTAGGGACCTTCCGCCTGGACCAAAGGGTTAGGTCTATAATTAGGAAGCGATTTATCACTTGGAATCCCTAGAGCTCATTGCAACTTTATTCGAGTGCGAGGTTGAGAAGTTATTTAATCTCTCCTCCGGGATATTAATAGAGTTAGGCATAGTTGACTTTAGATTTGGGACTATGTTTGTAAGGATTTCCACGACTCACCATTGCATTGATTAGGAAGCATAATAGAGAGTTCTTGCACTTGAAACGATTTTCCTGGGTGAAACATCATCCGAGTACCCCATCTTTATCGATTGCCTTGCCTCCTCCTTACTTTTGCTCTCTTACTTGTTGCTTTTAATTGTTGAGAATTGAATCATTATCACACTAATCACTATTGATCTCCCACATAGCTAAGAACCAAATTAAGTATTTTCATTCCCTACTTCCTGTGTTTTGCTACAGTACCTACTGCAGTACTATGCCGGAAATACTCCCGAATTCCATACTTTCATTGGGGTTACGCAAACGGGCACACGTTTACGTCATGAATCACTTGCCTCTTCAATGATGTGCACGTTGGTGGATCTCTTGTTCTTATATGCATAAATCAGAATGTTCGAGTGTGACTGCCTTTGTGCCCCTCCAAATGAATGTGCTCATTCGAATACGAGGAGGTTGGCACACACTCTAGCATCTCACACCTGACCTATGTCTTCGCGTTTGAACCTTAGCAAGATCTCCTCCAAAATAGGTGCATTATGATTCACATTGGCCTATTTCCTTCATACTCGGCCTCACAACCCTACCTGCATAAAAGTAACATAAAAACACACATATTAATGTAAAAACCTGAGAAAAGTAATGCTCAACATAAGGAATGAATGCTTCGCATTCATATCGCACAATCACTTATCAAACTCCCCCACACTTAAGCTTTTGCTTGTCCTCAAGCAAACAATAAAACATTCTGTGCATTGATGAAGAAAATATTGAAAGTGCTTGGCCTTAGGTTCTGATGCGAGATCCGCAAGTGCATGTAGTCGTCAAGTAATACCTCTCGTGCGAGCATGAGAGGGTCGTATTCCCTGGGCCCAAGGAGCTACTATTACTTCCCTTTCATCTATTTCCTAGCCTAACACACCGAAAGATGAATAGTAATTATAAAAAGAGAAAGAATTAACTACAATGAAATCCGGGGTACTACTACACACAATACGAACTCAAGGGAGAATCAAACAGTGAAGGGAGTGATTTGGACAACGAATCCCCATAGGGTTGTCATTAGATCCTGAATTTAGGATGAAATGCGAGATGGTAGTTGGGCCAAGAGAATCCTAAATTAGCTCAACCCGATGGTCACGGAAATTGAACCCTAATCCCATACAAGTATTGGGTCAGAATCGCTTCCACCCAAATCCTCGTATGATTACATTACACTCAGGGAAATCTCTAATCAGGGTCGATACTCAAACTAGGTCCAACCCTAATTGCTGGAGGGGTACAAAATACCCGATGGTCACGGTGTATCTGTACATGGATCCCTTCCAAGCCAAGTGCGTCTAGTACAAGGGCGATGGTCACGCAACCAAGTACAACCTAGAAGTTGAAATACAGAGTTCTCATACAAATCAACACATCAAAGTACACAAGGCTTGAACCACAAACTACAAGATTTCATAAAAAAAATACAACATCTAACAAAGCATCAATAAAGATGATCATCCAAATTACAAACAATCAACACTAGAGTTCATCATATCCAAATCACAAATAAGTTAGTGCCTCATGATAGAGGACCACTCATACAAGTCCAAGGAACAAATAAACAAGAAAAAGAAGTAAGAACTACTCCCTCTAGCTTTTAGATCCCTTGGATGGTGAAGATCTTGAAGATATGAAGAGATCTCCCCTCAAATGATGCCTTGAATGCCTAGGATCTTCTCCCAAAAAACTCCTCCAAAGCTTGCCTCCCTCTTGGTGAAGTCTTGCATAGTAGATCGCCGGCGGGAAGAGTGGGGCGGCGGCCTAAGAGGCCCAAGAGAAAACTGCCCCTACAAAAGCTCTCCTTTGCCCTACAAAATCAGTCTCCTTTTATATCCCGTCAGGTCCATACGGGCTCCATGCAGGCGCTTGGAGCCCGTGAAGCTCACTGGCGTTTCGGCAAGAGAAATGCGTCGTGCTACAGTACTCACCTACAGTGATTTACTACATTGTTCTTGCTACAGTGTTTCTACTACATAACCGAGGGTTGTGAAATTCCAGCAAACTCACGGGCACCCATGCGAGCGCAAGGAGCCCGTGAAGCTCACAGCCGAATACCCGCAGCATGAATAGTGACCCCCCGCTACAGTAACACTACAGTGCTTGCTACAGTGCTGGAACCCCAAAAATGCCATTTTTGGTGTCGAATTTATCCAATTTGCATTTTTGAGCTTCGTTCGGCTTTTTTAATATCTGCAACACCGAAATAACCAAATTACACTTAAACGGGCATCAATTCATTAAAATATACACAAAGTAATACAAGATTAAATACGTATAAAATACGTACATTTAGGCGTTTATCAGGTTCACCAAGGTATACAAAGAAAGTATTCTACAAGTAAGGAAAATTTTAACACTAAATACGAAAAATCAATGCTCTAGCTAAAAACTTGAATAAAAAAGGACAAGAAACCCGAATTTCGTGTATGTGTGTGAACTCACTCAAAACAACCCAAGGTATACTCCTCAAAGTTCTAAGTACAAGGGACTTATTTATCTACAACAAGAAAACAACGAACATTTCAAAAATGGTAGTAGCTTCACACATCCTCTAAGGTAGCCCTTTCCCAAGTGGCCGCTAAGGTGGCTTTCACACTTTCGAGGTGGTAGCTCTTTCTACCGGGGTGGTAGCTTTCACTCATCCCATGAGATAGCTCTTTCTCTCATTAGGGCATAACTAGTATCCGACTTATGAGAGTAGCTTCATACTTCATAGGTGGTAGCTCTTTCCACCAAATAGCACAACTAAACAATAAAACTATTTTGTTCTTTCTTTAACACAAGAAACAACTATAACTAGTCCCTTTAACATCGAACATGAGTTTCCAATAGAGTTCAAAGAGTGAGTAGTGCACTAAGTGTAAATCGGGCAAAAATTCCTAAAAATTCAAGCAAGAACTAGAGTATGAAAATATTCAATGTTAACAATTCTCCTAGACTTAAGAATACAATCATTGCAACTATGGTTAACCGCCATTGGCTATGTGAGCATATATCAATCAAGAACAATAGAAAAGATGTGCGCATTATGAAACTGCCCCCCCCCACACTTAAGTTGTACATTGTCCTCAATGTACACATGCAAGCTCACTCAAAATATATCATTCAAAAATAGATGTGGTTTGATAAGTGTCTAAATGTAGGTCTTTTCATATATATATCGTATGCACTTTGCATGTATTTTGTGAGGTTTGATGCCCGTTTCGCGCTTAATCGTCTATTATTTGCTTTGTAGGGCATATGGAAGCCATGGAGAACAAGAAGATATCATTTTTGGCAAAAAGAGAAGAAAAGCAGAATTTCATACTACCCCCATACTACCCGAGTATGAGGGGCCGTATCATCTATGAAAATGACGGATTGATTTGGTGTTTTGTCCAGATTTCCATACTACCCAGATGATCACGGGGCCGTATGGAGGCCGTATGCACCCCGTGTGGAACGCTAATCTAGGGGTTTTCGAGTGCTATACGACCCCCCATACGACCCCTATACTGCCCGTATGCCTCGGGGTATATATACTCACTTTTAGGGCTGATTAAAGGACTTTTTTGCTGGCCGACTTTTGGGAGATCATTTTGGGAGATTTTTAGGGCGACCTTGGGGAGGAGAAGAAGGGCAAGAAAGCTAGAAGATCATTCAAGCCCAAGGTCCAAGGCTCTCAAGGCAAGAAGGCAACATCATTCAAAGGGAGATCGATCACGACTTGAAGGAAGGAGAACTGCGGCTAGAGGAAGCGTCATTCGGCATTCCTTTGGCGGGGGAAGCGTCATTTGGCATATTCTCGCCTCATTCTTCACCATTTCATCTAGGGAGTGTCATCCTATGTCTTTGTTTCATGTTTTGCTTGATTGTATGCTTTGTTATGAGATGATGACACACTAGACCCCCAAGGCCACCGGTGTTGGTGAACCTTGGGGGTTTTATCATGTATTTTGGATGATTACTTGTTAATTCTATGCTTGGGTATGTTTGAGATCTAATCCATTGTTTTTCATGCTAAGTGTTACACCAAGGAGAAATCCGTAGCTCTTTTTATGAATGATGCATGTAGATGTGACTTGCTCGCATGTATTAGGGTCATGAATGGATTAGAAGGGATACTTGTATCATCACCGAGAAATCGGGTGTTTGGTAGCCCTCCATGTAGGTTTAATCCGAAGAAGAGTAGGTTTATTCCTAAGCGAGATTTCCTTGTACTTAATGCAATCGTAGGAATGTAGATTTGGAAGAAATTCCTATCTATGTTCGTATGGGATTAGGGTTCAATCGCCGAGAAATTGGGGTTATTCTAATCTTGGAATCTCATGGTCCAATTTACCCTTGCATCTTTAAATCATCATCCATGTTGCATGATAACCCCTCAAGGGGATCCACATCCATAGGCCTTTGCACTTCATTGATTCTCTTGCTTGCTTATTGCTTGTTCTCTCTAATTTGCTAGCAAATCTTGTGTTTAGTTTTATTTGTATTTAGTAGAGTAAAATCCATCACTTAAGATCTTAGGCTAGATAATAGCTCGAGAAGGAGTAATAGGAGATCCTTAGCCCCGTGGAATACGATCCTCGTGTCTTTGCACGAGGTATTACTTGGCGATCCCATACACTTGCGGGGAAGCGATCAAGTTTTTGGCGCCGTTGCCGGGGAATCTTAAGGAATTCTAGGAAACTTTTACATTATTACTCTAGCCTTTTTTAATTTACTTGTACATATTAATCTTTATGCATATTATTCTTATTTTATTTAACTTTGTTCTTTATATATATCCTCTTTTGTGCAAGGTATAATTTTCTTGCCAAATGCATGGGGCTTACAATCAGTCAAGTTCTTGGTGTGAGCAACTACAAGGAAAGAAATTTAAACCCGAGGATGTTTTTGCAGCATTCATGCGAAGCCCTGAGGCCCAATTTTCGCTTAAGGACATCAAGCTCGGGACTCATCCCAAGGTCACAAACACTTGCTTGGTTAATATAAACACCCAGTCTGAAGGACAATTTAATGAATTGAACACTATTTTAAGAGATGTCCAAGAATCCTTCCGTAGTCTAGAGAGACGGGTTGAAGAACTTGCTGAAGTAATGACCAAGAAACAACCAATTCATGAGCCAGAAATAGAAAGTCCAAGTGCAACTAACAATGAAAATGAAGAAAGTAAAGATGAAAATGAGGTGGAAGAAATTGTTGATGCTTTGGAGGTTGGAAGTGTAGAAAATGTGGCATCAATATCCCTTGAGCACGTCCTTGGCATAGAAGTGATTGAACACACCAAGCACAAAAGAGAAATATCCAGAATAGTTGAAGATGTGGATAGGAAGTCAAAGCCATTTAAAAACCCACCTATGCCCGGGTTGGATGATTCTCAACCAAAAATTTTTCCATGGAAGCCCAAACAATATCTATGGGCAATTCGAGAGCATCTAACATTGGTTAAGGAGCAAAATTTGGGTAGGTCATTAACGCCATGCAAAAATCCACCCATGCCCTGCTTGAGCAATTCACAAACGAAGCTATTTCCTTGGAGGCCCAAACAATTTTCTACACTGCTTGAAGAAGATCTTACTGGGGGTGGAATAGAAGTGGAGAGGATGCTCAAGCTGTCAAATGACCCACCTAAGCCACGAGTGCATAAGTCCCGGCCTAAACTTTTCCCTTGGAGGCCTAAAGGTACCATGTCCAAGGTCTTCACAAGCTCATTATCCCAGAAGGTAATTATTTTCTTTCATGGAAGTAGCTATGCTACATGTAGCCGAGATGAACACACCATTTTCAAGCCTCCTTAGGTAAGAATAAGGTACGTCAGGCTTGCGACGTTAAACAAGCGCTTCTTGGGAGGCAACCCAAGCATTCGGGGGTGTTTTCTTGCATTTTTTGTACTTTAGGTCTTAGTTCATTTCAATTTTCATATTTCTTAGACTTGCTTGTGCTTGAATAAGTTCATGCTCACTCACTTGGCACATTTTTCTCATCGATTTAATTGTGGTGTATTTGTGCAACTTCTTGAGAAACTCATGTTTAGGTGTCAATTCATGCTCTAGATCGTCGTTTTATTCATTTCATTCATTTTTGGAGAAGTCTTCGAACTTGCTATTTCATTTTTAAATCATTTGAAGAAGGATTTTGGGGTTTAGAGAGAAAATTATAGTCATGCGGCCATCCATAACCCGTATGGAGGCCGTCTGTGCCATTTAGGGCACCAAAGCGAGCCTCGGCTCGCCCTCGAGACGAGCTCCCCATACGGCCCCCATACTCGGGCCGTCCAGCGACACCATCCGAACACCCGAGAAGGCTTCTCAGGGCCATACGACCCCCCATACGGGCCGTATGGGGGCCGTGTATGCTCGGTTCTAGCCCATTTAACCCTCCTCTCTCTTTTCTCTTTTCTCTTTCTTCCATCCTCTTCTTTTCTCTCTTTTTCCACCGATTTTTTCTCTTCTTTCTCGTTCTTTTCTTAGCCAAATCTCCTCATCCATTTGAGACATCGATCTAGTAGTTTTTCTCAAGTTTAACGCTAGTTTTCTCAAGATTTCGTCGGTATGCTTTTTCAATGCCCTAGTTTTATCTTTTTCATTTCTTGGGCATTCTTGGAGCTTTTGTGTGGAATTTCTTTAACATTTTGCTTGGTTTGTATGGTGTGATTGTTATGGATGAAGTCTCCCTTGAATTTATGTAAAACTTTTTTCAATTTTCATGTTTTTGGGGAGGTTCTTTCGAAATGAACAGTAACCATACGTCCCCCATACGGGCGTATGGACACGATACATCATATTTTTCATTGTTTCTTCATCCCATGCACTAAATTTTGAATTATATTGGATTCCTCTATGCTTTATTGGGTTTTTCATGTTTCTTAGGAATGTTGTGGATGAAGAAATTGACAATCAACCATGGAATGATATTTGCACCACATGGGTGACCACATGGAACAAGTTGTCATGTTGTGATGAGAGACCTAATTCTAAGGACAAGGATAAGCATGGAGACTTTATTTTATTGTTTAGACTTTATTTTCTAGTTTTTGTGTTCTCTTTGTATTTTGTTTTAGTTTTTGCGTGATTACTCCCCATCTCTCATTTGTAAATTTTTGTGGAATGATGATGTCCCCTTTTTGCCTCGCAGGGCATTGAGGGAATTTGGTGAGCTTCCCTAGTTCTCAATGGAGGTCGGACAAGACGTGTATTGCTCACCACACCTTTTGTCGAGTCGCACCTCACGACGAATACAAGATAAACCGGGGAAGTTCTGTTTTTCACCCTCCTCTATTATTATTTGCATTGGCCCTTCTTGAATGTTTTTCATGATTAGTGTACATTGAGGGCAATGTACAACACTAAGTGTGGGGATGGGTGCATTTCATGTTTTTAGGAACATTGTTTACATGCTAGTGTTACCAATGATGGCTTTATTCATTCTTGTAAGATTCTTTTTAGCTTGACTAATGATGGATGTGAGTTACTTGTTTTTATGCTTTTATTGAATCCTGCTTTCACCCCATAGTATTGTCTTGTGCATCTGAATTTTTTTGTGGATGCCCCGGGAATAGCCAATGTGACTACTCTAACTCTCTTGTATGCTTAACACACTACTTTGAGTACTTGGCCTTAGAACACTAAGTTCTATCCTTCAATGTTTTCTTAAGAACTTCTAAGTCTTGTTGAGCTAATCCGAGTTTTTGTGGCATGTAGTGTACTCAAGATGTGATCTAGGGTGAGAGTGAAAGTGAGGAGTCTATGTCGAGTATTCCTCTCCTAATGAAGCATGAATGCGCTCTATGTAGACTCTGAATCGAGTAGTTGGGTGGCTCTTGTGCCCTAACTCAAAGATGTGCATCCTCTAGAAAGATTTTTAAAATGATTTTGATGCACATCACATTAGTCGGACTCGGAGTGTTGAATATTGAGTTGAAAATAAAAACCCTAGTGATCTTTTTGAGTACCCACCAAAGGTTTTGAAAAGAAAAAAAGGATTTAGTTTCAAGCTATAGAATTAGAAGGATCTTACTTGGCCATTGAAGTAGCACTTAGTAGTTTAAGACTTAGTTTTTCTTTGTATGTGGAGTGATTAGCATCTAGAGTCGTACTCGATTGAAGTCCTTGAGCTAGACCCGGATCAGGGCAAATGAGATAAAGGATTCACTTACACGCACATACATATTAGGGGTGAGACAGGATATTTTTATTATGCTTAATGACTATAACTCAACATCTATGTTTCATTATCCTTTGCTTTTGGAATCTTATATTTGCTTGAGCCGAGGTATTGCATTTAGCTACTTCTCGCCTCTTTGTTTTTTTCATGAGTTGTTTGTTTGGGGACAAGCAACACTCTAAGTGTGGGGATGTTTGATAAGTGTCTAAATGTAGGTGTTTTTCATATATATATCGTATGCACTTTGCATGTATTTTTGTGAGGTTTGATGCCCGTTTCGGCTTAATTGTCTATTATTTGCTTTGTAGGGCATATGGAAGCCATGGAGAACAAGAAGATATCATTTTGGCAAAAAGAGGAAAAAGCAGAATGTCATACTACCCCATACTACCCGAGATGGGGGCCGTATGCACTGTAAAGTGACGGATTGATTTGGTGTTTTGTCCAGATTTCCATACTACCCAGTATACGGGGCCGTATGGAGGCCATATGCACCCCGTGTGGAACGCGAATCTAGCTGCTTTCGAAAGTGCTATATGACCCCCATACGACCCTCTATACGGCCCGTATGCCTCGGGGTATATATACTCACTTTTAGGGCTGATTAAAGGACTTTTTGCTGGGCCGACTTTTTGGGAGATCATTTTGGGAGATTTTTGGGCGACCTTGGGGAGGAGAAGAAGGGCAAGAAAGCTAGAAGATCATTCAAGCCCAAGGTCCAAGGCTCTCAAGGCAAGAAGGCAACATCATTCAAAGGGGAGATTGATCACGACTTGAAGGAAGGAGAACTCAGGGTAGAGGAAGCGTCATTCGGCATTCCTTTGGCGGGGGAAGCGTCATTTGGCATATTCTCACCTCATTCTTCACCATTTCATCTAGGGAGTGTCATACTATGTCTTTGTTTCATGTTTTGCTTGATTGTATGCTTTGTTATGAGATGATGACACACTAGACCCCCCAAGGCCACCGGGTGTTGGTGAACCTTGGGGGTTTTATCATGTATTTTGGATGATTACTTGTTAATTCTATGCTTGGGTATGTTTGAGATCTAATCCATTGTTTTCATGCTAAGTGTTACACCAAGGAGAAATCCGTAGCTCTTTTATGAATGATGCATGTAGATGTGACTTGCTCGCATGTATTAGGTCATGAATGGATTAGAAGGGATACTTGTATCATCACGCGAGAAATCGGGTGTTTCAGTAGCCCTCCATGTAGGTTTAATCCGAAGAAGAGTAGGTTTATTCCTAAGCGAGATTTCCTTGTACTTAATGCAATCGTGGGAATGTAGATTTTGAAGAAATTCCTATCTATGTTCGTATGGGATTAGGGTTCAATCGCCGAGAAATTGGGGTTATTCTAATCTTGGAATCTCATGGTCCAATTTACCCTTGCATCTTTAAATCATCATCCATGTTGCATGATAACCCTCAAGGGGATCCACATCCATAGGCCTTTGCACTTCATTGATTCTCTTGCTTGCTTATTGCTTGTTCTCTCTAATTTGCTAGCAAATCTTGTGTTTAGTTTTATTTGTATTTAGTAGAGTAAAATCCATCACTTAAGATCTTAGGCTAGATAATAGCTCGAGAAGAAGTAATAGGAGATCCTTAGCCCCGTGGAATACGATCCTCGTGTCTTTGCACGAGGTATTACTTGGCGATCCCGTACACTTGCGGGGAAGCGATCAGAGAAGCAATCAAAACAATACTCCC
Organism: Dioscorea cayenensis subsp. rotundata; assembly: GCF_009730915.1. Taxonomy (NCBI): domain Eukaryota; kingdom Viridiplantae; phylum Streptophyta; class Magnoliopsida; order Dioscoreales; family Dioscoreaceae; genus Dioscorea; species Dioscorea cayenensis. The sequence continues at coordinate 119,439 of NW_024087161.1, forward strand.
CTAACTCCTAGTGTTGCGTTTGATGAAGCTAATTCATTGGGAGTAGTGTTCCAACTGGTTGTGAAGCTCGCACAGCCAAGTGCCAAAGCACCTTGGCCGTACCCATGACTAAGTCTCAATTTCCAAGAAGACAAGACCATCTGCACGCACACATGAGGGGATTCAGTGAAGCTCAAGAAAAATGAAAATAACTCGAGTGTATAAAAGATGAAACAATGAATATAACTCGATAATGCAAAATAACATAAACTCAGAAGGAAAAAATCCTTTCTGAGTGAACAAGTCTAAAAACAAGAAAATAAGATAAAGTAAAATGCATGAAAGTAAAAGAAAGGTCAAGTGTCGAAGTCGCTCTCGGTCTTCGCTGCTGCTGCTGCTGAAGTGGAAGCATATAGTGGGTCCTCTGGTGCTGGGGTCGAGGATGGAGGTGCTGGAGGTACTGGCGTTGCCTGAAGAGTCCTCGGCAGCAGGACGAATGATGAGGCAACGTCTCGCTCTAGGATCTGCTGTAATATGTCAAAACGTGCCATGAACTCTGTGTACTGAGTGGCCTGCGTAGCCCTAATCTCAGCAACCTCGGCTCGGACCACTCCTATAGCATTCTCGAGCATCTCAAAGCGATCATTGGCTCGAGAAAGCGAAAACATACGCACTGGAGGTGGTTCCTCGGCCGCTGGAGGTGCCTCGGTGTCCATCGATGCGGGCTGAGATGCTCCGGCGTCATCACCCTCATCCTCAGCTATCTCTGGGGCTGGTAAAACTAACGCAAAAACCCCTGTCCGAACCTTGCGGACCATGCCCATCAACCGCATCATCTCTAGACCTAGGGGAGCGGGTACACTCGTCTTCTCGGCCGAGCAAATTGAATCCAAGAGACCCATGCCCAGCACTAATCTCGTAATGTAAGGACCCGAGAAGATCGCTCCCAGTCTAGTGTACTGTCCCTGATGCCTGATGTAATCAGCCAAGATGTGCCCTAAGTATATCGGTACGCGCACTACCATCGAGTACAAGTACAGCAACTCCTAGCGGCTCAAGACACCAGTACTATCACCACTGCCATTCACCGACCTACTCATGATTGCAGCAAGTATCTGTAGGCTGGCCGGGAAAGGCACGTGGAATTGGAAACCCCAGGCTCGTACTGACCCTGACCGCATAGCATTCTGTAAGCTCTCTGCGGGGTCAAGATTCCAGGATAATCAGTACATAACTGTGCGTACTCCTCAGAATCTGTGACTACCTCCTCGTATAAGCCAAGTAGTATGGAGAACTGTGTAATGCTCAAACTATGGTGGTGTCCAAACGCTCTGAACTGAATGGTGCCCAAACTGTTGAAGCTCGCATATGCTCTATCAAAATCAAACGAGGAGAGCACCTCCAGTGCAAACTTTCGGATAGCTGGCTCTCTAATTGTCAACAACTGCCGCCAACCCCCCTTTGAAACAAGGTCCTCAATCTACTCAGCGAACTCATCTCCCTGCTAAAGATCTCGTAATATAGTCGTGTCCAGGAATCGAGTCTGTCCGAAGCGAAGTCTCGATAAGCGCTCATAACGGGCCTGATGTTCGGGAATAGAAAATCGCATGCCCTCGGGCTCAGAGGATGACTCACGTGGCCTCTTATCAGTTTGCTTCTTTGTCCTAGGTGCCATGATCTGCCAAATTTAAACATAATTAGTCAAACAAGTTGATAAAACAATACTGCAGAAATCCACACGGTCGTGTGGAATTTCCGCACGCCCGTGTGGATTCATGGGGCGTGAGAAACTCACGGCCATGTTTCAACAATCCAGAAAATACACATCATTAATATCTCTAACTTCGTTCTAAACGTAAATCATTGTTCCAATTGAAGAAACGAAGCATTGTTGACTAGATTAATCAATAGAAATCATGAATTGATGAGGAAGATGAAGAAAATGAATTTACCGACGAGGAGAAATGAGAAAATAGATAGCCGGCCGGAAAACTTGCTAAAATCCCACCAAACTAGCGCAATGGACTCGGAGAATGTTGTGAGAGTGTTTTCAAGGGAAAAGGAGTCGTGAAGAAGGAGAGAAATCATCCTCTTTTTAAAAAGAACTCGTGACTTTTGACGTTCTGTGCATCCACACGGGCGTGTGGAAATTCCCCACGCCCGTGTGCCTCACTTCAAAAGCTCCACAGGGGCGTATGCACGCCCCTGTACGCTTTCTGAAAAAATTCTCACTGACTTAAAACGATCTCCCACGGGCGTGCGGAAATTATCCTCGCCCGTGCGCCAGACCCACAGGGGCAGACGCATGCCCTTGTGGCTTCCCTGGTCATCTGAGAAAAATATCAAGTCGCCCACATGCCCGTGCGGAAATTCCCCACGGGCGTGGGCATTCACAGGCCTCAACTCACAGGGGCGGCTGCACGCCCCTGTGTTTTCTCGGGATGGGGGAGCAACCTACAGAGTTTCGCACGGGCGTGCGGAAATTACCCACGCCCGTGCGTGGTTCATAAGGTCATCCACAGGAGCGAGTCCACGCCCCTGTGTATTCTCGAGAAAATCTGCCCAACTCTGCAGGAAGGCACATGCCCGTGTGGAAATTACCCACGGGCGTGCGCCAGTCGCATGGTCGTCCACAGGGGCAGCCGCACGCCCCTGTGCCCTCTCTGGAAGAGTTCACAGTACACACCCACGGGCATGTGGAACTTCCACACGCCCGTGTGTTTTCTCTGGATGACTTAGAAAAACTTGCAGGCTCTGCAGAAATAGTCTGAACATGTTTACACACTCAGAGCCTGCCCTTTCGTGTAAGATATACCAGATAAAAACACAAAATAGAACTCAAATGACCAAACTTTGCCAATTCTCAACAAAACATAAAATGAATTCTTTTAAAATCCACAATAAAATCGCAGCACAAGCACTCAAAAATTGAAACACCAACACTTAACAATTTATTCATGCAAACAAACTAAACTAAAAGGTACGAAAATAGTAAACACTTGGGTTGCCTCCCAAGAAGTGCTTGTTTAACGTCACTAAGCTTGACGTATCTTTCTTACCTCACGGGGGTTCATGAATGAAGGTTGCCCTCTTACCCATAACTTGAAAGCATGATGAGAAAAGTCTCTTGAGGGTAGAGAGTGTACTATCGGGCTTCGGACCACCTAGCAATTGTTCGTCCAACTCCCTTGGCTCATGTACGTCTCCAACAGTCTTGGGGCGTTTTCGGTGGCGTCTTCGAGCCCTCTTCATTTTCCGGAGCACCTTCTTCAAGATTCCAGGGGGTAGATGTTTCCTCTCCGGTCGAACCAAGCATCAGTACTTCTTCATTGTCCTCCTCTTGGTCGAACAAACCTTCATACGGATCCAGGTTGAACATTTCCTATATATATTCATCAACAATCTCATCAGTAGTGTCTAGAAAATACAAAGTGTCATCAAAATCGAGAGAATGCCACATGGCTTCAGCAAGGCGGTAAGTGAGCTTATCGTCTCCGACTCTCAATGTGAGCTCTCCGCCGTCCATGTCAATCAATGCATTGGAAGTCCGCAAGAACAGTCTCCCAAGTATCAAGGGTACATCTGCATCCTCATCAACATCTAGCACTACAAAGTCAACCGAAAAAATATACTTGTCCACCTTGACAAGTATGTCTTCATTGATGCCTCTCGGATGTCATACCGTTCGGTCCGCCAATTGTAAAGTCATCCGAGTAGGCCTAGGCTCACCCAAGCCTAGATTTTGGAAGAAAGTATATGGCATGACGTTGATACTTGCCCCCGAATCCGCCAATGCCATTTCCTCACCTAAGTTGCTGATGTTACACGGAATAATGAAGCTTCCCCGGTCTTTCTTCTTGTTCGGCATGTTCTTTTGTAACACCGCCGAGCATGAAGCATCAAGCACCACTGAAGCACTCTCCTCCAATTTCCTCTTGTTGGTCAATAGGTCTTTCAGGAACTTCGCATACTTAGGCATTTGAGCCAAAGCCTCAACAAAAGGAATGTTGATGTGGAGTTGCTTGAACAAACTCAGGAACTTCTTATACTGGTAATCTCTTTGGTCATTCTTCAATCTAGAGGGATAAGGGATTCTTGGCTTGAAAGATGGGGGTGCCACCTCTTTCTCTTTGTTTGCTTCCTTCTCAACCTCTACGACCTCGGGTGCGTGTTCTTTCGGCTTTTGACTCGGAAGCCGCCCTTCAACCTCAAAACCGCTTCTCAAAGAGATCGCCTTCACATGTTCTCTCAGGTTGGTTTCCGTGTTGCTTGGTAAACTTCCATGTGGCCTTTCAAAAAAAGATTTCGCAATTTGCCCAACTTGATTTTCAAGGTTGTGCAAGGAGGCGGTGTGATTGTGAAGTGTAGCCTCGACTGATTCAAACCTTGTATTTGCCGATTGAACAAATCTAGCCAAGTGCTTCTCCAAATCCGTCATTTGGGTTTCCAAGCCTGAAATTCTGTTTTCCACTTGAGGGGCTTGTTGTTGTTGTTGGAACCCCGATGGCCCCATGGTCTTCTGTGGTCCTTGATTACTTGATAAACGCCTAAATGTATGTATTTTATATGTATTAATCTTGTATCTTTTGTGAATATGTTAACGAATTGATGCCTGTTTTATGTCTAAATTGGTTATTTCGGTGATGCAGGTCTTAAATGAGTCAAACATGCTCAAAAATGCAAATCGGATGAATTCGACATCAAAAACGGCATTTTTGGGGTCCCGGCACTGTAGCGGTACTGTAGCAGGTCATTGTTCTTGCTGTGAGCATTTGGCTGGGAGTTTCACGGGTTCCATGCGCCCGCATGGATGCCCGTGAGGTTTGCTGGAAATTCTCAAGTCTCGGTACTGTAGCAAAAACAATGTAGTAAGTACTGTAGCAAAAACACTGTAGCTGAGCACTGGAGCACCGGCAGGGTTTTTTGGGCATTTAGCTGTGAGCTTCACAGGCTCCATGCGCCCACATGGAGCCCGCATGGACTGATGGGGTATATAAGAAGATGATTTCTTCTAGGGCTTGGAGAGGATTTTTTGGGGGAGAGTTCTTCAAGCCGATTTTCACCAGTCTTTGAGAGGCAAGATTACATGTTTTGGAGAAGGGAAATCTAAGGGAGAAGCTCGGATTTGGCTAGATCTTCATCGATCTCTTCTTTGGGAGTTTGTAGACGACGAGGGAAGCCGCCCCCATTGCGGCGTCCGTGGAAGCCTTTCCACCTAGCTTGGCTTGTCTTCCTTCTTCCATTGTTTGAGGGAGTTTTTATTATGCCATTTGTAGTTGTTTGCATGGATTTGTTGCTTGGATTTGTTTGTATGGACGAGTAGACCCCAAGGTCACCGGATGCCGGTGAACCTTGGGGTGAACTTGTGTATTTGGACGATTTAAGTTTGTTTATTGCAATTGTTGTGTTTTGAGATTCATTCTTGGTGCATTTGATGTGTTGCTTACATGAGAACTCTGTAAACCAACTGCTAGGTTGTACTTGGTAGCGTGACCATCGCCCTTGTACTAGACACACCAAGTTTGGAAGGGATTCATGTACGAATACGCCGTGACCATCGGGTATTCTGTACCCCTCCACCATTAGGGCTAGACCAAGTTGTGTTCCGGCTCTAATTTGGAGTTTCCCCACTTGTTAATGCAATCGTATGAGGATTTAATAGGAAGAAATTCTGTGTCAATACTTATACCGGATTAGGGGTCAATGGCCGTGACCATCGGGTTGACCTAATCTATGAAATCTCCAGGTCCAAACCTTCAATTGCATGACATTCTTAGCATCCTGTGCACTTTAGTAGCCCCTAGGGAATCCGCATCCGTGACCGTTCCTTTCCCCTGATTTTATACCCCTCTCCGTATTTTAGTCTCCACTTGTAGTTATCTTATTTAAATTAATAGAGTAGAGAAACCTTTCGAATCTGTCGGCTAGACAATAAGCGAAGAGGAAGTAAGGGTAGATCCTTGGGCCCAGGGAATACAACCCTCTCGTGCTCACACGAGAGGTATTACTTGACGACTCCGTGCACTTGCGGATCGCGCACATCATTACTCCATGAAAAGTTGGGATGATTCTTCCAACCTGAATTGTAGGTGTTGCTGTATGGATTCCCTTGAGGTCTCATTCCATTACTTACAAAGTCGACATTCTCAACTGAAGAAACATCACCAATGACAATTGGGCAATCGGAGGGAGCATGTCCTCCACCACAACCAGTGCAATTGGTCACGGCCGTCACTCTATTCAAAGCTATAAGATCTAGCTTCTTACTCAAACTCTCCACTTGGGCCGCCAATGAAGTTACCGCATCAATTTCATGGAGACCGGCCACCTTTTTTCTTCTCTCTAGCGTTCCACTGGTAGCTATTTAACCCCATTTCCTCAATCAATTGACGAGCCTCATCGGGGGTCTTGCTACCTAAGGTACCTCCTGCCGCTGCATCCAAGAGTTGCCTTGTACTCGGGTTCAAACCATTGTAGAAGGTTTGAACAATCATCAACTCCAGGAATCCGTGTTGCGGACACTTGCGCAGGAGTTCCTTGAACCTTTCCCATGTCTCAAATAGAGACTCCAATTCCAACTGAATAAAGGATGAGATCTCATTCCTTAGCTTTGCTGATTTTCTGGGAGGAAAATAACGGGCTAGAAAAGCTTCTACCATCTCCTCCCATGTAGTGATTGATGCCCTAGGTAATGAGTGTATCCACTGCTTTGCTTTCCCCTTTAAGGAAAATGGGAAGGCTCTCAATTTGATTGCATCATCCGTCACATCATTTATCTTCAGCATGTCACACACCTCGAGGAAGCTCTCTATGTGCCTATTTGGATCCTCACCGGCCAAACCGTTGAATTGTGCGGACTGCTGCAGCATATGGATGAATGCCGGCTTTAGCTCGAAATTCTGAGCTGTACTTGGGGGACGCACAATACTCGATTGTGTCCCCAACATTGAAGGTCTGGCATAATCTGATAGTGTCCGTTGTTGCTCATTTTGTTCTGCCATGTTGTCAGATCCTTCTACTTCCAAATCAGCTGGATTAGGTTGTTCTTGTATAGGTTCTTTCCCTTTCCTTCGAAGTGTACGTTCAAGCTCAAGGTCTCCTTCAATCAATATTGATGGATTCCCTCGGGTCATAACCTGGAGCTGCACCAAAAGTAAAGAAAAAGAAAATCAGAATGATGATAGAATAAGAAGATTTGAAATAGAATGAAGGGTAAATAGCTAAGAAAACAAAGTGCAAAGTATCTCTAAACGCCTACTCCCCGGCAACGGCGCCAAAAACTTGACAAGATCTCCTTGCTTATATCCCGCAACTGCACGGGTTTGTCGAAGTAATAATCCCGGGTGAGCGGGGTCGAATCCACAGGGAGTAGGGAGTAAAGACACTTAATTCGATTCTTAGCTATGTGGAGTATCAACAATGATAAGTGTGATAATGATTCAATTCTCAACAATTAAAAGCAACAAGTAAGAGAGCAAAAGTAAGGAGGAGGTAAGGCAATCGATAAAGATGGGGTACTCGGATGATGCTTCACCTAGGATAATCGCTTCAAGTGCAAGAACTCTCTATTATGCTTCCTAATCAATGCAATGGTGAGTCGTGGAAATCCTTACATATATAGTCCCAAATCTAAGGTCAACTATGCCTAACTCTATTCATGTCCCGGAGGAGAGATTAAGTAACCCCTCAACCTCGCACTTGAATAAAGTTGCAATGGACTCTAGGGATTCCAAGTGATAAATCACTTCCTAATTATAGACCTAACCCTTTGGTCCAGGCAGAAGGTCCCTAGCCACAATTAAGCCCTAGATACTAAGATCCTCTCAATGCTTCACTCCATTGCACGCGCAACTAGGCCCCAGCGGAGATTCATCCCTTAGACCACTCACTCTATTATGGCCGCAAAGAACTCAAGGAACGGAGGTAGAATCTATCACGCCAGAGGGGAAAGGGGACGCTCCTGTACCTCTCGACTCACCCTCTCAACCCTCTCCAACCTAGCTTTGTCTAACACTCGTGGTGTGTCACTCACTCACAAGGTTACCAATAAGAACTCTCAACCCTAGTGTCACTCCAGGGGAAATGTTCATACAATCAAGCATTCAAGGTTGGAACTCACAATAAACATCAATTTATTGAAAGCATAATAAAGAAGTTTAATGAAACGAATACATCCTAGGGTTCACAATCATCCAAGTACCCACTAGGGGTTTAGCTCTCCATGGAGCTTAATACAATCAAAGAAATCGAATGTAAAAGCAATGAATCCATAAAGAAACCCCCTCGATGGTCGTGTCGATGGTCTTGTGGAGAGTCCTCTACTCATTGTCCAAAGATTTCCTTCGTCCGGTATAGGATACGGATCGATCGAAGCTCCCCTACCAACCTTCTTCCTAATGGAATCACAATGTCAGAGCCGTAGAACTTCTCCAAAACCTTTGCCAATAGCCCTCGAAACCCTAGCCGAAGTCCTCTCACAAGTTAGGGAAAAGATGGAGAAAAGAATAATGAAATCGGGGCTGAAATCGGCTTTAAATAGGGCTGGAATCGGGCGACTACACGGGCGTGTATGATGTCACACGCCCATGGAATTTCCACAGGCGTGGATAATTTCCACACGCCTGCGTGGATTCTCTGCTTTCTCCGATTTCTCGGCCGACTGCTACGATTACTGCTGCAGTGCTATGTCGGAAATACTCCCGAATTCCATACTTTCATTGGGGTAGCATAAACGGGCACACGTTTACGTCGTGAATCACTTGCCTCTTCAATGATGTGCACGTTGGTGGATCTCTTGTTCTTATATGCATAAATCAGAATGTTCGAGTGTGACTGCCTTTGTACCTCTCCAAATGAATGTGCTCATTTGAATACGAGGAGGTTGGCACACACTCTAGCGTCTCACACCTAACCTATGTCTTCGCATTTGAACCTTAGCAAGATCTCCTCCAAAATAGGTGCATTATGATCCACATTGGCCTATTTCCTTCATACTCGGCCTCACAACCCTACCTGCATAAAAGTAACATAAAAACACACATATTAATGTAAAAACCTGAGAAAAGTAATGCTCAACATAAGGAATGAACGCTTCGCATTCATATCGCACAAGCACTTATCAACCCCGCTCACCCGGGATTATTACTTCGACAAACCCGTGCACTTGCGGGATATAAGCAAGGGGACCTTGTCAAGTTTTTGGCGCCGTTGCCGGGGAATTAGGCATTTAGAGATACTTTGCACTTTGTTTTCTTAGCTATTTCACTACACATTCTATTCTATATCTTCTTATTCTATCACCATTCTGATTTTCTTTTTCTTTACTTTTGGTGCAGCTCCAGGTTATGACCCGAGGGAATCCATCAATATTGATTGAAGGAGACCCTGAGCTTGAACGTACACTTCGAAGGAAAGGGAAAGAACCTGTACAAGAACAGCCTAATCTAGCTGATTTGGAAGTAGAAGGATCTGACAACATGGCAGAACAAAATGAGCAACAACGGACACTATCCGATTATGCCAGACCTTTAATGTTGGGGACACAATCGAGTATTGTGCGTCCCCCAATCATAGCTCAGAATTTCGAGCTAAAGTCAGCATTCATCGAGGTGTGTGACATGCTAAAGATAAATGGTGTGATGGATGATGCCATTAAATTGAGAGCCTTCCCATTTTCCTTAAAGGGGAAAGCAAAGCAGTGGCTACACTCATTACCTAGTGCATCAATCACTACATGGGAGGAGATGGTATAAGCTTTTCTAGCCCGTTATTTTCCTCCCAGAAAATCAGCAAAGCTTAGGAATAAGATCTCATCCTTTATGCGGTTGGAATTGGAGTCTCTATTTGAGACATGGGAAAGGTTCAAGGAACTCCTGCGCAAGTGTCCGCAACACGGATTCCCGGAGTGGATGATTGTTCAAACCTTCTACAATGGTTTAAACCCGAGTACAAGGCAACTCTTGGATGCGGCGGCAGGAGGTACCTTAGGTAGCAAGACCCCCGATGAGGCTCGTCAATTGATTGAGGAAATGGGGTTAAATAGGTACCAGTGGAACGCTAGCGAAAAGAAAAAGGTGGCCAGACTCCATGAAATTGATGTGGTGGTAACTTCATTGGCGGCCCAAGTGGAGAGTTTGAGTAAGAAGCTAGATCTTATAGCTTTGAATAGAGTTGCGGCTGTGACAAATTGTACCGGTTGTGGTGGAGGACATGCTCCTTCCGATTGCCCAATCGTCATAGGTGATGTTTCTTCAGTTGAGAATGTTGACTTTGTAGGTAGTGGAATGAGACCTCAAGGGAATCCATACAGCAACACCTATAATTCAGGTTGGAAGAATCATCCCAACTTTTCATGGAGTAATCAAGGACCACAGAAGACCATGGGGCCATCGGGGTTCCAACAACAACAACAAGCCCCTCAAGTGGAAAACAGAATTTCAGGCTTGGAAACCCGAATGACAGATTTGGAGAAGCACTTGGCTAGATTTGTTCAATCGGCAAATACAAGGTTTGAATCAGTCGAGGCTACACTTCACAATCACACCGCCTCCTTGCACAACCTTGAAAATCAAGTGGGGCAAATTGCGAAATCTCTTTCCGAAAGGCCACATGGAAGTTTACCAAGCAACACGGAAACCAACCCAAGAGAACATTTGAAGGCAATTGCTTTGAGAAGCGGTCGTGAGGTTGAAGGGAGGCTTCCGAGTGAGAAGCCGAAAGAACACGCACCCGAGGTCGTAGAGGTTGAGAAGGGAGCAAACAAAGAGAAAGAGGTGGCACTCCCACCTTTCAAGCCAAGAATCCCTTATCCTTCTACATTAAAGAATGACCAAGGGGATGAACACTATAAGAAGTTCCTGAGTTTGTTCAAGCAACTCCACATCAACATTCCTTTTGTTGAGGCTTTGGCTCAAATGCCTAAGTATGCGAAGTTCCTGAAAGACCTATTGACCAACAAGAGAAAATTGGAGGAGAGTGCTTCAGTGGTGCTTGATGCTTCATGCTCGGCGGTGTTGCAAAAGAACATGCCGAACAAGAAGAAAGACCCGGGAACCTTCATAATTCCATGTAACATCGGCAACTTAGGTGAGGAAATGGCATTGGCGGATTCAGGGGCAAGCATCAACGTCATACCATATACTTTCTTCCAAAAGCTAGGCTTGGGTGAGACAATTGGCGGACCGAATGGTACGACATCTGACGACTTTACAATTGGCGGACAGAACGGTACGACATCCGAGAGGCATCATTGAAGACGTGCTTGTCAAGGTGGACAAGTATATTTTTCTGGTTGACTTTGTAGTGCTAGATGTCGATGAGGATGCAGATGTACCCTTGATACTTGGGAGACCGTTATTGCGGACTTCCAAAAGCATTGATTGACATGGACGACGGAGAGCTCACATTGAGAGTCGGAGACGATAAGCTCACTTACCGCTTTTGTCGAAGCCATGCGGCATTCTCTCGATTTTGATGACACTTTGTATTTTTCTAGACACTCATCGATGAGATTGTTGATGAATATATCATGGGAAATGTTCAACGCGGATCCGTATGAAGGTTTGTTTGACCAAGAGGAGAGCAATGAAGAAGTAATGATGCTTGGTTCGACTGGAGAGGAAACATCTACCCCGGGAATCTTGAAGAAGGTAATCTAGAAAATGAAGAGGGCTCGAAGACGCCACCAAAAATGCCCCAAGACTGTTGGAGACGTACATGAGCCAAGAAAGTTGGATGAACCATTGTTAGGTGGTCCGAAGCCTGATAGTACACCCTCTACCCGCAAGAGACTTTGCTCATCATGCTTTCAAGTTATGGGTAAGAGGGCAACCTTCATTCATGAACCCCCATGAGGTAAGAAAGATACGTCAAGTTTAGTGACGTTAAACAAGCACTTCTTGGGAGGCAACCCAAGTGTTTACTATTTTCGTACCTTTTAGTTTAGTTTGTTTGCATCAATAAATTGTTAAGTGTTGGTGTTTCAATTTTTTGAGTGCTTGTGCTGTGATTTTATTGTGGGTTTTTAAAAGAATTCATTGTATGTCTTGTTGAGAATTGGCGAAGTTTGGTCGTTTGAGTTCTATTTTGTGTTTTTATCTGGTATATCTTACACAATAGGGCAGGCTCTGAGTGTGTAAACATGTTCAGACTAGTTCTGCAGAGCCTGTAAGTTTCTCTAAGTCATCAAGAGAAAACACACGGGCGTGTGGAAATTCCACAAGCCCGTGGGTGTGTACTGTGAACTCTTCCAAAGAGGGCACAGGGGCGTGCGGCTGCCCCTGTGGATGACCATGCGACTGGCGCACGCCCGTGGGTAATTTTCACACAGGCGTGTGCCTTCCTGCAGAGTTGGGCAGATTTTCCCGAGAACACACAAGGGCGTGGACTCGCCCCTGTGGGTGACCTTGTGAACCACGCACGGGTGTGGGTAATTTTTGTACGGCCGTGCGAAACTCTGCAGGTTGCTCCCTCCATCCTGAGAAAACACAGGGCCGTGCAGCCGCCCCTGTGAGTTTAGGCATGTGAATGCCCATGCCCGTGGGGAATTTCCACACGGGCGTATGTGCGACTTGATATTCTTCTCAGATGACAAGGGAACCCACAGTGGCTTGCGTCTGCCCCTGTGGGTCTGGCGCACGGGTGTGGGTATTTTCCGCACACCCGTGTGAAATCAGTCAAAGTCAAAGGAGCATTTTCCCGAGAAAGCACTGGGACGTGTATACGCCCCTGTGGCGCTCTCTAAGTAAGGCGTACGGGCGTGGGTAATTTCCACACGCCCGTGGGGATACACAGAATTCCAAGAGACGCGATTTTCCCCTTCAAAACCTTGTGATCCGTCTCATTCTTCATCTCCAGTCGCCGGAAAATGGTTCCCGATTATTTTTATGACCCTTCGTCGCTAATTGGAGGAATTTTCTTCGCTAATCTTACCGAATTTCAGACGTTTTCATATTCATCTCTTCGGTAATCCTTTTATCCTCTTTTCTTCGCCAATTATGGTTTTTCATGGATTGAATGCCTTTAAATGCGAGTTTTCATGCATGATGGATGTATAATAAGCATTTAGAAGTGGTTTTACAATTGAATTGTTAAGATTTGTTGTGCACCCGTGCGGGAGTTTCACGCCCTGCAGAGCCACACGGGCGTGGTTAATATCCACAGGCCCGTGTGGAATTCTGCAGTATACTGCTTTTGAGATTTTTTTACTGTTTTCGTCTTTTGCACTCCAGCTATGGCACCTCAAGCGAAGAAGAATGAAGTTAAGCGCCTCAGACTTACTTCACCCGAGCCGATACATATGGAATTCTCGAACCCCGAGCATCAGGCTCGCTTCGAGAGACTTTCAGCACTCGGGTTTGGTCAGACTTGCTTTGCGGATGTACAAGTGCTTCAACATATTCATCATGGTGATGAGGTAATTAATGAGATTGATGAGATGCTGGCAGTGGGAAGCTGGAGGAGGCTACTGACAATTAGTGAACCAGCTTACCGCACACTTACGCTAGAGGTTTTAGCGTCCTTTGTGTTTCGAGTGCTACATGGGAGAGTTGACACTACATAGGTGATACAGTTTCGGGCATTCGGGCATCCATTCTCCATGAGCGTCACTGAGTTTTTGATTAGGACGGGCCTGTACGATGTCGTTTATACAGGTACCGTGGAGTATGGCCGACTACCAATAGATTTTCCAGTGTCAGTCACCCCATATCATGCATACAGGATTTTGTGTGGGCGTTGGGAGTACGAATCAGGATTATCGAAGGCTTCTAGTTTGTCCCGGTTCAGTTACAGATACGTACACGCAGTCATCAGCAGGTCCGTGACAGGTCGAGCAGATAACACAGCCGCTTTGACCAGACTGGATCTGTTTTTCTTATACTCCATGGCTCTCAATGTACCACTTCACTTAGGGTACATTCTAGCAGATATTTTGCAGTACTAGGGTCGTTCGACGAGAGTGGGTCTACTATTTACGGGCCCTTATATCACCAGACTCATTCTAGGAATGGGTTTGGGTGACGCTCTACGTGGTGCTGAGAGGACAGTTGTGCCCACCGCTCTTACGTTCGATACGATCAGGATGATGGGGTTGGTACGGAGGTTTGGTTTAGGGGTTTATATTCTCACTACAGCTACCGCTGAGACCACCAGAAGCGAAGGAGATACTACGGGGGGTGTCCAGCAGACTCCTCCATCTTCTGTTGCACCGGGTATTCGAGACTATGATCGTATCGAGAGGCTGGAGACCGATGTTAGGGAGATTCGAACTGAGATAGAGGAGCTCCGGGCTTTGCAGTCGGCTCAGTACATAGATCTTATGGCCCGATTCGATTTCCTTCGAGATCTCCTGAGACCCGGATCATCAGTGCCTCCAGTATCTCCATCCTGGAACCCAGCACCAGAGGACCCACTATTTGCTTCCACTTCAGCAGCAGCAGCAGCAGCGGAGACCGAGAGCGACTTCGACACTTGACCTTTCTTTTACTTTAATGCATTTTACTTTATCTTATTTTCTTGTTTTTAGACTTGTTCACTCATAAAGGATTTTCCTTCTGAGTTTATGTTATTTTGCATTATCGAGTTGTATTCATTGCTTCATCTTTTATACACTCGAGTTATTTTTATTTTTCTTGAGCTTCACTGAACCCCCTCGTGTATGCTTGCAGATGGTCTTGTCTTCTTGGAAATTGAGACTTAGTCATGGGCACGGCCAAGGTGTTTTGGCACTTGGTCGTGCGAGCTTCACAACCCATTGGAACACTACTCCCAATAAATTAGCTTCATCAAACGCAACACTAGGAGTCAGGGGAGTATTGTTTTGATTGCTTCTCCCACATCTATTTTTGAATGATATATTTTGAGTGAGCTTGCATGTGTACATTGAGGACAATGTACAACTTAAGTGTGGGGGGGAGTTTCATAATGCGCACATCTTTTCTATTGTTCTTGATTGATATATGCTCACATAGCCAATGGCGGTTCACCTTAGTTGCAATGTTTGTATTCTTAAGTATAGGAGAATTGTTTACATTGAATGTTTTTCATGCTCTAGTTCTTGCTTGAATTTTTAGGAATTTTTGCCCGATTTACACTTAGTGCACTACTCACTCTTTGAACTCTATTGGAAACTCATGTTTGATGTTAAAGGGACTAGTTAGGTTTACTTCTTTTTTGATGGAAAAATGAAAAAGAAGGAACAAAAATAGTTTTTTTGTTTAGTTGTATTTGTTGGGTGAAAAGAGCTACCACCCTATGAAGTATGAAGCTACTCTCACAAGTCGGGATACTAGTTATGCCCTAATGAGAGAAAGAGCTATCTCATAGGATGAGTGAAAGCTACCACCCGTGTAGAAAGAGCTACCACCTCGAAAGTGTGAAAGCCACCTTAGCGGCCGCTTTGGAAAGGGCTACCTTAGAGGATGTGTGAAGCTACTACCATCTTTTAAAATTTTTATCACTTGTGTAGATAAATAAGTCCCTTGCACTTAGAACTTTGAGGAGTATAACTTGGGGTGTTTTGAGTGAGTTCACACACTTACACGAAATTCGGGTTTGTTATCCTTTTTGATTCAAGTTTTTAGCTAGAGCATTGATTTTTCGTATTTAGTGTTGAAATTTTCCTTACTTGTAGAATGCTATCTTTGTATACTTTGGTGAACCTAAGGCCAAGCACTTTCAACATTTTCTTCATTGATGCACAGAATGTTTTAATGTTTGCTTGAGGACAAGCAAAAGCTTAAGTGTGGGGGAGTTTGATAAGTGCTTGTGCGATATGAATGCAAAGCGTTCATTCCTTATGTTGAGCATTACTTTTCTCAGGTTTTTACACTAATATGTGTGTTTTTATGTTACTTTTATGCAGGTAGGGTTGTGAGGCTGAGTATGAAGGAAATAGGCCAATCTGGATCATAATGCACCTATTTTGGAGGAGATCTTGCCAAGGTTCAAACACGAAGACATAGCTCAGGTGTGAGATGCTAGAGTGTGTGCCAACCTCCTCGTATTCGAGTGAGCACATTCATTTGGAGGGGAACAAACGCAGTCACACTCGAGCATTCTGACTTATGCATATAAGAACAAGAGATCCACCAACATGTACATCATTGAAGAAGCAAGTGATTCACAACGTAAACGTGTGCCCGTTTGCGTTATCCTAATGAAAGTATGGAATTCGGGAGTATTTCCGGCAGAGTAAATCAGAGAAACAGAGAATCCACACGGGCGTGTGGAAATTATCCAGGGCGTGTGGAAATTCCACAGGGGCGTGTGACATCATACACGCCCGTGTAATCGCCCGATTCCAGCCCTATTTAAAGCCGATTTCAGCCCCGATTTCAGTATTCTTTTCTCCATCTTTTCCCCAACTTGCGAGAGGGCTTCGGCTAGGGTTTCGAGGGGTATTGGCCAAGGTTTTGGAGAGGTTCTATGGCTCCGACATCGTGATTCCGTTAGGAAGAAGGTTGGTAGGGGAGCTTCGATTGAGGCGTATCCTATACCAAACGAAGGAATCCTTGGACGACGAGTAGAGGGCTTTCCACAAGACCATCGACATGACCATCGAGGGGGTTTCTTTATGGATTTATTGCTTTTACATTCGATTTTTTTGATTGTACGTAGCTCCATGGAGAGCTAAACCCTAGTGGGTACTTGGGTGATTGTGAACCCCAGGATGTATTCGTTTCATTGAACTTCTTTATTATGCTTTCAATAAATTTATGTTTATTGTGAGTTCCAACCTTGAATGCTTGATTGTATGAACATTTCCCCTAGAGTGACACTAGGGTTGAGAGTTCTTGTTCGTAACCTTGTGAGTGAGTGACACACCGTGAGCGTTAGACAAAGCTAGGTTGGAGAGGGTTGAGAGGGTGAGTCGAGAGGTACCGGAGCGTCCCCTTTCCCTTCTGACGTGATAGATTCTACCTCCATTCCTTGAGTTCTTTGCGGCCATAATAGAGTGAATGGTCTAAGGGATGAACCTCCGCTGTGGCCTAGTTGCGCGTGCAATGGAGTGAAGCGTTGAGGGGATCTTAGTATCTAGGGCTTAATTGTGGCTAGGGACCTTCCGCCTGGACCAAAGGGTTAGGTCTATGTTTAGGAAGCGATTTATCACTTAGAATCCCTAGAGCTCATTGCAACTTTATTCGAGTGCGAGGTTGGGAGGTTATTTAATCTCTCCTCCGGGACATGAATAGAGTTAGGCATAGTTGACCTTAGATTTGGGACTATGTTTGTAAGGATTTCCACGACTCACCATTGCATTGATTAGGAAGCATAATAGAGAGTTCTTGCACTTGAAACGATTTTCCTAGGTGAAGCATCATCCGAGTACCCCATCTTTATCGATTGCCTTGCCTCCTCCTTACTTTTGCTCTCTTACTTGTTGCTTTTAATTGTTGAGAATTGAATCATTATCACACTAATCACTATTGATCTTCCACATAGCTAAGAACCAAATTAAGTATTTTCATTCCCTACTCCCTGTGGATTTGACCCCGCTCACCCGGGATTATTACTTCGACAAACCCGTACACTTGCAGGATATACGCAAGGGGACCTTGTCACTAAGAAGCGGATTAAGTGTTTTTATTCCCTACTCCCTGTGGATTCGATACCCGCTCATCTGGGATTATTACTTTGACAAACCCATGCACTTGCGGGATATACGCAAGGGGATATCTTGTCAGTACCCCCTCCAAAATACTCTCGAATCCATACTTTTCATCGAGGTAACATAAACGGGCACACGTCTATGCCCTAGATCACGTCGCTTCTTCAATAAAAGGTCTCATTGGTGAAGATCTTGCTATCATTGCACAAGTCAGAATACACAAACGTAACTGCCTTTGTGCCCCTCCAAACCATTGTAATTGCTTGAGCGCATGGAGGTTAGCACACATTCACATATCTTCAATCACAACTTGTGTCTTCAAATTTGTTCTCTCTAAGACTTCATTAACAATGTACAATCGTAATCCACTTTGGCTTTTTTCTTTTATATTTGGCTTCACAACCCTTCATGCATAAAAGTTCACAAATACACATGCATTAGCGCTAAAACCTGATAAAAGTAATGCTTATAGTAAGAAAAGAATAGTTTGAATTACTAATACACAAGCACTTATCATCCCACATATATTTTGATTGTTATATCTTTTATTGGGCTTTCATGTGTATATTAAGGGTAATGTACATCTTAAGTGTGGAGGGGAGTTCACATTACACATGTTCTATACTTATGCTTTGATTGTGCATGCTTAAATAGCCAATAGAGGTTCACCTTAGTTGCAATGAATGTATTCTTGAGTTTTGGATAATTTTTAACATTAAATGTTCTCATTCTCTAGTTTTTACTTGAATTTGTAGGAATTCTTACCCAATTCACACTTGTTGCACTACTCGCTCATTAAACTCTTTTGGAAACTCAAGTAAGTGCTTAAGGGACTAAGTAGATTTATTTCTTGTGTTTCATTTTGCTAAAAAAAACAAGAAGAAAAATTAAGCATTGGGTACTAGTTATACCCTAATGAGAGAAAGAGCTATCTCATTGGATGAGTGAAAGCTACTACCCCGGTAGAAAGAGCTACCACCTCGAAAGTGTGAAAGCCACCTTAGCGGCCGCTTTGGGAAGGGCTACCTTAGAGGATGCGTGAAGCTACTACCACCTCTTTACTTTATTTTCTATATAAATAAGTCCCTTATGCTTAGAACTTTGAGGAGTATACTTTGGGTTTGTTTTGGTGAGTTCACACACTTACACGATTTTAGGGTTGTCGTCCTTTTTTATTCGAGTTTTTAGCTAGAGCAATGAATTTTCGTATTTTGTGTTGAAATTTCCTTTACTTGTAGAATGCTTCCCTTGCATGCTTTGGTGAACCGAAGGCCAATCACATTCAATATTTCCTTCTTCTATGCTTCAATGTTTTATTTTTATTTGAGGACAAGCAAAAGGTTAAGTCTGGAGGAGTTTGATAAGTACTTGTATACTAAGAATATGAACTATTCTTTTCTTACGATGAGCATTATTTTTATCAGATTTTAGCACTAATACATGTGCTTTTGTGCTCTTTTGCACATATAGGATGGTGAAGTCAAATAAAGAAAATGAAAGCCAAAGTGGATTGTGAACGCATATTGTGGATGAATTCTTGGAATGGACAAATGAGAAGACACAAGTTAGGCTCAAAGATACATGAATGTGTCCTAACCTCAATGTGTTAAAACAATTATAATGGTTTGGAGAGGCACAAAGGCAGTTACATTTCCGTATCCCAGCTTGTGCAATAATAGCAAGATCTTCATCAATGAGACCTTTTATTGAAGAAGTGATGTGATTTACGGTATAAACATGTGCCTGTTTATGTTGCCTCGAGGAAAAGTGTGGATTCTGGAGTATTTTGGTGGAGTACTATAGCAGGTAATGCAGCAAGGCACTGTAGTAATATACTGTAGCAGTTACTATTTACAGGCCGCAAAAAATCAGATTTCCAGAAATCCACATGAGCGTGTGGAAATTCCACATGCCTGTGTGGATGCCCGATTCCAACCCTTTATAAAGTTGCGACTTGTACTAATTTGGGGATTCATCTTTCATCTTTCATCTTTCATTCCATCTTTTCTCCATCTTTTGAGAGGCTTGCAGCTAAGGTTTAGAGAGGCTTTGGCAAGGCTTTTAGAGTGGTTCTACGGCTTCGGCACCATGTTTCTCTTGGAAGATAGTTATTGGGGGAGCTTTCGTTGTCACTGATCTAGCGAGGTGTGCCCTAGGCTTGATAAGGGACCTTTGAAAAGGATGAGGCCACTCTACAAGACCATCGATATGAATATCGAGGGGGTTTCCTATGGATTACATGTTTTACTTTCAATTTCATTATTGATTATATCTTGCTCCATGGAGAGCTAAACCCCCTAGTGGGTACTTGGATTTGTGAACCCTAGGATGTATTTGTTTCATTAACCTTCTATTATGTTTTCCTTAATTGATGTCTTTAATTGAGTTCCAATCTTGAGTGCTTATTGAATGATTTCTATCTTATAGTGACACTAGGGTTGAGAGTCAACATTGATAATCCTTGTGAGTGAGTGACACACCATGAGGGTTAGATAAAGCAACATTGGAGAGGGTCGAGAGGGTGAATTGAGATGTAGTGGAGTGTCCCTTTTCCTCTCCCGGATGATTTATCCTGCCTCCACATTCCAAGAGTTCAGGGATGAACTCCGCTGGGCTTAGTTGCGTAAGCAACAGAGTGAAGCGTTGAAGTAACTTTAATACCTACGGCTAAATTGTGACTAGCGGTCTTTTGCCTAGACTAAAGGGTTAGATCTACATATAGGAATAGGGTTTATCACTTGGAATCCCTAGAACTTCTTAAAACATTACACAATGTACCGTGTTGAGACTGGTTGATTTCTCTGCCGGGGTATAGTGTAGAGTTAGTCACGGTTGACCTTAGGTTTGGTACCGTGTATTTAAGGATATCCACGACTCATTAATCATTAGTTAGGAAGCATAATGGTTGGTTTTTCACTTAAAGCAATAATCCTAGGAGGAACAATATCCGAGTACCCCACTTTTATCGATTGCCTTTTCTCTCATTCTATTGTGCCTCTCTTTTTTATTTTCTTTAGTTTTTTTACGTCAATCTTTTTCCACACCGTCATTATTTCATCTCCACTTAGTTAAGTAGTAATCTTGGTGTTTCTATACCTTTTTCCCTGTGGATACGATACCCCACTCATCTGGGATTTATTACTTTGACAAACCCGTATACTTGAGGGTCACACGCAAAGGGGTGTGTCAAACACATACACACGCTAAGGAATGAAAATAGATAAAAAGAAGTAGAAAACTCCCTCTAAGCTCAAGATCCTCATCGGTAAATAGTAACTTCAAAGGTCTACCGATGATGCCATCGAGATCTCTCCATGCCGGCTCTATTGATACCCTTGGACCTCTTGTGCTCACTTCCCTCTTGGTGGGGATGTGAGATCTTTGCCAAAAATGGCCGCCAAGGGGATGCCAAAATCCTTCCAAGACCTAGCTCTCTAATAGACAAAAGCCCCCAAAGCAAAACTTAGAAACTCCCTTGAAAAAATGACTTAAATAGGTTGAAATCAGGCAACTCCATAACTATGAGTTGCTTCACACTGTAGTGTTGATCTTTGACATTTTGGCCTCAACCACTAGCATTACCATGCTACACTAATATGCTACAGTAAACTTGCTACAGTATCCATGCTAGGTGCTTGTGTATACGTATTACTAAGTTTACTTTTCTTATATTGAGCATCACTTTTATCAAATTTTATGTCTAATTCATATATATTTGTGTTCTTTTTTCCATTTAGATTTGTGAAGACATGTTTGGAAGAAAGGAAGCAAAAATAGATCATGAAAGCAATTATTGAGGAAACTCTGGGACCAAACAAGGATCAAGGCACAAGATGTGCTCAAAGACATGTGGGTGTGTGCCAAGCTCCAATTTGTTCAAGTGAATACACAAATTGGAGGGGCACAAAGGAAGTCACACTCATATGTTCTAACTTGTATAACATTGTGATTGCTTCCCCGCAAGTGTACGGGATCGCCAAGTAATACCTCACGTGAAGACGCGAGGATCGTATTCCACGGGGCTAAGGATCTCCTATTACTCCTTCTCGAGCTATTATCTAGCCTAAGATCTCAAATGATGGATTTTTACTCTACTAAATGTAATTAAAGCTAAAACGAGATTATGACCAAATTAGAGAGAACAAGCAATAAGCAAGCAAGAAAATCAATGAGATGCAAAGGGCTATGGATGAGCATCCCCTTGAGGGGTTATCATGCAACATGGATGATGATCTAAAGATGCAAGGGTAAAATGGACCATGAGATTCCAAGATTAGAACAACCCCAATTTCTCGGCGATTGAACCCTAATCCCATACGAACATGGATAGGAATTTCTTCCAAATCCACATTCCTACGATTGCATTGAGTACGAGGATATCTCACTTAGGATTAAACCTACTCTTCTTCGGATTAAACCTACATGGAGGGCTACCAAACACCCGATTTCTCGGTGTGATGATACAAGCATCCCCTTTTAATCCATTCATGACCTAATACATGCGAGAAAGTCACATCTACATGCATCATTCAAAAAAAAGCTATGGATTTCTCCTTAGTGTAGCACTTAGCATGAAAACAATGGATTAAATCTCAAAATTACCCAAGCATGGAATTAACAAGTTATCATCCAACATACATGATAAAACCCCCCAAGGTTCACCAACACCTGGTGGCCTTGGGTGTCTAGTGTGTCATCATCCCACAACAAGCAATACAAACAAGCAAAACATGAAACAAAAGTATAAATGACACTTCCTAGATAAAATGGTGAAGGAGGAGGTGAAGAATGTGCCGAATGATGCTTTCCCCGCCAAAGGAGTGCCAAATGACGCTTCCTCTAGATGTAGGTCTCCTTCCTTCAAATCGTGGTAAATCTCCCCTTGAATGATGTTGCCTTCTTGCCTTGAGAGTCTTTTACCTTGGGCTTGAATGATCTCCTAGCTTCATTGCCCTTCTTCTCCTTCCCAAGGTCACCCAAAATCTCCCAAGTGATCTCCCCAAAGTCGGCCAAGAAAAGATCCAGCCAAAAGTTCCCTTTTTCTGCCCTAAAAGTTGGTATTTATACCCCCCCGAGGCATACGGGTCGTATGGGGGTCGTATAGCACCCAAAAACCATAGATTCACGATCCATACGGGGTGCATACATCCCCTATACTGGGTAGTATGGAAATCTGGGCAGACACTCCATAACAATCCGCTGCTACAGTGCATAAGGCCCCCACACTGGGTAGTATGGGGGTAGTATGAAATTCCTGTTTCCTTCTCTTTTCGCCTAAATGATATCTTCTTGTTCTCCATGGCTTCCTTATGCCCTACAAAGCAAATAATAGACAATTAAGCGCAAAACGGGCATTAAACCTCACAAAATACATGCTAAGTGAATACGATATATACATGAAAACATCTACATTTAGACACTTATCACATTGTCAAGAGCTTCATCAATGTGTTTGAAGGTAATGATGCGACATTATTTACCGCATGGATGTGTGACCAATCATACGGTCTCGATGAAGAAATTGAAGTTGGCGAGCAATGTAGCGAAAGTATTGTAGCAAAAGTTACTGTTCACAGAGCATGGGAAATGAGAAGCCTATAAATCCACATACCCATGTGGAATTTCCATAGGGGCGTGTGGATACCTGATTTCAGCCCTTTAAATACCGCTTCGCAAGTTTGTTTAGGGGGATCTTCTTCCAATCTTTTGCCTATCCTTTGGGGAGAGCCTGGCTAGGGTTTTGAGAGGTTTTGCTAGGATTTGAGAGCATTCCTATGGCATTCGACATCGATTTCTTTCGGTGGATAGTTATTGGGGGAGCTTCCGACGGTTTGATACTATGAGGTGTGCCCTAGGCTTGATGAAGGAGTCTTTGAAGACAACGAGACGGCTCTTAAAGACCATCGTCACGGACAATAAGGGGATTATCTCTATGGATTTCTTGCACTTATTTTTGATTTCATCTTTAACTTTGTATTGCTCCATGGAGAGCTAAACCCCTAGTGGGTGCTTGGACTTGTAAACCCTATGATGATTTTGTTTCATTGACTTCTATTATGTTTCCTTTAATTGATGTTTTAATTGAGTTTCAATCTTGTGTGTTTATTGATTTGATTTTTCCTTAGAGTGATACTAGGGTTGAGAATCTAAGTAATCTTTTGAATGAGTGACACTTTATTAGAGTTAGACTTAGCAAGGTTGAAGAGGGTTGAGATGGTGAATCGAGAGATAGCGGAACGCCCCCTTTCTCTTCCGACATGACTTATCCTACATCCATGTTCCAAGAGTTCTTTGCGATCATGATAGAGTGAAGTGCTAAGAGACCTTATCCATTGGGCCTTAGTTACATGATTGACAGAGTGAAGTGTTGAGTTATCCTTATTAGTAGGGCTTAATTGTAATCAGGGATCTTTCGCCTGGACCAAAGGGTTAGATCTAAATTAGGTTATAGGGTTTATAACTTAGAGCCCCTTAAGCTTCAAGCAGTTCAACTCAATATGAGGTGTTGAGAGTATCCTTTTCTGCCTGGCTATAATGTAAAGGGCTAGTGACAGTTGACCTTAGGTTTGGGATTGTGTGTTTTTGGATCTCCATGACTCATTAAACTTCAATTATGAGGCGTAATATTAGTTTTGCACTTGAAACAATAGTCCTAGGCTAAGCAATTTCTGAGTACCCTATTTTACTATCAATTACCTCTCTTTATCCCTCTTGCTTTCCCTTTTTTATTTTATTCTATTTTCATTAATTGTTTGAATCGCAATCACAAATTGGTTTTCACTCTACCTAAATAGCAATACTTCTTGTTTTTGAACAATTATTCCCGGTGGATTCGACTACCCACTCACTGGGGTATTTTATTACTTCGATGACCCGTGCACTTGCGATGCACACACGCAAGAGGTGTGTCAATCCACTACAGTACTGCAAGTAAATACAACTATGAATCATGCCCATATGAACTCTAATAAATATGTGGTTGGTGATTTGATAATTGCTATCCGCAATGTCCTATTTTTTACACAAGTGCCCCAAATTTTCTTCACATCACTAACTCTACTCTTATGGGCCCCACACACCTGCACAAATAAAAGTAAAAACACAAAATGAGCACATACAACTGATAAAAGTAATGCTAAATCTATATACATTGTTAACTTATAAAATATATGATAAAGCACTTATCAGGCCTTGTTAGACCTCCACTATCATGCAGCTGTGACCAATAAAGATTTACACATTTTGATAGTGCTTGAAACACACTTGCGTGTGTGTACCGCTAGTGCATAGGTTGTCAAAGTAATAAAGTACCCTGGTGAGTTGGTAGTCTTATCCACAGGAAATAGTTCTCGGAAACACAAGTATTGCTATTTAACTATAGTGAAAATGATTGGTAGGATGTGTGAACAATATCAAGTAAAATAAAATAAAGAAAAGAAAAAAGAGACACAATAGAAATAAGGAGAGGCAATCGATAGAAAATGGGGCAACCGGACATTGCTCAGTCTAGGACTATTGTTTCAAGTGCAAAACTTCTCATTATGCTTCCTAACTAATGTCTAATGAGTCATGGAAATCCTAAGACACACGGTCCCAAACTTAAGGTCAACCATGACTAACCCTCAAACTATGCCCTGGCAGAAAGGGATACTCTCGACGCCTCACACTGTATGGGGTTGCGTGAAGATCTGGGGACTCTAAGTGATAAACCCTATTCCTTAATATAGATATAACATTTTGGTCTAAGCGAAAGACCCCTAGTCACAATATAGTCCCAGCACTAAGGATTAATTCAATGTTTCACTCTATTGCTTGCGCAATTAAGCCCTAGTAGAGTTTGTCTCTTAGCACTTCAGTTTATTATGATCGTAAAGAACTCTTTAAAGGAGGTAGGACAAATCACATCAGAAGGGAAAGGGGATATTCCGCTACCTCTCGACTCACCCTCTCGGTATTCTTCAACATTGCTTTGTCTAACCATCATGGCGTGTCACTCATCCACATGGATTAGCAAGATTGATTCTCAACCCTAGTTTTACTCTTAAGGAAAAATCAATGCAATAAATATTCAAGGTTGGAACTCAATTAAAACATCAATTAAGGAAGCAAAACAAGAGTCAAAGAAACAGAATCATCCTAGGGTTTACAAGTCCAACAACCCGCTAGAGGTTTAGCTCTCCATGGAGCAAGATACAATCGATAATGAAATCAAAAGTAAAAGCATGCTATCCATAGATAAAACCCCCTTGTAGTCCATATCGATGATCTTGTGGAGCTACCTCATCTTCTCCAAGGGTTCCCTGGTAAAGCCTAGGGCATACCTCGCTGAATCGATGGCGACAAAAGCTCCCCCAATAACTCTCTTCTGAAGAAATACAATGTCGAAGGCCGTAGAATTACTCCCAAGACCTATCCAAAGCCTCTCTAAACCGTAGCCATGAGCACCTCCAAAGACGAGGAAATGATGAGAAAAGGATAAGAAGAGAATCCCCAAAAAGGTCTCAAATCGCGGTATTTGTAATGGCAGGAATCGGGCATCCACACGGTCATATACAATTTTGTCACAGGGGTGTGGATATGTAGACTTGAGTTTTTCCACGCGCTGTGAATAATAACTGCTAAAGTGATTTGCTACAGTAATTTACTACGGCAAACGGTTGTAGTACATTAAAGAAGATCTTGCAAGAATTGCATAAGTCAGAACACATGAGTGTGACTGCGTTTGTGCCTCTCCACTATGCGTATTCGCATGAGCACAATGGAGGTTGGCACACACTCACATATCTTAGAGCACAACTTGTGTCTTCGCATTTGTTCGATGTAAGAGCTTCATCACAATCACGTCCACAATCTACTTTTGCTTCCTTTCTTCCACAATTGTCTCCACAACCCTAAATGCACAAAAGAATACAAATACACATGGGTGAGCGATAAAATCTGAGAAAAGTAATGCTTAATGTAAGAAAAGTATACTTCATATTACTAATACACAAGCATTTATTAATGCTCCTTTTGTAAGTGGTCCAGAAGCCTGTACCTAGTACCAAAATTGTAGGAGGTTAAATAAAGGACAATATCTAGCTCATCGCAAGTGCTTTTTGTGTGGTTAGACTAGACACTTGAGATTGGCATGCCCAAAGTTGGGATGGGGAGGATCTGCAAAACTATCTCAAGGTCATCCTAGACAGTCCAGGGGTTCACAGGCAATAGCATCTACCCCAACCACTTTTACTTCAGGAACTTCTAGTAACACTTCGCAGCTAGGTCCCCGGCAACCATAGACTAGAGCTCAGACCCGAGTTTTTGCAATGGCAGAGGAAGAGGCTAAGTGTAGGCCAAATGTGATCATAGGTATGTTGACAAATGCCTTTTGGATATGTACCGCAAATGTACAGGTTTGTCGAAGTAATAAAACCCTCGTGAGTAGGTAGTAGTATCCACAGGGAATAGTGATCAGAAACACAAGGAATTCTCTTTAACTAAACTGTAGATGGATTGATAGTAGTTTGAATAATATCAATATGACAAGAAATAAAAAGAACAAGAAAGAGAGATGCAATAAAAAAATGAGAGGAAAAGCAATTGATAGAAAGTGGGGCACCCAGATATTGCTCCCCCTAGGATTATTGTTTCAAGTGAAAAACCAACTTTATGTCTCTTAACTGATACTTAACGAGTCATGGATATCCTAAAATACATGGTCCCAAACCTAAGGTTAACCGTGACTAACCCTACACTATGCCCCGGTGGAGAAATCACTTAGTCTCAACACTTCACACTGTGCAAAGTTGCTTAAAGCTCTAGGAACTCCAAGTGATAAAACCTATTCCCTAACATAGATCTAACCCTTTGGTCGAGGCGAAAGTCCCCTAGTCACAATTAAGCCCCAGATACTAAGGATTACTTCAACACTACAATCTGTTGCTTGTGCAATTAAGCCCCAACGGAGTTCGTCTCTTAGCACTTCACTCTATTGTGACCACAAAGAACTCTTGGAACATGGAGGCAGGTTAAATCACACTGGAGGGAAAAAGGGATGTTCCACTACCTCTCGACTCACCCTCTTGACCCTTTCCAGTCTTGCTTTTGTCTAGCCCTTATGGTGTGTCACTCACTCACAAGGATTACCAATGTAGGCTCTCAACCCAAGTGTCACTCTAAGGGAAAACCCATTCAACATGCATTCAAGATTAGAACTTAATTAAAGATATCAATTAAAGAAACATAATAGAAAGTCAAAGAAACAATATCATCCTAGGGTTTACAAGTCCAAGTACCCATTAGGGGTTTAGCTCTCCATGGAGCAACATACAATCAATAATGAAATCGAAAGTAAAAGCATGCAATCCATAAGTAAAACCCCTTGCTATTCGTGTCGATGGTTTTGTGGAGTGGCCGCGTGTAATACCCTATCTTGATTTTTGACCACATGTTCTTTTTAGATTTTTGTGCATACATTATGAGCAAAATGGTCATTTTGCGCTAGTGGCAGCCTTTCGTGAGTGCACGGTAAGTTGTGTGTGAAAACCAGGGGCAAAATGGTCTTTTGGACTCATTCTTTCAATTTTCTCTTATAAAGGGCATTTTAGTAATTTCTCCTATTTAAAAAAAAAGAAAACTGAAAATTTGAAATTGAATGGATAAAGAGCAACGTGGCTTCTTTCTCTCCTTCCCTTATTCTTTCTTCTTTTCTTTTCTTTTTTCCTTCCTTCGGACAAATATCAAAAGATTTTGGGAAAATTTCTTCAGCAAGCTATTTCGGCGAATCAACGCTTTTATTCTCTTTCTCTCATTCTCCTGAGCTTGGTAAGGCTTTGATTCAAGGTTTTCTCCTTGTATTTTCTTTGTATTTAATTTTTTTCGAAAACCCTTGAAACCCTAGAAATCAACCTTGGTTTGAGTTGTTTTTGGACTCAAATCGAAACCCTCTATCTTGTGATTCATTTGTGTGTATGTTTGTGAAGAAATTTTGAGATTTGGAGATGCAAATCTTTGATGAACAATCATTTAAGGCTGGTACTGTAGCAAATTCGTGTGTTACTGTATTGATTTCGAAAACACTGTAGCACCGAAAAACCATGGCCTTTTCTTGTATTTCTTTGGTCCAAATCGAAGTCCTTATTCCTTGGAATTCATTGGAACTTGTTTTTCTTTGATTTGAAGTCGTTTGGGTCCAAAATGACGTTGATATCAACTAACACCCTAGAGTTACATGTTTGACATGTAACCTAGCATTCGCATGCATTTTAGTTTCCGTTCTTGTGTTCATTGGTTCTTGGATTCTTTGTGTGACTCTAGGTGGCGAAGCTTCATCCAAAGGGAAGGAAATTGCCGACTTGTGAGCACGTCTCAAAGAGTGATGACGGGTTCAGTGAGTTGTTTAATTGTTAATTGCATAGATTTAATAAGAGTATGATAGTATTTTTTTTTTATATGTTTTATATCATGAATTTGATGCTAAACAAGATTTCATTTGCTATATATAGATATTTTGAGTATGGAGTTATTTTGGCAAAGATTATTCTAGTATACTTATACAGATGTATTTTGAAAGATACATGTTTACATGTATATGTATATGTATTTACATAAAAAGGGAATATGGATTGATGTATATTTCCATATTTAAGAATCATATGCTTGATTCCTCGAGTTGGAATTGGAAAGAATTGCACTGTGGCATTCGGATTTTGATGGTAACAGTGGACTTTAGTCCAACACTGCAGTGTGGGGTTCCACGGTCCGGCCTAATGGGAAGCGGCATGGTCAACCCTGAGTTTACCCTGGTCAAGAGGTGTGAGGAGCTATTGACAAGGAGTTCTTATATGAGAAACCCGGTATCACCACACGGGAATCTTAGTAGCCAACACCAAGAAGGCAGTATTGTGAATTTGAAAAGTTTTAAAACACCTTGGTGGTCCTATAGCTAGTCGTGGCCACGATTAGCTTGGGAATTGTTTGAGGCCAGCCTGTATATTGAGCAGTGCTAAATGTGTTGGAAAATATTATTTACCTAGACTACTTTGGAACTATTGTGTTAACTGTTAATCTGTTGAATACCTGGATCTACTTTTATATGTTATTATTATTGTCGTAATTATTATTTGGAATACTTTACTTCTCTATTATATCTATGTTGTCACCACTATCTAGGTAACAACTGTTACTCAGTACTATTTGTTCTTCTTCCTCAAGCTGCGACATTAGACTTGGTTGCGTTGGGCCGATAGTAGACTGACCTACCTTTTCTTCTTGTCTAGGTTAGTTTGCAGTGTGCATGTAAATTCTATGGATCTACTAGAGTTGACATATGTGTATTGCTCCTATATTTGTATTTTTTAGTTATATTTGGAACCCTAGCTGGTTCTGTAGTGGAGGTTGTCTCCCTCTTCAGTACATTATGGTAGCAGGTTTGTTTTGAGCTTTATGATAACTAGGAGGGATGATGCTGATAAGTGTCTAAATGTAGATGTTTTCATGTATATATCGTATTCACTTTGTATGTATTTTGTGAGGTTTGATGCCCGTTTTATGCTTAATCATCTACTATTTGCTTTGTAGGGCATAAGGAAGCCATGGAGAACAAGTAGATATCATTTGGGCAAAAAGAGAAGAAAACAGGAATTTCATACTACCCCCATACTACCCAAGTATGGGGCGTATGCAATCGTGAGAAGCGGAATGATTTGGAGTGTCAGCCCAGATTTCCATACGACCCCCATATCGTATGCCTCCGGGGGGGTATAAATACCAACTTTTAGGGCAGAAAAAAGACTTTTTGGGGCTGGACCTTTTCTTGGTCGATTTTGGGGAGATCACTTGGGAGATTTTGGGCGACCTTGGGAAGGAGAAGAAGGGCAAGGAAGCTAGAAGATCATTCAAGCCCAAGGTCCAAGACTCTCAAGGCAAGAAGGCAACATCATTCAAGGGGAGATTTACCACGATTTGAAGGAAGGAGACCCGCGGCTAGAGGAAGCGTCATTTGGCACTCCTTTGGCGGGGAAAGCGTCATTCGGCACATTCTTCACCTCCTCCTCCACCATTTCATCTAGGGAGTGTCATTTATGCTTTTGTTTCATGTTTTGCTTTTTTGTATTGCTTGTTGTTAGTGAACCTTAGGGGGTTTTATCATGTATGTTGGATGATAACTTGTTAATTCCATGCTTGGGTAATTTTGAGATTTAATCCATTGTTTTCATGCTAAGTGCTACACTAAGGAGAAATCCGTAGCTCTTTTATGAATGATGCATGTAGATGTAACTTGCTCACATGTATTAGGTCATGAATGGATTAAAAGGGGATGCTTCTATCATCACGCTGAGAAATCGGGTGTTTGGTAGCCCTACATGTAGGTTTAATCCGAAGAAGAGTAGGTTTAATCCTAAGTGAGATTTCCTCTTACTCAATGCAATCGTAGGAATGTAGATTTGGAAGAAATTCCTATCTATGTTCGTATGGGATTAGGGGTCAATCGCCGAGAAATTGGGGTTGTTCTAATCTTGGAATCTCATGGTCCATTTTACCCTTGCATCTTTAGATCATCAACCATGTTGCATGATAACCCTTCAAGGGGATCCTCATCCATAGGCCTTTGCATCTCATTGATTTTCTTGCTTGCTTATTGCTTGTTCTCTCTAATTTGGTCATAATCTCGTTTTAGCTTTAATTACATTTAGTAGATTAAACATCCATTACTTGAGATCCTAGGCTAGATAATAGCTCGAGAAGGAGTAATAGGAGATCCTTAGACCCGTGGAATACGATCCTCGTGCCTTCACGCGAGATATTACTTGGCGATCCCGTACACTTGCGGGGGAGCAATCAGATGCTGTAGGGTCCACTCCTTGTTGTCCTGGCGATTGCCACGTGCCCGACTAGGGTCGGGGCGTGATAATTTTAGTATTATCAGAGTTAGAGGTTTAGGCTGATCTTAGTTCGAATCTTAAACCTATTGATTTCTCTACTAATTAGTGGATACAATTACCCATTTGCGTTTAGCATAAATGCATATAGGAGTTAATTTTGGAAATTGTTTTTCTTGATACTTTCACCTAGAATACCAGCACAACATCCACTTGGGCATCAAGGAGTTGGTATTCCTTCTAAGAAACCTCCTCCTGTCCAACCTCATTCTCCCTTTAGGTATGGGGTTAGTTTAGGACATGAGCCTGCTGTGGCAGCATCAGTGCATGCTCCAGGTGTCCCAGACCTTGAGCCTAATATTGCAACTCCAGGAGTAGTACAAACCCCGGAAGCTCTTCAAGTCTTTAAGGCATATTGGGATGCCTAAGGTCATCAGCCGACATACCTAGTGTACCATGATTTCCTTGGTTATTGGAGTCTATTTTGGGGACAGCCCCGTACTGAGCCAGTATTTGGGCAACCACTACCCTCTCTAATTCTTTCAGTTCAACACGTACCGATAGAAGACAACAAGATCAGTCATAGCTTAACCTTGTCCAAGTTACTGATGGAAGTAGTTCACTCGGCCTTGAGGGCTGAGAAATTGGTAATTGAAGGTAAGCGCCTTCGTGAGAATCAAGCCAAGAGAAGAAACTCAGATATTTCAAGGGCATCCAAGCGTAGTAAAAGTGAGGGCACATTTTCATATTTTATAGGATCTAGCTTGGTTAAACCGTTGTTCGGACAAGTGGGCAGCCGAAAGGGTACTACATCTACGAGTGGCAGTTTTAGAGGAACGTCAACTGGAAATCTTCCAATATGCCAAAACTACAATAGATTTCATCCTGGTCCATGCTGGGAGCCACACAGATGCTATCTGTATGGGCAGATAGGCCACCTTAAGTAAGCATGTCCAAAGTTAGGCTATAAAGCACTAGGGTAAGCACCTATTGTAGGACGACATAGTCCATATAAGGATGTATCACTTACTAGGTTTGCACCAATTGCTCCAACCAGATCAGTTGCTACTAGCAATATTACACTAGGTGAAGCAAAGTGACCACAGACCCATTCTCAAACCAAAGTTTATGCCAGGACCATTGAGGAAGCCGAGGATAGATCTAATGTTATTTCAGGTAATGTATCTATCTTTCAGCATGAGGTATATATTTTGAGAGACCTAGGATCAGAGAGATCTTTTAGTAGCACTACATTTGCATGTCATGCCGATAATGATCCAACGTCCCTAGGCGAAGAGATTATCAAAGAGGTATTTTTCGAAGGATGTCCTATGCAGGTGAAGTTTATAGATTTTGAGATAGATCTGATTCAATTGGAGATGCAAGATTTTGATGCCATATATAGGATGTCAGAGTGATCTTTTGGTAGCACTGCATTTGCTACTGTTCTATCTTCTGTTGTATTTTCTTTAGTTCATGTATGTTGTTGTTGTCATGGAATATATTATAAGACCTATGGATCCACTAGTGTGTAGAAAACTTTGTTGCATGGTTTAGTATATAAATAACTATTAAACTTTCATGTACTAGCATTTCTTATTGTTGTTAGTGTTGTTTCCTTCTATATTTGTGAACCTCTATATTTTCTGTATCCTACAGTTGTTGTTGTTGTTGATATTGTTGTTAGTATTGTTGAATTCCTGGTGTATTGATTAGTCTTGCGGTGTCCTGAGGGTTGAGTGGCGGGGTGATAAGTGCTTGTGTGTTAAGAATGCGAAGTGTTCTTTCCTTATAGTGAGTATTACTTTTATCAGGTTTAAGCGCTAATACATGTGTATTTGTGTTCTTTTGCACAGGTAGGGTTGTGAAGCTATGTTTTAAGAAAAGAAGCCAAAAGTATATCGCGAATGCACTATTTGATGAAATCTTAGAAGGAACAAACGCGAAGACACAAGTTGGGCTCAAAGATACGTGAATGTGTGCCAACCTCCATGTATTCAAGTAATTACAATGATTTGGAGGGGCACAAGGGCAGTCACATTTGTGTATCCCGACTTGTGCATTAATATCAAGATCTTCACCAATGAACCCGTTTATTGAAGAAGCGATGCGATCTACGGCATAAACGTGTGCTTCTTTATGTTGCCTCGATGAAAAGTGGATTTTGGAGTGTTTTTGGAGGAGTACTATTGTTGTACCCTGTCCTGATTTAAACCTCGGGCCTATTTAGATTTTTATGCTTGCATTAGGGGTAAAATGGTCATTTAGTAGTAGTGGCATTTTTGCATGTTTGCATAGTAGCTTTTATGTGAAAAATCAAGGGCAATTCCGCTCATTTGGATCCATTTTATATGATTTTTTTCTATTAAGAGGGCAATTAGGTCACTTCCTATATATGATGAATGAATGAGAAAAAGCCCGGAACTTTCTTCTCCTTCTTGCTTCCTTGCTTCCTTGCTTCTTGTTCTTCTTGTTCGCCAAGCATAAACCTAGAAAAAAATCTTTCCGCAAGAATTTCCGCGAACTTCAATACCAAACTTATTCCTCCTCACTCCCCGAATCCGTAAGCCTAAGATTCAATGTTTTTTTGTTTTTGTATTTCTTCCGTATTTCCTTGTTTTTAGAATTGTATAAAAACTTTGATTTCTTCGTGGATATGATGATTCATAGGTTTAAATTGAAGCCAATGATTTATAATGCATGTATGAGAATGTTGTAGAAGAAAATTTTTTTGATTTAGAGTTGTAAATTGGGGAGAAAACCATAGTATAAGTTTCGAGGGTCTGTAGCAACTTCGTAGTTACTCGTAGCACCAAAAATTTTGAGCCTTTTTCTCGGTATTTCTTTTGGTCTCACATTGAAGCTCTTCTTACCCTCGAACTCATTGGAACTAGTTTTACTCCATTCCGAGATCGCTTTGGATCCAAAATGACGATGTTTTTGCCCTAAAAACCCTAATGTTTTTGTATTAGACATGTATAATTGTATTTTTTTATACATTTTTCTTGTGATTATCATTATTATGTTCATTAGAATTTCAATTCCTGCTTGTATCTAGGTGGCGAAGCGCCCTCTAAGGGGAAGGAGCTCGATCGACTCGAAAGTGGCCCTCGTGACGAGACGATCGGTTCCGTGAGTGGGTTATGTTGAGTGCACAATTCTAATTGAGTATCGAAAAATTTTTTTATTTGTTTTTTTCTCGAAAATGATTTCATGGCTTTATCATGTTTTTTTAAATCACTAGCTATAGGAGAAAAGAAAGTGTAGATGACCACTAGAGACTATGGTTTATTTGGAATGACTTATGGTTTATTTTTTTTTGAAAAAAATCATGAGAAAGCTTTCATCGATGATGTACTTGTGTTAGTTGAGATTGAACTTGAGGACATACATGCTTGGTGGATGAATGAAAATTGTTGATTATTACAATGAGTTCATTGAGTCTATGTGTTATAAGTGAAATTGATTATGTATGTTCAATGGATGATTTAATCTCCCTAGTGATACATAATTTCTAAAGTTTTCGACATGATATGATACATATGGTACATGGAACCTGATGAAGCCTTAAATGCTAAGACATATAATTACACTAGTACGTTGGAAATTGAATGACTTGTGGAACCTTATACATGATTTTGGGTAGTTAGTGAGATTTATACTAATATTTTCTTTGCAATATTTGAGAACCATGGATGACATTATTATACTTATGTTGTCGAATTATCAAAGTTGATGAGGTTTGTTCTTGTGAGCATAGTGTAGGGTGCTTAGTTGTAGTACGATCATAGTGTGGTATCTACAGGGTGGATGTCAGTGATTATGATTATTATTTTAAATGGAATTTCTTTAGAAGGTTGATGATGAGTAGCTTGAGTTATATGTGACAAGTGTTAGATTACAAGACTGAATATTCTTGTGAATTTCTAATAATAGTTTGATTTAATGCTACTAAGAGGAGATAGTTAACTTTTGAGTATTTTGACAATGAGATTATTAATCGATGAAGTAAATATTGATGTTGAGGTAACGACACCATGATAAGGATCTAAGATATAATTGAGGATAAGAAAGGGGTTGAATAGTAAAGACTTGTGAAAGTAAATACCTGATGATGTGTAAAGTAGGATTGGATCAATATGTATATATTGACATGTGTAAATATATGCGATGAGATGAACATATTTTCATGACTTGTAAAGTATTTAGAGGTTGTGATTGACTAGACTTTGTGGATAAATCTTGTATTTGGAGGAAAACTTAGTGAGCTGAAGAAAGAGAAAGCTAGAATGATCCTAAGTAACTTGGGGTTTAACTAGGACAAAAGCTATGCTTGTTTTGATTACTTTTATTGTATTCCAAAACTTAATGTTTCTTTCTACCTTATTGGTATTTATTTTTTTAGAAATGGTTGTAAAACCTTTCACTTGTATAAGTATGCTTTTTGATATTGATAGTTATGAAAAATAAAGGGTTTTTATTTCGAATGGCATGTTCTTCTAGATTGTGGATATTATAATGCGCTTTAATATTGACTGGTTTTTATTATCTAAAGCAATGCTTCGAGCTTCGTGATATTATTGTGTTATTCTTGGCATTTGGACGTAAAATGTTTTTTAATGTATTGGCACATCGGGATTGGAATACTTTTTTTGAAAGTTTACATGCATTGCTATGCTTTGGCTTTGGATTTGTGGAAATAGTGTTTATTCCCGATATGTGAATGCTTGTCCCGGATAAGGACCCTGTGACATGAGTGATTCAGATTGTATTAGCTACAGACTATATGTTGGTTTGATGGTGACGGCGGCTAGGCGTCCGACTATCGCAGTAGTGGGTCCCAACGGGCCAGCCTTTAGAGGTGGCGCTGTGGACCCCGGGTGTTGATTTGTCCGGATCGGTGGGAGCGTAGAGCCCCGATTGATGATACATCGGGATCCCGGGTCACCACACGGGACCGGTGGGCCAACGTCAAGGGTGCGAAGATCTTTGACGGCTCTCAACTTAGTCGCGACGCGGCTAAAGTTAGAGAGAGTGTTTTTAGGCCATTGTTTATTTGATCGAGACGAAATTTCAATATTTGAGGAAAAATTCTATTTTTCTTGCAATTGGTATATTCGAAGTGTGATCTTTCACATAGCATGTTTGATATCTTAATGCTTTTCGAACATATATCATGCGTAATTGAGGATTTGTGATTATCGAGGATTTTATTTATTTAAGTTGGTTTTTTTCTACTCATTTTTGGGAAATTATATCCAAGCATTTGTTTTATACATGTTGATGTTTTGTCTATACTGTG
Organism: Dioscorea cayenensis subsp. rotundata; assembly: GCF_009730915.1. Classification (NCBI taxonomy): domain Eukaryota; kingdom Viridiplantae; phylum Streptophyta; class Magnoliopsida; order Dioscoreales; family Dioscoreaceae; genus Dioscorea; species Dioscorea cayenensis. The sequence continues at coordinate 156,190 of NW_024087161.1, forward strand.
AGAATTTATGTTTTGGTTTCTAAATACCAAGGTTTCATATCCTCGTATTTTTCATTGTGTTGCAAAATGTAAACGCTCCAGTTCATTTAAGTTATTGTAGAATGTGTTTATTGGAATTTCATCGATTTGTTTTGATATTCTGTTAGATTTGTGCTAACCCATTCACTGAGTGACTATGGTTACTCACCCCCTCCTCCCTTCCAGGTTTTAGTGGTTTTGGTCATCATAGCGAGGCGAAGTGCTTGGCAATTTGTATCCCAAGTCAGGTTGTTTATTTATTGTTAATCAGGTTGCATTGTATGATTGCAGTGGATCCACTAGTGTTCTTAACTTTGTAACTGTGATTTGTATATTTTTTTTTCACTTTACGGTTGACTCTTCGAGTGAAAGTTTTGCTTTTGGTACCTTTATTATTGTGGTGTTGTTTAGCAGGAGTTTGTGAGCCTTGCGATGACTCAAGGGTTGAGTGGTGTGTGTCCTTCCTCGGGATCGTCGCGGCGGTTGTCACGTGACGGGCCCGCGGGTCGGGACGTGACAACTATAGCAGGTTACTGTAGCAAATTACTATAATATTTTACTATAGTAGTTACTGCTCACAGGCCGCAGAAAATCAGAAATTCAGAGAATCCACACGGGCGTGTGGTGGAAATTCCACATGCCCGTGTGGAAATTCCAAAGGGAAGTTTGGAACATCCACAAGGCCGTGTGGATGCCCTATTCCAGCCCTTTAAAAGCCGCGATTCAGCCCCGATTTCTCCATCTTTTCCCTATCTTTTCTTCCACTTTTCCCCATTGATAAGTGCTTGTCCGATATGAATGCGAAGCGTTCATTCTTTATGTTGAGCATTACTTTTCTCGGGTTTTTACACTAATATGTGTGTTTTTATGTTACTGTATGAAGGAAAAAAGCCAATACGGATTACAATACACCGATTTTGGAGGAAATCTTGCTAAGGTTCAAACGCGAAGACATAGGTCAATGTGAGATGCTAGAGTGTGTGCCAACCTCCTCGTATTCGAGTTGGCACATCCATTTGGAGGGGCACAAAGGCAGCCACACTCGAGCATTCCGACTTATGCACATAGAACAAGAGCTCCACCAACTTGCCTATCATTAAAGATGCAAGTGATCCATGACGTGAACGTGTGGCCGTTTGCATTACTCTGATGAAAGTATGGATTTGGGAAGCTATTTAGGCCGGATACTGTAGCAGAGAAATGTAGCAACGTGGTAGAAAGTATTGTAGCAGCACTGTTTACTGCCGTCCGAAAAAACAGGAATTTAGAGAATCCACACGGGCATGTGGAAATTATCCACGCCTGTGTGGAAATTCCCAATGGGCGCGTGAAGCATCCACGCCCGTGTAGTCGCCCGATTCCAGCCCTATTTAAAAGCCGAATCAGCCCCGATATAGTATTCTTTTCTCCATCTTTTCCCCAACTTGAGAGAGGTCTTCGGCTAGGGTTTCGAGGGGTATTGGCCAAGGTTTTGGAGAGATTCTACGGCTCTGACATCGTCATTCCTTAGGAAGAAGGTTGGTAGGGGAGCTTCCGTGGAGGCGTATCCTATACCGGACGTGGGAATCCTTGGACGACGAGTAGAGGACTTTCTACAAGACCATCGACACGACTATAGAGGGGTTTTCTTTATGGATTCATTGCTTTTACATTCCATTTCTTTGATTGTATTTAGCTTCATGGAGAGCTAAACCCCTAGTGGGTACTCGGTTATTGTGAACCCTAAGATGTATTTGTTTCTTTGAACCTCTTTATTATGCTTTCAATAAATTGATGTTTATTGTGAGTTCCAACCTTGAATGCTTGATTGTATGAACATTTCCCCTAGAGTGACACTAGGGTTGAGAGTCCTTGTTGGTAACCTTGTGAGTGAGTGAGACACCACGAGTGTTAGACAAAGCTAGGTTGGAGAGGGTTGAGAGGGTGAGTTGAGAGGTACAGGAGCGTCCTCTTTCCCCTCCAGCGTAATAGATTCTACCTCCGTTCCTCAATTTCTTTACGGTCATAATATAGTGAATGGTCAAAGCGATGAACTTCCGCTGGGGCTTAGTTGCGCGTGCAACGGAGTGAAGCGTTGAGGTGATCTTAGTATCTATGGCTCAATTGTGGTTAGGGACCTTCCACCGGACCAAAGGGTTAGGTCTATAATAAGGGAAGAGATTTATCGGTTGGAATCCCTAGAGCTCATTGCAACTCTATGCAAAAGTGAGGTGTTGAGATTGTTCGATTTCTCCTCCGGGACATGTATAGAGTTGGGCATAGTTGACCTTAGATTTGGGACTATGTAATTAAGGATTTCCATGACTCATCATTGCATTGATTAGGAAGCATAATAGAGGGTTCTTGCACTTGAAACAATTATCCTAGGCGGAGCATTATCCGGGGACCCCATTGACACGCCCGAATATGCGTGTATGTACCGCAAGTGCACGGGTGTCGAAGTAATAAAATAGCCCGGTGAGTGGGTAGTCGAATCCACAGGGAACAGGGCTACTAGTACTAACTTCTTCTCTGCTTTCTAACCTAATGATAAATGGAAAGGTGTGGTGATCTAATGTGCGAAGAAATGAATACCGGAGACGAATATGCAAGGGTTAAATGGATGGAGATCTCAATCGATGAAAAGTGGGGTATTCGAGCAATGCTCCCCTAGGATTCGTGTATTAGGTACCGAATAAGCAAAGTGTTTCTATGATGAGTAAGTTAAGTCGTGGAAATCCAAATATAATCGGATCCGGCCTCCCGATCACCGATACTAGTCCCCTCACGAGGTCCCGTGGAGAAATCGCTCAATCTCAACACCTCACACCACATATGACTGCAAAAGCACTCTAGGGATTCCAAGAGTTGTATCCGATTCCTAAAGATTGATCCAACCCTAATTCCCGGCGAAGGATCCTAACCCCCTACAAGGTCCCGACTGAGAAATCGAGCAATCTCAAGCCTCCCACCAAATATGGTTGTATAAAGCTTAGGGAATGGAGATAGAATACACCAATAGGAGGGGAAAGGGGACACTTCACTATCTCATGACTCACCCTCTCAACCGTCTTCAATCTTGAGGTTCTAACCCTAATGGAGATCTCTCTCCCACCAAGGCAACAAATCATGCAAACCAAATAACCATAAGATCAATAAGGCAAGCAAGCATTAAACAATCAAGAATGAAACTTAATCAAACTCGAATTAAATAGAAACACAAAGCAAATCCACAAAAGATAAGAATCCTAGGGTTCACAAGCCCAAATACCCTCTAGGGTTTTAGCTCTCCATGAAGCAACATACAAAACACACCATCAATGAATGAAAGTACATTAAAACCATCGAAATAAACCCCCTTATATATGAACTGATGGCCTTGATGGAGAACTTCGACGTTTTGAAAGACCCACTCCGAAGCTAGGTTCACCGGTGGCTTCCTTGATGCTTTGACGGAGGAGGAATCGATCAAAGTTGGTGATGAAGCGCCTCCAAAGCCGCAAAAGACCTCCTCTCCAAACCCCTAGCCATCTCACCCCTCAAGAACCGCACAAAAGATGAGAAAGAATAGGGCAAAACGGCTATTTATAGGCCTTAGATCGCGTCTGTCACGTGCCCTCACGCGCCCGTCTGGATTTTCCACGCGGCCGCGTGGGCTGCAGAAATTTCCACGCGGGCGTGTGGAATCTCCACGCGGCCGCGTGAACAGTAATTTCGCTACAGTACTACTACAGTGAAATTGCTACAGTACTTTTCACAAAACGCGATCCGAACACTCTTCTCTTAAGGCCACATGTCCGGGCACACGTCCATGTGGTAGGCTATAAAACTTTTCTTCATCGACGTATCTTTGAGAGGTCTTGCAATCTTCACAAAGAGAAGAAACATGACCGCCTTTGTGCCCTTCCAACTAGTGAATTGACTTGAATCTTCCTGGAAGTTGGCACACATCTCCACGTTTATGAACTGCTCTCGTGTCTTGATCCTTGAATTGAACAAGAACTCCCAACATTGTGTCTTTATAGCCTATCTTTGCTTCCTTTTTACTCTTCAAGGCATTCACAACCTATATGCATAAAAGAACACCAAATACACAATATGAGACATAAACCACAATAAAAATGATGCTCAATGCATGTAAAACATATATAAAAATATGTCTACTCAAGCACTTATCACCAATCTTTATCGATTGCCTTAACCCCTTCTTTACTTTTGCTCTCTTACTTGTTGCTTTTACTATTGAGAATTGAATCTTTGTCACACCCATCTTTGGAGTCGCCCGCGGCTATGGTTTGAAGAGGCTTTGGCAAGGCTTTACAGTGGTTCGATGGCCTTCGACATCGTGTTTCTTCGGAAGAGAGCTATTGGGGGAGCTTTCGTCGGCACCGATCCGCGTTTTCTAGTCTCTCATTCTCATTTCCTCGGTAAACTTCTCTTTCTCTTTTCTTCGCCCAATCTTCATTTCTTTTGCAGCACCAGCGTCATCTTCACCAGCAGCGTCAACAGATGCACCAGCAATTGACACCTACATTTGAGGCATCTTTACCTTCTCTGTTCTTATTTTTCGCATTTTATTTTTGCATTTTATTTTGGACTTGTATGCTCAGAAAGGATCGTTCTTCTGAGTTTATCTTTTAGTTTTGTCTCGAGTTGTATTTCTTTGATTTATGTTTTTAATATACTCTAGTGCTTTTTGTTTATTGAGCTTCACTGAACTCCCTTGTTTATGCGTGCAGATGGTCTTGTCAGAATGGAAATTGAGGATTAGTCATAGACACGGTCAATGTGTTTTACACTTGGCCGTGTATGCTTGACAACCCACTGGAATTTAACTCGCAAGGATTTAGCTCCATCAAACACACCACTAGGAGTCAAGGGAGTATTGTTTCAATTGCCCACTCCCACATGTGTTCTGAATTGTATTACTTTTATTGTGCTTGCATGTGTACATTGAGAGCAATGTATATCTTATGTGTGGGGGAGAGTTCACATTGCACATGTCTTTTACATAGGTTTTGATTGACATACATGCTCATGTAGCCAATGGCGGTTCACCTTAGTTGCAATGATTGTATTCTTGAGCTTAGGAAAAGTTTAAACATTGAATGTTTTCATGCTCTAGTTCTTGCTTGAATTTCTAGGAATTTTTGCCCGATTGACACTTGTTGCACTACTCGCTCATTAAACTCTTTTGGAAACTCAAGTTTGGTGTTGAAGGGACTAGTTATAGTTGTTTCTTTTGTTAATTGTTTAAAAAAATTGGAAAATGAAAAGAAAGAACCAAAATAGTTTTATTGTTTAGTTGTACTTGTTGGGTGGAAAGAGCTACCACCTATGAAGTATGGAGCTACTCTCATAAGTCGGATACTAGTTATGCTCTAATGAGAGAAAGATCTATCTCATAGGATGAGTTAAAGCTACCACTCCGGTAGAAAGAGCTACCACCTTTGTATGAAATTTTGGTTACTTTTTATAGATAAATAAGTCCCTTATACTTAGAACTTTGAGGAGTATACCTTGGGTTGACTTAAGTAAGTTCACACACTTACATGATTTCGGGTTTGTTGTCCTTTTTATTCAAGTTTTTGGCTAGAGCATTGATTTTTCGTATTTAGTGTTGAAATTTTCCTTACATGTAGAATGCTCTCTTTGTATGCTTTGGTGAACCTAAGGCCAAGCACTTCCAATATTTCCTTCATCTATGCTTTAATGTTTTAATTTATGCTTGAGGACAAGCAAAAGCTTAAGTGTGGTAGAGTTTGATAAGTGCTTGTGTGTTAAGAATGCGAAGTGTTCTTTCCTTACAATGAGCATTACTTTTATCAGGTTTAAGTGCTAATGCATATGTATTTGTGTTCTTTTGCGCCAGTACGATTGTGAAGCCATGTTTTAAGAAAAGAAGCCAAAAGTAGATCGCGAATGCATTATTTGACGAAATCTTGGAAGGAACAAACCCGAAAATGCAAGTTGGGCTCAAAGATACGTGAATGTGTACCAACCTCCATGTATTCAAGCAATTATAATGATTTGGAAAGGCACAAGGGCAGTCATATTTGCATATCCCGACTTGTCCATTGATAGCAAGATCTTCACCAACGAACCCGTTTATTGAAGAAGCGATGCTATCTACGGCATAAACGTGTGCCCGTTTATATTGCCTCGATGAAAAGTGGATTCGGGAGTGTTTTTCACGGAGAAATGCGGTAAATCACTGTAGCAATTTAATGTAGTAGTTACTATTCACTGGCCACAGAAAATCAGAAATTCAGAGAATCCATATGGGCGTGTGGAAATTCCATAGGGCATGTGGAACATCCATAGGGCCGTGTGGATGCCCGATTCCAGCACTTTAAAAGCCGCGGTTCAGTCCCGATTTCTCCATCTTTTCCCCTATATTTTCTTCCACCTTTCCCCATCTTGGAGATGCCCGTGGCTAGGGTTTGGTGAGGCTTTGGCAAGGCTTTGGAGAGGTTTGACGGCCTTCGACACCGTTTTTCCTTCAGAAGAGAGCTATTGGGGGAGCTTTCGTCGGCACCGATCTGGCGAGGGGTGCAATAGGTTTGACGAGGGGACCTTTGAAGAAGACGCTGCCGATCCACAAAACCATCGACACAAACACAAGGGGGTTTGCTTTTGATTTCATTATCTATTGTATTTTGCTCCATGCAGAGCTAAAACCCTAGTGGGTACTTGGATATTTGTGAACCCTAGGATGTATTCATTTCATTAAACCTTTTTATTATGCTATCAATTAATTGATGTTTTAATTGAGTTCGAATCTTGTATGCTTGATTAAGTGAATACTCCCTTAGAGTGACACTAAGGTTGAGAGTTCTTGTTGGTAACCCTTGTGAGTGAGTGACACACCACGAGAGTTAGACAAAGCTAGATTGGGGAGGGTTGAGAGGGTGAGTCTAGAGGTAGTGGAGCGTCCCCTTTCCCCTTTGGTGTGATTTATTCTACCTTCATTTCCTCAAGCTCTTTGCGGCCATAGTAGAGTGAATGGGCTAAGGGATGACCTTCCGCTGGGCTTAGTTGTAGAGGCAACGGAGTGAAGCGTTGAAGTGATTTTAGCACATACGGCTTAATTGTGGCCAGGGACCTTTCACCTAGACCAAAGGGTCAGGTCTACATCTAGGAAGAGGATTTATCACTTCAAATCCCTAGAACTCATTGCGATTCTAGACGAGTGCAAGGTTGAGAGGTTATTCAATTTATGCTCTGGGACATGTATAGAGTTAGGCATTGTTGACCTTAGATTTGGGACTATGTATTAAAGGATCTCCATGACTCATTAATGCATTAGTTAGTGATTGTGTGCCCGCAAGTGTACGGGATCGCCAAGTAATACACTGTGACTGACACAGGGGTCGTAGTATTCCACGGGGCTAAGGAGCTCCTATTACTCCTCCATCACTTATTTTCTAACCTTACAACTCAAACATGTTCTTACTCTAGTAGGTGCAATAAAGTAATGAAGAATACAACTATAGCAGCACCACAACAAGCAAGAAAATCACAAGAGCAATAATGATAAGAACAGGCCTAGGGATGAGGGATTCATCATGATGTACGGATGTATAAGAATAGATGACATGGGTGATTTAGGCCGACGGACCTCAACAATAGTTTAACCCCGATTTCTCGGTAGTCAAACCCTAATCCCAAACAAATGATGACAAGGATTTCTCCTTAGTCATATTCCTATGATTGCATTAAGTACATGGAGATCGCAAAATAAAGACGCACTTAACCTAAGTTCATCCTCATGGTTCGGAGGGGCAACCTACATCCTATTTCTCGGCATGTTGGTCAAGGATCTCCCCTTTTAGCTCAATGATGATCTAGTACACGTGAGTAGGTCACGTCTACGTATACAACTCAAATAAGAACTAAGGATTTCTCCATATTATAGTTCTAGGCATGAAACAACATGAGCTAAACCACAAATCACACCAATGCATTCCAAATAAAAGTGAACCATCCAAAATACATGATGCACCCCCCCAAGGTTCACCTACATCCGGTGGCCTTGGGGGTCTAGTGTACCATCATACAAATAAATGCCTCAAACACAACAAAGGCAAGAAGTAAATGCATAAATGGCACTCCCTAGTCCGAATGATGAAGGGGAGGGAGAATGCCGGCCGAATGACGCTTCTTCTAGCCCTAAAGGTGTCGAATGCTTCTCCTCCCTTGATGATGAAGCTTTCCCTTGAAGTTCAAGCCCTTGATCTTCCCAAGCTTCAAGCCAAATCTCCCAAGAATATGATGTCTTCGTTTCTCTCCTTCCTCCCAAGTGGTGGCTGCAAGAACCCTCAAAGTCTCCCCCAAAAAGTCCCCTTTTCTTTCCCCAAAAATGCCTTTTATACCCCTCATCATCAATACCAAAATCCCTCAATCCCGGGTGGAATCCCAAGCTCAATGAGGACCTCATTGAGGTGGTATATTGGCTCAATAACAACCTCATTGAGCTCCTCATTAACACTATTTGGGGCAAGAAAACTCCTCAAATGCATTCCAAATAGTATCCATACTAGCTCAATGAGCACCTCATTGAGCCAGTATGGCTTCAATCAATCAACTTCCTTTGTGCTACAGTGATCATCCCGGGTAGCATTGAGGCCGTATGCCATGATTCAATTTCTGTCTTGGAAACTATCCAGGTGCGACAATGGTAGCTACAGTAATCTTGCTACAGTGTCGTTGTTGCAGTACTCTAGCTACAGTGTTTTAGCTACAGGACTTTGCCTACAGTGAATGCGCTACAATACCGCGACCTGGTTTTTTTCTCCTTTTCGCCCAAATTGTATCTTCGTGTCCTCCATGGCATTCCCGTGCCTTGCAAAACAAATAATACACGATTAAGCACAAAACGGGCATCAGTTCTTATACAAATACATGCTAGAAGCAACAAATATATATACTAAAATACGTACATTTAGACACTTATCAAATATCCCCACACCTAAGCATTTGCTTGTCCCCAAGCAAACACATCATGAATAACAAAGATAATGATAAGTGGCTAAATGTATTACCTCCAGCTCAAATAAATACAAGGCTCTACAAGCATTGGAAAATGATAAATAGATAATGAGTTACAAACATTGAGTATCAAAGAAAGATCCTGTCTCACCTCTTATATGGATGTGCCATGTGTGTGAACACTTAACTGGTCTAGCCTACTGACTTCAATCAGTACAGCTCTAGATGCTAATTAATCCACAGGTAAGAGTACTAAGTCTTAAAATGCTAAGTGCTACTCCAATGAACAAGTAAGATCCTTCTAAGCCGTAAACTTGAACTAACTCCCTTTTTCTTCTCAACACTTTTAGTAGGTAGTCGACAAGATCACTAGGGTTTTTATTTTTAGTTCATTTTATTTTATTTTTCTTTTTTGAGTCCGACTAATATAGACTGTACCAAAAATCTTTTTGGAGGGTGCACATGCTGGATAGGCACAAGAGCCACCCAACTACTCGATTACAGTCTACATAGACTCATTTATGCTTCATTAGCGGAGGAATACTGACATAGACTCATTTTTTATTTTTTATTTTTTTCACATTCATCCTAGATCATGTCTTTAGACTACTCTACATGCCACAACACTAGGGTTAGCTCAAAAAGACTTAGAAGTTCTTAAGAGTTCATTGAATGAAAGAACTTAGTACTATAAGACCAAATACTCAAAGTTGTGTGTTAAGCATACAAGAGAGTTAGAGTAGTCATGTTGGCTATTCCCAGGGCATCAACATAAGATTCAGTGCACAAGACAATACTAGAAGTGAAACAAGATTCAATAGAGCACAACAAAAAGTATGTAACTCAAATCGATCATTAAACCATGCCAGAAGAGTCTTACAATAATGAACAAGCCATCATGGGTACACTAGCATGTAAATAATCACCCTAATACATACAATACACCCATCCCAACACCTAGTGTTGTACATTGTCCCCAATGTACACTAATCATGAAAAACATAATAATATATGCAATGAAACAATAGAGGAGGGTGGAACGAACTTCCCCGGTTATTCTTGTGCATCCGGCGAGATGTGACCTGAACAAAAGGTTTTGCAAGCGTTGCATGTCGGGTCCGGCTTCCATGAAATATGGGAAGGCTCACCAAGCTCCCTTAATGCCCTGCATGGCATAAAGGGGCATCATCATTCCAAACAAAAATTTAAGATTGCAAAAATAAATACTTGAGAGTAGTCAAAACACAACAATACTAGATGAAGAGTAGCAAAGTTCTACACAAGGTTGGTAGGGAATCCCCTTCCCAACTTATTACAACCAAACAAACACTTGCATCAAAAGTAAAGCAAAGAAATAAACTAAAGAAGTAAAGCAAATGTCCATGCTCAAATGTCCAACTAGTCATCACAAGACGTTGAAGATGTGGTTGTCTTGGTGTGCTTCGACATTGCTCAAAACCTCCAAAGTAAGTTGGTGAAAGGTAAGATCATCAATTGAGAATAGATTCACCAAAAACCATGTGAAAGTAATTCCTTGAATTGTTCATGCATCCCAAATATTTCCAAAATACCCCATTCTATGTGATGAAGTGTGGCACATGGTTTGGTCTTCGAAACTTCACACTTCGCCTTATGATAAGCATGCTTAAATTGTGGTTCTTCGGGGTTGGCATTTTGTTTCTTGGACGTTTGGAGGCAAATTTCTTGACTTGTGGCATTCCTATAACAATAAAAATGCAAATAAGAATGAAAGGAATCAAAAAGCACGTATCATATGGCATGAGGGCTAAACCATGAAGAATATGAAGTGAATAGTGTCCATACTGGTCTCAATGAGGAGCTCATTGAGACAGTATGGGTACTATTCATTTTGCAAGAGTTTCCCCCAAATCATGAATTCAAAAAAACATTTATACAAAAATTCAAGATCATACAAAGACATGATGTTCATACCATAAAATACAAGCTAAAAGCTTGAAACATCCACACACAAGCTCAAGAAAGCAAGAAGAAAAGAAAAGAAAAGATTTCATCAACCAAGCTTCATACCAACTAAGATCTTGAAAACACTTGAGTGGATCTTGAAGGGAAGCACTAGATCTACTTCCCAAAGAGATTTGGAGATGATTTAGAGCACTATCTATTGAGATCCGGCCATGGAGAGAGAGCTCATGGAGGCTAGGGCTCTGTCGGAGAAGAAGAACAATGAAGAGAGAGAAAAGCGGCCAAGTTCACATGCAAAACAAGGGGTCATACGGCCTCAATGAGGAGCTCATTGAGGCCACGAGAGGTAGAGAAAAGTTGTTGGATGGTCTTGAGGACCTCAATGAGGAGCTCATTGAGGCCGTGAATGATAGTGTAAACTTTCTGGAATTTCTTGAGGACCTCAATGAGCAGCTCATTGAGGCCGTATGGCTTCTAAAATCAAGTGTTAAAGTCATCCTAGCTTCTCCAAACACATGGCCATGGCTACAATATGTTCTAAAATCATCTCCGACATAAAATAATGGTTCAAATGCTCGATCTAATGCATGAAATGATGACCAAATTAAGTGTTACTCCACAATAAAAATTAAGTAAACAACCACATGAGCAATGATCATGATGAACAAAATAGTTAGCACATGGACTTATTCAAATTCACAACTCTAAGAAAATACGAAAAATGATAAGACCATGAACATGAACACAAAGAACAAACAAATATGAAAATAAACCCCCGAATGCTTGGGTTGCCTCCCAAGAAGTGCTTGTTTAACGTCACGAGCCTGACGTACCTTCTCACTTACCTTACGGGGGTTCGAATAATTTGAAATTTACCCTGGTCATCTTTGAATTGTTGGTGCTTCTTCCCGGTAAATTCAAAGACATCAATGAATGAATTTCACACTTTTCATGAACAAAGGGAGGTGAAGATTGTACCTTCTTTTCTTGAGGTGTTTGATGAGAATGAGTACTACTTTCTTCTTCTTTCCCCGAACCTCCCTCCAAATCTTTTACAACATTGAATCTTTCTTTTCTTTTTCTTTGGCACATAACTTTCTCCATTTGCCACTTCAAATTGGAACTTGGAAGAGGAGAGTGAGGTTCTTCTTGATCTTCATTTTCTAGCTCTCCCAAGTACTCATCCAATGGGTTTAATGATAGTACTTCCTGCACACAATCAGAAATTAAAAATTCAGTTTCATCAACAAAATAAAGCATGTCATCATGGTCTAAAGAATGTTTCATGGCCGCCAGTAGAGTGTACACTGCTTCTTCCTCACCAACTCTTAATGTTAAGTTTCCTCCTTTAAGGTCAATTAGGGCACCAGAGGTAGTGAGGAATGGCCAACCAAGAATCAATGGTGTCTCCACATCTTCATCAATATCCATGATGACAAAATCCACAGGGAACACAAATTTGTCCACCCGGACAATCACATCTTCTACAATCCCACGAGGCTTCCTTGTTGATCGATCTGCCAATTGTAAAATCATTCTCGTTGGTCTAAGTTCCTCAAGACCAAGCTTCACGTACATGGTGTAGGGCATAACATTAATGCTTGCCCCGAGTCTGCTAGGGCATTTTCTTGAACCCCCCCTCAAGTACACATGGGATTATGAAGCTTTCCGGATCGTTCAATTTTTGTGGGAGCTTTTTCTCCATAATGGCCGAGCAATTTCCCGTGAGTGCAACTGTGCCCTCTTCTTCCAGTTTTCTCTTCTTTGTTAGCAATTCTTTTAGAAACTTGACATACTTGGGCATTTGAGTCAAAGCTTCCACTATTGGGATGTTTATGTGGAGTTGCTTGAAGATGTTGACAAATTTTCTGAATTGAGCATCATCCTTATCTTGCTTCAATCTAGGGGGATAGGGAATTGGAGGTTCGTATTCAGATGGCTTTGAAGAACCCTTTTGTGGATTTTCCTTATCTTCACTTCGCTTGTTTTTCTCGATAACTTTCTCCACTATGTTAGGGTCTTCCACTTCGGCCACCCTAGTCTCCTTGACACTTGGGTTAACTCCGACCCTTGTCTCAACCTGCTTCCCGCTTCTAAGGGCAATAGCCTTCAAGTGCTCTCTTGGGTTCTCCTCAGTGTTGCTAGGAATACTACCAGAAGGTCGCTCAAAATTTGGTTTAGGAAGCTGCCTTACTTGGTGTTCAAGTGATTGTACAGAAGCTTGAAGATTTCTCAAAATGGAGCCTATCTCATTAAACTGCCCGGCATGTTGAGCAAGCTGAGCATTCACCTTACTGAACTGAGAATCCATACTGCTGGTTATGCTATTAAACCTTGATTCAGTGTTGATCATAAACTTGGCTAGCATATCTTCAGTAGTGAACCTCTTCTCTAGCACTGGTTGTTGCATTTGGGGACCTTGTGGATGTGGTACAGCTTTTTGTTGTTGCCCCTGATTCCATAAAAAGTTCGGGTGGTACTTCCACCCCGGATTATAAGTCGAGCTATAAGGATTCCCTTGTGGCCTTTGTCTCCCAATATAATCAACATTCTCAATTGGGGGGACGGAGGAACTACCAATAGGACATTGGGTGACTCCATGCACACCACCACAAGTGCTACAACTCATCACCAACTCTGACTTCGAGCTACTACCCTAAGCATATCTAGCTTCCGAGACAACACATCAACCTTCGTGGCAAGAGCATCATTAGCATTGACTTCATAAATTCCGGCCCCTTTTTATGGTGCACCTCTTGAGGCCCAATGAGACTCATTGCTTGCCATTGATTCAAGGAGTTGCTCAGCCTCATCGGGGTACTTGTTACTAAGAGATCCACCCGCTGCGGCATCAATTAATTGACGAGTTGCATAATTCAACCCGTTGTAGATGATCAGAACCCGCATCCAAGAAGCAAAGCCCTGATGGGGGCATATTTGAAGGAGATCCTTAAATCTTTCATAAGCTTCAAATAGAGTCTCCGATTCTCCTTGTTTGAAGGCTGAAATTTCTTGCCTTAGCTTCGCCGCTTTGCTAGGAGGAAAATACCTTCCCAAAAATTTTTCCACCATATCTTTCCATGTTTTGATCGACCCCGGCGGTAAGGATGTGAGCCACAAGTATGCTCCATCTCTCAAACTGAAAGGGAATAATCGTAGCCGGATCGCATCATCAGTCACTTGGTTTATCTTGAAGGTAGAACAGATTTGAAGGAAACGGGAAAGATGGTCATGGGCATCTTCATTTGCAAGACCATTAAATTGGACTAAATTTTGGACCATGCCGATGGTGCTTTCCTTGATCTCAAAATTATTTGTGGCGATGGATGGCGCTTGCACACTAAATTCTTCATCCGTGAATTGCGGCCTTTCGTATTTGGATAAAGTACGTCTTTCTTCGGCCATGATTATAGATTCTGTGTACTCAATTTTGACATTTCTTTCACTAGTGCTTTCACCCACTTCTCTAAGTCTTCGATGCAAGGTCTTCTCGATTTCACTATCTTGTGCAACTAGATTTGATGGATTTCCTCGTGTCATGCACAGTACCTTGAAAAATCAATAAAGATAGAGAAAGTTAAGCTCAAAAAGAAGTAAGGCAAAAGAAAAGAAGAAATAAAAGAAAAGAGAAAAAAAAATGGTTAGAGCAATAAGCTAGAAGTTTCCTAGAATTCCTTAAGTCCCCGGTAACGGCACCAAAAACTTGATTGTGTGCCCGCAAGTGCACGGGATCGCCAAGTAATACCCTGTGAGTGACACAGGGGTCGTAGTATTCCACGGAGCTAAGGAGCTCCTATTACTCCTCCATAACTTATTTTCTAACCTTACAACTCAAACATGTTCTTACTCTAGTACGTGCAATAACGTAATTAAGAATACTAGTATAGCAGCCCCACAACAAGCAAGAAAATCACAAGAGCAATAATGATAAGAATAGGCCTAGGGATGAGGATTCCCAAGAGGGATTCATCATGTGTAAAGGATGCATAAGAATAGATGACATGGGTGATTTAGGCCGACGGACCTCAACAATAGCTCAACCCTGATTTCTCGGTAGTCAAACCCTAATCCCATACAAATGATGACAAGGATTTCTCCTTAGTCATATTCCTATGATTGCATTAAGTACATGGAGATCACAAAATAAAGACGCACTTAACCTAAGTTCATCCTCATGGTTCGGAGGGGCAACCTACATCCTATTTATCGGCATGTTGGTCAAGGATCTCCCCTTTTAGCTCAATGATGATCTAGTACACGTGAGTAGGTCACGTCTACGTATACAACTCAAATAAGAACTAAGGATTTCTCCGTATTATAGTTCTAGGCATGAAACAACATGAGCTAAACCACAAATCACACCAATGCATTCCAAATAAATGTGAACCATCCAAAATACATGATGAACCCCCCCAAGGTTTACCTACATCCGGTGGCCTTGGGGGTCTAGTGTGCCACCATACAAATAAATGTCTCAAACACAACAAAAGCAAGAAGTAAATGCATAAATGGCACTCCCTAGTCCGAATGATGAAGGTGAGGGAGAATGCCGGCCGAATGACGATTCTTCTAGCCCTAAAGGTGCCGAATGCTTCTCCTCCCTTGATGATGAAGCTTCCCTTTGAAGTTCAAGGCCTTGATCTTCCCAAGCTTCAAGCCTCCCAAGAATATGATGTCTTCGTTTCTCTCCTTCCTCCCAAGTGGTGCCTGTAAGAACCCTCAAAGTCTCCCCCAAAAAGTCCCCTTTTCTTTCCCCAAAAATGCTTTTATACCCCTCATCATCAATACCAAGATCCCTCAATCCTGGGGGGAATCCCAACCTCAATGAGGACCACATTGAGGTGGTATACTGGCTCAATGAGGACCTCATTGAGCTCCTCATTGACACTGTTCAGGGCAAGAAAACTCCTCAAATGCACTCCAAATAGTATCCATACTGGCTCAACGAGCACCTCATTGAGCCAGTATGCCTTCAATCAATCAACTTCCTTTGTGCTATAGTGATCATCCCGGGCTCTATACCAGGTAGCATTGAGGCCGTATGCCATGATTCGATTTCTATCTTAGAAACTCTCCAGGTGCTACAGTGGTAGCTACAATGATCTTACTACAGTGTCGGTGCTGCAGTACCACTACTACAGTACTTCAGCTACAACACTTTGGCTACAGTGAATACGCTACATTACCGCGACCTGGTTTTTTCTCTTTTTCGCCCAAATTGTATCTTCGTGTCCTCCATCGCGTTCTCGTGCCCTGCAAAGCAAATAATACACGAATAAGCACAAAATGGGCATCAGTTCTTATACAAATACATGCTAGAAGCAACAAATATATATACGAAAATATGTACATTTAGACACTTATAAGTTAGAAAGCATAATAGAGGCTTTTGCACTTGAAACGATTGTCCTAGGCGGAATAATATCCGGGTACCCAATTTATCGTTGATTGCCTCCCCTATCTTTTACTTGCGCCTCCTTTATCTTTCCTTATTTTCATTTGCATAGAGTTTGTTTTCACATCACTATCAACATATTTTCATTCTAGTTACATAGCAACCTTAGTGGTTGTAAGCACTATTCCCTGTGGATTCGACTACCCTCTCACCTGGGTATTATTACTTCGACACCTGTGGACTTGTGGTTAATAAGTGCTTTAGTAGACATATTTTTATATATGTTTTACATGCATTGAGCATCATTTTTACTGTGATTTATGTCTCATATTATGTATTTGGTGTTCTTTTATGCATATAGGTTGTGAATGCCTTGAAGAGTAAAAAGGATGCAAAGATATGCTATAAAGACACAATGTTGGGAGTTCTTGTTCAATTCAAGGACCAAGACACGAGAGCAGTTCATAAACGTGGAGATGTGTGCCAACTTCCAAGAAGATTCAAGTCAATTCACTATTTGGAAGGGCAAAAAGGCAACCACATCTTCATATTCCTTCTCTTTGTGAAGATTGCAAGACCTCTCAAAGATACGTCGATGAAGAAAAGTTTTATAGCCTACCACATGGACGTGTGCCCGGACATGTGGCCTTAAGAGAAGAGTGTTCGGATCACGTTTTGTGAAAAGTACTATAGCAATTTCACTGTAGTAGTACTGTAGCCCATGCGGGCGCGTGGAAAATCCACACGGGCGTGTTAGGGCACGTGACAGACACGATCTAAGGCCTGTAAATAGCCATTTTGCCTTATTCTTTCTCATCTTTTGTGCGACTCTTGAGGGGTAAGACGGCTAGGGTTTGGAGAGGAGGTCTTTGCGGCTTTGGAGGCGCTTCGTCCTAACTCTGATCGATTCCTCCTACGTCATAGCATCAAGGAAGCCACTGGTGAACCTAGCTTCGGAGTGGGTCCTTCAAGACGTTGAAGCTCTCCATCAAGGCCATCAGTTCATATATAAGGGGGTTTATTTCTATGGTTTTAATGTACTTTTATTCATTGATGATCTGTTTTGTATGTTGCTCCATGGAGAGCTAAAACCCTAGAGGGTATTTGGGCTTGTGAACCCTAGGATTCTCATCTTTTGTGGATTTGCTTAGTGTTTTTATTTAATCCGAGTTTGATTTAGTTTTAATCTTGTATTCTCATTGCTTGCTTGTTTAATTAATCCTTGTGGTTGATTGGATTTGCATGATTTGTTACTTTGATGTGAGAAAGGTCTCCATCAGAGTTAGAACTTCAAGGTTAAAGAGGGTTGAGAGGGTGAGTCATGAGATAGTGGAGTGTCCCCTCTCCCTTCCGATTGAGTGTATTCTATCTCCGTTCCCTAAGCTCTATGCAACCATATTTGGTGTGAGGCGTGAGATTGAGAGATTTCTCCCCCGGGACCTTGTAGGGGGTTAGGATCCTTTGCCGGGAATTAGGGTTGGATCAATCTTTAGGAATCGGATACACCTCTTGGAATCCCTAGAGTGCTTTGCGGTCATATGTGGTGTGAGGTGTTGAGATTGAGCGATTTCTCCACCGGGACCTCGTAGGGGACTAGTATCGGTGATCGGGAGGCCGGATCCGATTATATTTGGATTTCCACGACTTAACTTACTCATCATAGAAACACTTTGCTTATTCGGCACCTAATACCTGAATCCTAGGGGGAGCATTGCCCGAATACCCCACTTTTACTGATTGAGATCTCCATCCATTTAACCCTTGCATATTCGTCTCCGGTATTCATTTCTTCGCACATTAGATCACCACACCTTTCCCTTTATCATTAGGTTAGAAAGTAGAGAAGAAGTTATTACTAGTAACCCTGTTCCCTGTGGATTCGACTACTCACTCACCAGGGTAATTATTACTTCGACACCCGTGCACTTGTGGTTTACCCCATATTCGGACACGTGTCAAGTTTTTGGCGCCGTTGCCGGGGAACAGGATACTAGGAACGCTAGGACTTTGTTGCTCTAGTGACTTATCTTTTTTCTTTATTTTGTCTATTCCACACTTTCTTTTTCTTCCATCATTCTCATCGATTTTTATTTTGTTTTTATCTATTTCACTCTATCTTCTTCCACCATTCTATTTTGTTTTATTTTGTCTTATTTACTTTTCCTTGCGTGGAACTTGAATGATGATTAATCCAGTTGTAGAATTATATTTTCAGGTTGATGCTCTCACTAGAAAAATTGATCAATTTATCAATGTTCAACAACAACACAATCCATATCGCATCAACTATCATCCAAATCAAAGACCTATCCAAACCTCTTGTGGGATATTGATGGACAACAATGGGAAGCACCTCAACAAGAACTTCAATGGGATGAGAAAGTTGAAGAAGATGTACTTCGGTTGGAAAGAGTGTTACTGAGATTTATTGAAGCAACCGATGCCCGTTTCCAAAATATTGAGGCCACATTAAGTTGTCACGATGTCTCCATCAAAAACATTGAGCATCAATTAGGACAGATCTTGGACATGCTTGCTAAGGAAAAAGAAGAATTTGAACAAGCAAGGCAAGTGTATCCGGGACATGATGAGGCCATGAGCACAATTGAAGAAGTTGGGCAAATTGACTACATTGGGGCAGGAAATGAAAAGCAAGAAGTTGAATATCATTTTGAGATTTTGGATTGTGTGACTGAAGATTGTGCTTGTGAGTGAGAAAATTGAGTACATTGGATTGTGCTTGTGACTGAAGATTGTGCTTGTGAGCCCGAGTTAGCTCCCTCCCTAGAGGCGATGCAGGCCTTTAGAGCCTTTAGCTCCCTCCCTAGAGGCGATGCAGACCTGTTCAGAGTTCAGAGACTTCATGAGCTTTTGGAGCATGTATGGAGGTTTTCTACCGACTATTCAGCCACCTGTATCAACACCACCCCAAATGCAGTCAATTCCCCTAGTCCCTACAGATGACAGTAGGTCTAGCCAGAGTTTGTTCCTATCTAAGCTTCTAAAGGAAGCCTGACAGTTAGCCTGTAGTTCCTTTGATGGCACGAGCGATGCCATGGTGGCCAAAGAGTGGCTAAAGTGGGTCATAGCTACTTTTGATGATATGGTTCAAGAGGAAGAGTTGAGGCTCAAGGTCGCTACGAGGTTACTTGAGGGTAGAGCCAGAGTTTGGTGGGAAAGTCTAAAAATCTGTTCCTGTGCTGTTTTGAGTTGGTCAGATTTTCAAAGGAAGTTTAACGAGGAGTACTACACCTGTTTCCATAGAGACAAGAAAAGGTAGGAGTTCATGTAGTTGAACCAAGGTAGCAGATCTGCGACAGAGTATGAGACAGAATTAAAGGACCTAGCAAACTTTATACCCGAACTGGTAGGTTCTGATGAAGTTCTGTGTTCAAAGTTTGAGGCCGAATTAAACCTCAGATTCCGGGAGAGGATGTCAGTCACAGGAAACCAAACCTTTAAGGAAGTAGTACAATTGGCCCTTCGAGCAAAAAAGTTGGTTATAGAAGGCAGACAAATCTGAGAAAGCATCAGTAAGAGAAGAGGTGCAGAAATGAGTCAAATCTCAAAGAAGAACAGAGGTGAGAGTTTGTCTAGTGGTACACCTTCAGTTGGTTTCTTCAGGGTTCCATCGGCCCAGACCAGTGGACATCAGAGTTCAGTACCTTCAGGCAGTGTGACAGGTACAGGATAAGCAGGAACTATGAGATAGTGTTTGAATTGTCATATGTTCCATGAAGGACGGTGTCAAGAACCGCGCAGATGTTATCATTGTGGACAAACGGATCACATTAGAACGCAGTGTCCACTATTGACTTGTGGGGACCCTGCTCCAGGACTTAATCTAGGTCATCCTACTCAGTCTAGAAGTTCATAGCCTGCGGCTCAAGCACAGACCACTGCTACTAGATCCGTAGTAGCGAGCAACACCCCTCAGTCAGGAGGATCACGCTCACAGACTAGATCTCAAACCAGGATCTTTGCCCTAACTAATGAAGAGCCCAAGTGTGAAGCGGACACGATCACAGGTACAATATCTATCTTTTTGTTTAATGCATGTGAATTGTTAGACTCTGAGTCATATAGGTTTTTTGTCAGGTAGGAAGGAAATTTTCGAGGGCGAAATTTTCTTAAAGGGGGTAGAGTATTATAACCAGTTTTTACTTTAGATTGAACTAGCCAATTTCTATATATTTTTCAGCCCAATACTGTAGCGGTCTGGTTCTATAGTAGTCTGGTTCTGTAGCGGTTGGGTTCTGTAGCAGCTCGGTCTTGTAGTGGCCTCTTACTGTAGCAATCAGTTACTTTAGCAGCACGAATTTTTTCTCTAAAAGCCTTTCTTCCTTTGTTCTTCTTCTTCCCTAGTTTGGCTGAACCCTTCTCTCATCCTAGAATTTTTTCGGCCATCTTTTCTGGCGAACCAAGTGTCCTTTCCCTTCCTAACTCACTCTTGAACTTGGTAAGCTTGGATTTAATGTTTTATGCCGTATTTTCTTCTTGTATTTCCTTGTTTTTAGATTTTTTTTTAAAAACCTAGATTTCTCCATGGATTTAGTTGTTTAATTGCTGAAATTGAAGCCATTGACTTGTTGTTCATGTATGAGAATGTTTGTGAAGAAATTTCTTGAATTGGTGTTGTAAATTGGGAGAAAATCATAGAATAAGGGCCGGTTTTACTGTAGCAAATTCGAGACTACTGTAGCACCGGCAATTTTTAGTTGTTTCTTTGATTTCTTTGGACTAGAGTGAAGCTAAAACCCTCAGGAATTCATTGGTAATCTTTAGATCTAGCTTTGAGCTAACCCTAGGATCGAATTGGGGTTCTTTGTTAGAAAACTTAGGGTTTTCCGTGTGTGTTTTGTTTTATTTGCTAATTATTGTTTTGTTTTGTTATACTTTGGCAAGGAGAAGTCTTGGCTCAAGGCAAAGATTTAGCCAAAGAGTAGCTAGCGAGGAAGACAAATCGCCAACTTGGTCAGTGGAATTGTTGAGCATAGCTTTAATTAGAAGAATGCCAATAGTTAGAGATGAATATACATATATATATATATACATATCATGTTTTAAGTAAGTTTTATTGATTTATACTTGTTTGGTATTTTGGTGAATTATAGTTATTATTGAGAAATTCATGGATGTCTCATTTGGCTTTTGATTTGTTATTGTTGGATTTTTGATTGATATATATATATATCCAGGAGTTTGTGAAATCCTTATTTTGTATGAAACTTGAGATTTGTCGTGGAAATCATTGATTTTGTGAAATCTAAGGCTTGAAACTTATTTTAAATGGTTGAAAGGAAATGGTTACCATGTTGTTTCTTGTGTGGGATTTGTAAATTAAATTGTGTTAAAAGCTTGAGCTTTCCTTGTGTTTTATCTTATCCACGTACAATGGTCGAGCTATTGTTGATTGATGAATATGGATGACTTTTATACTCCAAGTGGAGTTGTGTTTATTGTGGTAACTGTATGGTGATACTGTGCGAAGGTTTAGAGAGTTTTCTAGACCACATTATGCTGGGTGAGTTTTGGGTATTGTGCTGATTCATTAAAACCATGTTTTGTGGTTTTGGTGTTGTAAACACTAGTTGGGGTAAAAATGGTTTTCTTGGTATTATTATGTTATTTTAATCCTTTTGAAGACTTCTATTATATGTATTAATGTTTCTAAACTAGTATTGTTTTGGTAAATCTTTTATTTTGATGTTTTATTAATGTTATTATTGTTGGTTTATTTTCTGCTAAAGTTTTGCTAACCTCCCTTCACTGAGTAACTTGAGTTACTCATCCCTCTTTCTTCCTCCCAGTCTATTGCAGGTATTAAGTGTGACTGTGTGGCAGCGTAGTGGGTATTTGCTACTGTTCTATCTTCTGTTATATTTCCTTCAGTTCATGTATGTTGTTGTTGTCATGGAACATATTATAAGCCATATGGATCCACTAGTGTGTAGAAAACTTTGTTGCATGGTTTACTATCTAAATAACTCTTAAACTTTCATGTACTAGTATTTCTTACTGTTGTTAGCGTTGTTTCCTTGTGTATTTGTGAACCTCTATATTTTCTGTATCCTATAGTTGTTGTTGCTGTTGTTGTAGTTGTTGTTGTAGTTGTTGTTGTTGTTGTTGTTGTAGTAGTAGTAGTAGTAGTAGTAGTAGTAGTAGTAGTAGTAGTAGTAGTAGTAGTAGTAGTAGTTGTTGTTGTTGTTGTTGTTGTAGTAGTAGTAGTAGTAGTAGTAGTAGTTGTTGTTGTTGTTGTTGTTGTTGTTGTTGTTGTTGTTGCTACTATTATCGAATTCTAGGTGTATTAATCAGCCTTGCGGCGTCCAGAGGGTTGAGTGGCGGGGTATCCCTCCTCGGGATTACTACGGCGATTGTCATGTCCCATGGGCCCACGGGTCGGGGCGTGATGTCATCCCTTAGTCCATTCACTCTACTATGCCCACAAAGAACTCTTGGAATATGGAGGTAGATAAATCACATCGGAGGAGAAAGGGGACGCTCCGCTACCTCTCAACTCACCCTCTCAACCCTCTCCAACCTTGCTTTGTCTAACCCTCATGGAGTGTCACTCATCCACAAAGGTTACCAAGATGGTCTCTCAACTTTAGTGTCCCTCTAAGGGAGAAATCATTCAACAAATATTCAAGATTATAACTCAATTAGAAACATCAATTAAGGGAAGCATAATAAAAGGTCAATGAAACAAAAACATCCTAGTGTTTACAAAATACAAGTACCCACTAGGGGGTTTAGCTCTCCATTTAGAAAGATACAATCAATAATGAAATTGAAAGTAAAATCCATGAAATCCAAAGAAAAACCCCCTCGGTATTCTTGTCTATGGTCTTGTGAAGTGGCCTCGTCCTCTCCAAAGGTCCTTTTGTCAAGCGTAGGGAACACCTCGTCGAATTGGTGCCAACGATAGCTCTTCCAACAACTATCTTGCAAGAGAATCACGGTGTTGAAGCCGGAGAACCACTCCAAAAGCCTTGCAAAAATACCTCTAAACCCTATCCGTCGGCCTCTCGAAAGATGGAGAAACGATGAGAAAAAAATGATGCTGAAATCAGGCTGAAAAAAGGGCTTTAAATAGGCTGGAATCGAGCATCTACACAGGCCTTTGGATGTTCCACACACCCGTGTGGATTCTGTGGAATTCTAATTTGTGGATGGCTGTAAACAATAACTACTACAGTGAATTGCTGCAGTTACCTTCTACAGTACCCCTGCCAAAAACACTCCCAAATTAACTTTTCATGTAGGCAATGTAAATGGGCACACGTTTATGCCGTAGATTGTGTTGCTTCTTTAATAAACCGGTTTATTGGTGAAGATCTTGCTATCATTACACAAGTTGGGATAGGCAAATGTAACTGCCTTTGTGCCCCTCCAACAAATTGTAATGGCTTGAATACAAGGAGGTTGGCACACATTCACGTATCTTAGAGCCCCCCTTGTATCTTTGTGTTTGTTGCTTCCAAGATTCACCCAAATAGTGCGTTCACGATCTACTTTTGGCTTCTTTTCTTAATACTTAGCTTCACAACCCTACATGCGCAAAAGAACACAGAAACACATGTATTAGAGCTTAAACCTGATAAAAGTCTTGCTCATCATAAGGAAAGAATACTTCGCATTCTTAACACACAAGCACTTATCAAACTCTCCCAGACTTAAGCTTTTGCTTGTCCTCAAGCAAAAATAAAACATTGAAGTATAGAAGAAGGAAATATTGAAAGTGCTTGGCCTTAGGTTCACCAAAGCATTCAAGGAGAGCATTCTACAAGTAAGGGAAGTTTCAACACTAAATAAAAAAAAATTAATGCTCTAGCTAAAAACTCGAATAAAAAAGGACAACAAACCCGAAATCGTGTATGTATGTGTAAACTCACTCAATTCAACCCAAAGTATACTCCTCAAAGTTCTAAGTATAAGTGACTTATTTATCTATAAAACATAACAAAATAAAAAGATGGTAGTAGCTTTAGACATCCTCTAAGGTAGCTCTTTCTAAAGCGGCAGCTAAGGTAGCTTTCACATTTTCATGGTGCTAGCTCTTTCTACCGGGGTGGTAGCTTTCACTCATCCCATGAGATAACTCTTTCTCTCATTAGGGCATAACTAGTAGCTTCATACTTCATAGGTGGTAGCTCTTTCCACCCAAAATGCACAACTAAATAATAAATCTTTTTTTAGCAAAATAATACAATAAACAAAACTAATTATTCCCTTAAACAATGAACTTGAGTTTCCAAAAGAGTTTTAAGAGTGAGTAGGGCAAAAAGTATCAATCAGACAAAAATTCCTAGAAATTTAAAAACAAACTAGAGCATGAAAACATTCAATGTTAAAATTCTCCTAAACACGAGAATACAATCATTGCAACTAAGGTGAACTGCCATTGGCTACGTCAACATGTATGTCAATCAAAATTTATATAAAGGACATGTGCAACGTGAACTCCCCCACACTTAAGATGTACATTGCCCTCAATGTACACATGCAAGCATAAAATAAAGTAAATAAATCAAGTATATATGTGGAAGTTGTAATTGAAACAATACTCCCCTTACTTCTAGTGTTGCGTTTGATGGAGCTAAATCCTTGGGAGTAAAGTTCTAATGGGTTGTGAAGCACACACGGCCCACATTGGCTGTGTCCATGACTAATACTCATTTTCCATACTGATAAGACCATATGTACGCATACACAAGGGGGTTCAGTGAAGCTCAATAAAAACAAAAACAACTCGAGTATATATAAAAGATAGAGTAATGAACTACAACTCAAGACAAACATAAAAGATAAACTCAGAAGGAAGATCCTTTCTGAGTAGTGCAGGTCTAACAACAATACAAAATAAAACAAAAATTATAAGAAAGAAATAAGATATGCATCATGTGTTAATGTCATCTGCTTTCACTCCTCAACTACTACTGGTGCTGGAATAGGTGATGGTGGTGCCAGAGATGCCTGAGGGGTCCTTGGTTGTAGGACAAATGATGAGGCGATTTCTCGCTCTAAAATCTACTGTAAAGTATCAAAATGTTCCATGAACTCAGTGTACTGCATAGCCTGTGTTGCCCGAACCTCAGTGATCTTAGTAAGTAGCACCCCCACCACATTCTCGAGCCTCTCAAAATGATCATAGGCTCAAGACGGTGAAAACATGCATACTGGGGGTGGCTCCTCTATCACAGGAGGTGCCTCGGTCTCCATCGATGTCGGCGGAGGCTTAAGAGCGGGTTGAGAAGCCACGGCATCATCACCCTCACCCTCGACTATCTCTGGAGCGGCCGTAATCAAAGTATATACTCTGGACTAGACCCTGTGAACCATCCCCATCAGCCTCACTGTCTTTATGCTCAGGGGAACAGGTATACTCACCTTCTCGGCCCTTCAAATCACATCCAGGAGACCCATGCCCATGACTAGTCTCGTGATATATGGGCTTGAGAAAATGACTCATGCTCTTACATACTGACTCTGGTGGCACATATACTCAGCCAGAATGTACCCCAGATGAATCGGTTCTCTCTGCACCATGGAATACAGGTATAGTAGCTCCTGTCTGCTCAGTTCTCCTGTGCTATCACCAAGCCCGTTTAGTGATCGACTAAGAATGACGTGGATGCATCTGTATGCTGACCGAGAAAGGCAAGTAGCCTTGGATACTCCTGGCTCATACTGCCTCTCCCCACAAATTGTCCTATATGCTCTCTAGGGTGTCAAACTACCGGGGTAATTTGTGGGTAATCGATCTTATTCCTCTGTATCTGTGTGAACCTCATCATACAAGCCTAGATAGATGGAGAACAGCGTAACAATCATCCTGTAATGATGACTGAGTGCTCTGAACTGTATAGCATCGACATTGTCGAATCTCGAGTAAGTTCAGTCAAACTCAAAGGATGAAAGTACCTCTAAAGTGAGCTAACGAATAGCTAGTTCTCGGATAGACAATAGACACCTCTAGCTAACCATAGACAACATCTCTTCAATCTTATCTACCATGTCTTCTACTGACTGAACTTCCTTGAGAATGCTCATGTCCGAAAATCAGGTTTGACCAAACTTGAGATTAGATAGCCGCTCAAACTGAGCCTGATGCTCGGGAACAGCAAACTCCATGTGATCCGACTCAGGAGAATGCTCACATGGACGCTTGTTAGCTTGCTTCTTCGACAGGGGCTATTCCTGTAAGATTTGAAAAGAAATTTGACCAAGAATACTCAAATTAAATCGCTCTTGAGGTGCACCACTTCTCTTGTATGGCAGAGTGTATCATCTTGGGGTGCACCAGTTCTCTTGTGAAGAAGAAAGATGGTTCTTTTCAGATTATGTATAGATTATCGGTAATTGAACAAGGTGACCATCAAGAACAAGTATCCTTTACCAAGATGATTGGTTTGATTAGTTGCATGGGCCAAGAGTGTTTTCGAAGATTAACCTTTGGTCGGGTTAACATCAGTTGAAGATTACGGAGAGTGATGTGCCAAAGACAGTGTTTCGTACGCGATATAGGCATTATAAATTTTTGGTCATGCCATTCGGGTTGACTAATGTCCCAGCCGCTTTCATGGACTTGATGTACAGAGTCTTTAGACCATATCATGACAAGTTTGTGATTATTTTCATCTATGATATTTGGATCTACTTAGTACCTAAAGAAGAGTATGCACAGTATTTGTGTACAACATTACAGATCCTTCAAGAAAAGAGATTGTATGCAAAATTTTCCCAGTGCGTGCTTTGGTTATAGGAAATGTTCCTTCTTGGATATGTGGTACCTGAAAAAAAAAGGAATTTATGTGGACCGGAGGAAGGTTGAAGCAAACATTAATTGCGGTGAGAAATGTGAGAAGAGTTCACTAGAGTGGAAAAGCTGCCAAACTTCAATGCCAGTGCTTATATTGCCTACCAGTGGTAAAGAGTTTGTAGTGTTCAGTGATGTTTCACGACAGGATCTCGGTTGTGTATTGATGCAAGATGGAGAGAGATACTTGATTTAAACTGATCATAAAAGTTTAAAGTATTTGTTCACTCATAAAGAGTTAAAGTTGAGGCAGCGTAGATGGCTGGAGTTGATCAAGGATTATGATTTGGTGATTTACTACCCTCTAGTTCTTCGGGACATGGATGTCAAAATTAAGATTGAGCCAAAAGGGGTTCTGTTGGCAACTTTTGTGGTAAGACCGTCGTTACTTGAGCAGATTCAAGAAACTCATAGAGCATATGAAGAGTTAATGAAAGAACTCAAAGGTTATATAAAGATAAACCTAGCGAATTTGGGCTTCGAAGTAATGATATCATTGTATTTCGGGGAAGGATTTGTATTCCAAAGGATACAACACTTAGAAGTGCTATTTTAGAAGAAGCACACTCCTTAGTCTAAGCAGTACATCAAAGAAGTACTAAGATGCATCGTATGATCAGGGAGAATTCATGGTGATCTAGAATGAATTGCAAGATTGTAGATTTGTAACATGATACTTAGTGTGCCATCAAGTAAAAGCCGAGCATTAACAACCAGCGAGATTCTTACAACCTTCGCCTGTCGCAGAGTGGAATTGGTAGCATATTACTATGGATTTAGTGGTTAATTGTAGTGTACTCTTCATGGGCATGATTATGTGTGTGTCATTATGGAACATTTGTCGAAATCAGCCCATTTTCTGGCCATTCATCCCTACTATTCCTTGGAAAGATTAGCGAGGCCATTTATAAGCGAAGTGGTTAAACTCCACAGAGTACATGTTTTAATTGTGCCAAATTATGATCCGAGGTTCATATCTCAATTTTAGCCAAAGTTTCATCAGGCTTTGGGGACCACTGTGAGACTCAGTGTTGCATACAATCCTCAGACAGATGGCTAATCAGAGTGTACAATCCATATAGTTGACGAGATGTTGAAGGCTTGTGTTCTCGATTTCCAGGGATGTTGGGACAAGAATTTACCTCTTATGGAATTTGCTTACAACAATAATCTGAATGTAAGTATTGCTATGGCTCCTTACGAAGCTTTTTATGGATGTAAGTGCCGAACACCTCTTTGTTGGGGTGAAGTCGGTGAAAGAAAGCTGCAAAGTGTGGAATTGATTGAAGAAACCACAGGAAAAGTGAAGATGGTTCAAGACAGGTTAAAGTGGCCCAAGGTCTAGAAAAGAGCCATGCGGACAACAGGAGAAGAGATTTAGAGTTTCAAGTGGGTGATAGAGCTTTCCTGAAGACATCACCTTGGAAAAGGGTAATATGATTTCGTAGCAGGAGAAAGTTAAATCCTCGCTATATTGGCCCATTCTTGATACTTGAAAGAATTGGGCCAGTGGCCTATATACTAGAATTGCAGCTAGAGTTAGAGACGATCCATAATGTTTTCTATGTCTCATTATTGAAGAAGTATGTACCAGAGCTGTCACATACACTTAAAACAAGCATAGTGGAACTTTAAGAAGATTTGACATTTGAAATGAGATCTGTTGTATCCTTTATTGGATAGAAAAAGTGCTTTGAGGAAAGGTGGTGCCAGTAGTAGAGGTTCTATAGAAAAGTGATCGGATTAAAACTAAATACAAAAAATCATTGCTCTAGCTAAAAACTAAAATAACAAAGAACAACAAACCCGAAATTGTGAAAGTGTGTAAACTCACTCAAGTCAACCAAACGTATACTCCTCAAAGTTCTAAGTTAGAAGGACTTATTTATTTACAAAACAAAGCAAAGAGATGGTAGTAGCTTCACACATCCTCTAAGGTAGCCCTTTCTGAAATGGCCGCTAAGGTGGCTTTCACACTTTCGAGGTGGTCGCTCTTTCTACCGGGGTAGTAGCTTTTACTCATCCTATGAGATAGCTCTTTTTCTCATTAGGGCATAACTAGTATCCGACTTATGAGAGTAGCTTCATATTTCATAGGCGGTAGCTCTTTCCACCCAAACGCACAACCAAAACAAGTATATATTTTCCTCTTTTTTCTTTTCATTCATCCTTTTTTCAGCAAAAATAATACAAGACACAAAACTAACTAGTCCCTTAAACATCGAACTTGAGTTTCCAAAAAAGGTTTAATGAGCGAGTAGTGCAACAAGTGTCAATCGGGCAAATATTTCTAAAATTCAAGTAAAAACTAGATCATGAGAACATTCAATGTTAAAAATTCTCCTAACTTAAGAATACAACCATTACAACTAAGGTGAACCCCCATTGACTATGTGAGAAATCAAAAACATATGTGGAGGTTGGCAATTGAATTCACACTTAAGATGTACATTGCCCTCAATGTACGCATGCAAGTGCAATAGTATATTAATCAATCAAAAACATATGTGGAGGTTGGCAATTGAAACAATACACTCCTGAACTCCTAATGGTACCTTTGATAGAGCTATGTTTCTTGAGGGTTGACTTCCAATGGGTTGTGGAGCACACATGGTTATGTAAATATCACATTGACCGTGTGTATGACTAGTCTTTAATTTCCGTACTCACAAGACCACCTGCATGTATACACAAGGGGGTTCAGTACAGCTTAACAAAAACAAAAATAACTCAAGTATATAAAGATAAAGCAATGAAATACAACTCAAGACAACGAAAATAAAAGATAAACTTAGAAGCAAGATCCTTTCTAAGTGATACAAGTTCAAAATAAAATGCAGATATAAAATATGAAAACATAAAGAAATAAATTAAAGACGCATCAAGCTTCAGTGTCGGGCTCGGTCGCCTCTACTGCTGGTGTTGGTGCTGGTGCTGGTGAAATAAATGGATCAACTACCGTTGGAACTGGTGATGATGGTGGTGGAGATGCTTAAGGGGTCGGTGAAGCTCTGGCATCATGATGAATGGTGAAGGTACATCTTGCTCTAATAACTGCTGTAAAATGTCGAGACGGGACATCACCTAAGTATGGTTCACGGCCTGTGTCACCCAAACCTCAGCAACCTCAGTTTGTAGCACCCCCATTGCACTCTCGAGCCCCTCAAAATGATCATAGGCTCGAGAAGAAGATAGAATGTGCACTGGAGATGGCTCCTATGCAGTGGACGTTGCCTCGCTCTCCATCTGCTTCGGCTGCGGCTCTTACGAAGGCTTGAGACCCCTCTGCTGTGTCACCCTCTGCCTTGGTTATCTCAGGTGGGAGTGTGATAATCACATATACCCCTGGTCTGTACCTCCGGACCATCCCCATCAATCTTATAGTCTCTATGCCAAGAGGAGATGGTATAATAACCTTCTCAGCTCCCCTGATAGCGTCTAATAAGCCCATCCCCATGATGAGTCTAGCGATGTAGAAACTTGAGAACAGAATGCCGACTCTGGTATACTGACCATGGTGATGCCGGTACTCAGCCCCGATATGCCCCAGATGAATCAACTACCGTTGCACCATCGAATACAGATATAATAGCTCCTGCCGGCTAAGGACTTCAGTATTGTTACTATGACCATTCACCGACCTGCTCAAAATGGCATGAAGGTGACGATATGCTGGTCAGGAAAGATACACGGCCTTCAACAAGTCTGGCTCGGACTGCCCTTGTCCGCTTAAGGCTCTATACACTCTCTGCGTGGTTAAAATGCTAGGATAGTCCGTCGATACTAAGTGTACTCCTCTGTGTCCATGAATGCCTCATCATACAGTCCAAGTCGGACCGAAAACTAGGAGTCACTTATAATGAAATGTTGTCCAAATGCTCTAAACAGGATAGTGTCGATGCTCAAGAAGTAGTTATAAGAGCTATCAAGCTCAAATGATGCGAGGACCTCCAGTGTAAGCGTATGAATCGCTAGTTCACGAATAAACAATAACTAGCGCCAACTGTCGATGGCCAACAACTCCTCAGTCTCATCAATGATCTCGTCTCCTCGCTGAACCTTTCTTAATGCACTCAACTATGGGAATCTTGACTGTCCAAACTTGAGTTTTACTAATCATTCAAAATGAGCCTTATGCTCAGGAATTGCAAACTCTAAGTACTTAGGCTCGAGGGAATCCTCCCTGGGACGCTTCCCGGCTTGCTTCTTTGTTTTGGGTGCCATATTTGCAAGAATTGAAGAAGAATTAATAAAATAAGTTCACAAAAACATTACTGCAGAAATCCATAGGCCGTGTGGAAATTCCACACGCCCGTGTGAATACCCGGGGAGTGAAAGACGTACGGTCACTATGTAAAAATACAAAAATACATCTAAAATTCATTTCTAAACTCATTCTAAAGCATGCACCAACCATTTAACATGGAAATGAAGCAACATTCTCTAGTTTAATCAAAATAAATCAAGATTGGCAATGAAAAGAAGGAAATGAGGGTTTACCGACAAAATGAAGATGAAAAGCTTAGAAGCGGAATGAAAACATGAGTAAAATTCATCTAAAATGATGGTGAGAGGTCGGGAGAGTGTGAAGATATGTTTTCTGAGTGTTTGGGAGTGTGAAAATGAAAAAGGTTCAATAGATTTATAAAGCAAATCGCAGCCCTTTGAGTTCTGTACACCCACACGGGCATGTGGAAATTACCCACGCCCGTGTGACTCCACAGGATAGCTTCACAGGGGCAGACACATGCCCCTGTATATTCTCAGGATAACACTTTTTACCTCTAAACGCACCCACACGGGTGTGTGGAAATTTTCAATACCCGTGTACCTAACCCGCAAGGGCACCCACATGCCCATGTGGCTTCTCTATCCATCCGAGAAATTTCTCTAAGTGTTTCACATGCCCGTTAAGAAATTTCACATGGCAGTAGATCTTCAAAAGGGCCACTCACAGACGCACTCACACATCCTTGTGTCTTCTCAGGATATAAGAGAACTTCTCTAAAAAGTTTTACATGGTCGTGTGGAAATTACCCACGCTCGTGTGTAATTCACAGGATCATTGACAAGGCAGACAAATGCCCCTGTGTCTTTTCAGATTTCAGTGCTAATACATATGCATTTCTCTTACTTTGGTGCATGTAGGGTTGTGGAGCCAAATATGTAAGAAAGAAGCTAATGTAGATCGTGAACACACTATTTGATGCAATCTTGGAAGGAACAAATGCGAAGACACCAGTTGGATTCAAAGATACATGAATGTGTTCCAACCTCCGTGTATCCAAACAATCACATGAGTTGTAGGGGCACAATGGCAGTCACATTTACGTATTCCAACTCGTGCAATGATAGAAAGATCTTCACTAGTGAGTCTGTTTATTGAAGAAACAATGTGATCTACGGCATAAACGTGTTCCCGTTTATGTTACCATGATGAAAAATGTGGAATCGGGAGCATTTTGGTGGGGTACTATGGTAGGTTACTATAGAAAAACTGTAGCTGTTAGTATTCATAGCCCACAGAAAATCAAGATTCCAGAGAATCCACACACTAGTGTGGAATTTCAACAGGGGTGTGTGGAACATCTACAGGGCTATGTGGATGCCCAATTCAAACCTATTTAAAGCCATGATTTAGCCCGATTCGAGAATCCTTTTTTCCATCTTTTTTCCAAATCTTGAGAGGCTTGCTGCTAGGGTTTAGAGAGGTATTGGTAAGGATTTTGGAGTGGTTCTACATCTTTGACACCTTCTTTCTCTTGGAAGATAGCTATTGGGGGAGGTCTCATCGGCACCGATCAGGTGAGGTATGCCCTAGGTTTAACAAAGGGACATTTGGATGGGACGAGGCTACTCCACAAGACCATCAACACGACTACCGAGGGACTTTTCTTATGGATTACTTGTTTTTACTTTCAATTTTACTATTGATTGTATCTTGCTCCATGGAAAGGTAAACCCCTAGTGGGTACTTGGATTTGTGAATGCTAGGATGTATTTGTTTCATTAATCTTTTATTATGCTTTCCTTAATTGATGTTTTAAATTGAGTTCTAATCTTGAATGCTTGTTAAATGATTTCTCCCATAGAGTGAAACTAGGGTTAAGAGTCCATCTTAGTAGCCTTTGTGGATGAGTGACACACCATGAGCGCTAGACAAAGCTAGATTGGAGAGGGTCGAGAGGGTGAGTCGAGAGGTAGCAGAGCGGCCCCTTTCCATTCCGATGTGATTTATCCTGCCACTATTTCCATCTTGCTAAAGGATGAACTCTATTAGGACTTAGTTGTGTGAGTGACAGAGTGAAGCGTTGAAGTGAACTTTAGTATCTGGGGCTTAATTGTGTAACTAGGGCCTTTCGCCTGGACCAAAGGATTAGGTCTACATATAGAAATAGGGTTTATCACTTGGAATCTCTAGAGCTTCTTGTGACTTTGTACAGTGTAAGATGTTGAGACTGATCAATTTCTCCGCCTGGCCATAGTGTAGAGTTAGTCACGATTGACCTTAGGTTTGGGACCGTGTATCTTAGGATATCCATGACTCATTGAGCATTAGTTAGGAAGCATAATAGATGGTTTTGCAGTTGAAGCAATAATCCTAGTTGGAACAATATTCGAGTACCCTACTTCTTATCGATTGCCTTTCCTCTCAGTTATGTGTGCCTCTCTTTCTTATTTTTTTATTTTATCTACATTGCATCTTATCAACACAATCATTGTTTCATCTTCACTTGGTTAAGTAGCAATCTGGTGTTTCTATTCCATATTCTATGTAGATATGATACCCCACTCACATGGGATTTATTACTTTGACAAACCCATGCACTGTGGGTCACACGCAAGGGGTGTGTCAGTGACCATCACAGGGTCATTCAAAGGGGCATTCACACGCCCTTGTGTCTTCACGGGATGGAGAAGTTGAGCTCTGAATAGAAACACACGCTTGTGTGGAAATTCCACACGGCTGTGTGTCTTCTCTGGATGACTTATAAAAATTTATAGGCTCTACAGAAAATTTTTGCACACTAATACACATACAAAGGCTGCATTTATTATAAAAACTGACCAGAGAATGAATGAAAAACACACTCAAACAACCAAGAAGCTTCACCAAATATAATTAAGCACATGAAAACACCAATAATCTACAAGAGAAACACAGCAATAGCATGTAAAAGAAATCAAGATACCAACACTCAAGCACTTATACATGCACTAAACTTAAACCTAGAAAAATAGTAAAGACTTGGGTTACCTCCCAAGAAACGCTTGTTTAATGTTACTAAGCTTGACATGCCTATTCTTACCTCATGGAGGCTCATAGATGAATGTTTCCCTCTTACCCATAACCTGAAGCATGATGAACATAATCTTTTCAAGGTAGAGGGGGAGTTATCGAGCATGTTACCACACAAAGATTCGTCAACCTTACTCCGTTCTTGTACATCCCCAATAGCCTTGGGATGTTTCTTGTGATATTTTCTTGCGTGCTTCATCTTTTCAATTATCTTCTTCATGATCCCTGGGGCAGGTTGCACCTTGTTCTCTAGACCAAGCATCAAAACTTCTTCACACTCCACTTCTTGGTCTAGAAACCCCTCATACGGGTCTAGACACATCATTTCCTGCACATATTCATCTATTAGTTCATCAGTAGTGCCGAGAAAGTAAAGAGTATCACTAAAGTCAAGAGAATGTCTCATGGCTTCGGCGAGGCGATACGTAAGCTCGTCATCCCCAACTCGTAAATTCAACTCCCTGCCGTCCATGTCTATAAGAGCCTTGGTAGTACGCAAGAATGGCCTCCTAAGAATCAACGGAACATCAACATCCTTGCCAACATCCAACACTATAAAGTCCACAGAAAATATGTACTTGTCAACCTTCATAAGTAGATCTTCGATGATTCTCCTCGGATGCCTTACCATTCGGTCCACCAATTGAACTGTCATCCGAGTAGGCCTAGGCTCTCCTAGGCCAATACCTTTTTTTTTTGCCCAAATTACCAATGTTGCATGAAATGATAAAGCTTCCGGGGTCTTTTTTCTTGTTTGGCATATTCTTTTGAGACACCGCCGAACATGAAACATCTAAGATCACAGATGCACTCTCCTCCAATTTTCTCTTGTTGGTCAAGAGGTCCTTGACAAACTTTGCATAGCGAGGCATTTCAGACAATGCCATGAAAAAAGGAATGTTGATGTGCAACTGCTTGAATAGACCCAAGAACTTCTTGTATTGCTTATCATTTTGGTCGTTCTTCAATCTTGAGGGATAAGGGATTCTTGGCTTGTAAGGTGGGTGTACCACCTCCTTCTGTTTCACTCTTTCCACGACCTCCATGACCCTGGGCACTTCAACATTGGTCTTCTCGCTCAGAAGTCTACCCTTAACCTCATGACCATTTCTCAAAGTGATAGCCATCACAAGTTCTCTCGGATTAGTTTTGGTGTTACTAGGTAAGCTTCCTTATGATATCTCTGATAATGACTTCACAATTTGCCCCACTTGATTCTCTAAATTATCCAATGACGTCGTGTGGTTGCGAAGTGTTGTTCCACCAACTGAAACCTTGTATTCGATGATTGGATGAACTTGGTCAAAGCTTTCTCTAGGTCGGCCATCCGGGTCTCCAAGCCTGAAACTCGATTCTCCATGTTTGGGGCTTGTTGTTGTTGTTGGAAACTTGGTGGTGCCATGGCCTTCTGTTGCCCTTGATTATTCTATGAAAGATTAAGGTGGCTCCTCCAACCCGGATTGTAGGTCTTGCTATATGGATTGCCTTGGCTTCTCATTGCATTATCCACAAAATCTATTTGTTCTACCGAGGATGAACACCAATAGAAATTGGGCAATCGGATGAAGCATGACTTCCCCCACACCCAATGCAATTAGTTAGGGCCGCCACTCTAGGAGATGTTAAAGTATCTAACTTCTTGCTCAGTGACTCAACCTGGGCAGGCAATGAAGTAACTGCATCAATCTCATGAAGTCTGGCTACCTTTTTTTCTGTCTCTTATATTCCACTGGTACCTGTTTATGGTGATTTCTTCAATGAGATATCGGGCTTCTTCAGGGGTCTTGCTTCCTACGGTATCTCCTACTACTTCATCAAGTAACTGCCTTATGCTTGGGTTTAACCCATTATAAAAAGTCTGAATGATCATCCACTCGGGGAACCCATGTTGAGGACATTTCCGTAAGAGCCCCTTAAACCTATCCTATCTCTCAAAAAGAGACACCAATTCTATTTGCAAAAAGGAAGATATTCCATTCCTAAGCTTCACAGATTTTCTAGGAGGGAAATATCAGGTAAGAAAAGCTTCTACCATCTCCTTCCAAGTAGTAATTGATGCTCTAGGTAATGAATGTAGCCACTACTTTACTTTCCCCTTCAAGGAAAATTGGAAGGTCCTCAATCTGATAGAATCATCCATAACTCCATTAATCTTAAGAATGTCACACACTTCGAAGAAGTTCTTGATGTGGTTGTTCAGATTCTCATTGGCCAAACCATTAAACTGTGCTGACTGCTGTATTATCTGTATTAATGCTAGCTTTTGCTCAAAATTCTAAGTAGTAATCGATGGCCGCACAATACTATACTATGTGCCCAAAATTACGGGACTAGCAAAATTTGAGAGTGTCCTCTGCTGCTCATTCTGTTCTGCCATATTATTTGACCATTCATCTTCTACCTCTGCTTGGTTTGATTATTCTTGTACAGGTTCTTTTCCCCTTATTTGAAGTGTTCGTTCAAGTTGAGGATCACCTTCAACCAATGTCAAAGGGTTTCCTCGGGTTATAACCTGGAGCTGCAACCAAATAAAGAAAAACAGTCTACCAACTGGTGGGTTTCTTCTAAGTCTTATTCCCTATTGCACCTCCTGCGGCGGCATCTAGAAGTTGTCTCGTAATTGGATTAATGATCATTCATTCGGGGAAACCATGCTGTGGACACTTCTGCAAAAGGTCCTCGATTCGCTACCATGTCTCAAACAAAGATTCAAGCTCCATCTGAACAAACAACGATATTTCATTACGAAGCTTCACCGATTTCCCCGAAGGAAAGTACCTTGCAAATAAAGCTTCAACCATTTCATTCCATGTCGTGATGGATGCTCGTGGTAAAGAATATAGCCACTACTTTGCTCTTCCTTTTAGAGAGAATGGAAAAGCCCTCAATCTTATAGCATCATTCGTAACACCATTAATCTTTAGCAAGTTACAAACTTCCAAGAAGTTTTCAATATGGTTGTTTAGATCTACATCGGCCAAAACATTGAACTGAGCCGACTACTGCATCATTTGGTTGAATACTGGCTTTAGCTAAAAGTTCAGAGCTATAATCAGGGGCCGCACAATGCTAGATTGTCTCCCCAATACTGATGGTCTGGCGTAATCAGAAAGTGTTCTCTATTATTCATTCTATTATGCCATGTTGTCAGACCCTTCAACTTCCACTTCAGCTAGATTCGACGGTTCTTACACAAGTTCTTTACCTTTTCTTCTGACTATACGTTCAAGTTCGAGATCACCTTCAATTAACATCGAAGGGTTCCCTATGGTGATAACCTAGAGCTACACCAAAATAAAGAAAACTAATCAGAATGATGATAGAATAAGAAGATGTGAAGTAGAATGAATGATGAATGGCTAAGATAACACAGTGCAAAGTGTGAAGATGAATAATGATTGTGTTGATAAAGTGTAATGCAACTAGAAACAAAAGAAACTAGAACGAGAGGCCTAAGTAAGTGCGAGGCAAGGTAATCGATAAAAGTGGGGTATTCGGACAATAATTCCCCTAGGACTAATGTTTCAAGTGCAAGACCTACTATTATACTGCCTAACTAATGCTTAATGAGTCATGGAAATCCTAATGTACACGGTCCTAAACCTAAGGTCAAACGTGACTAACTCTATACTATGTCCTGCCGGAAAAATCATTCAGTCTCAACACCTTAAACTATGAAAAGTTGCATGGAGTTCTAGGGATTCCAAGTGATAAACCCTATTCCTATGTGTAGATCTAACCCTTTGGTCCAGGAGAAAGACCCCTAGTCACAATTAAAAACATCAATTAAGGACGGCATAATAAAAGGTCAAAGAAACATTAACATCTTATGGTTTACAAAATCCAAGTACCCACTAGGGGGTTTAGCTTTTCATGGAGCAAGATACAATCAATAATGAAATCGAAAGTAAAAATAAATAATCCATAGGAAACCCCCTCGGTATTTATGTCGATGGCCTTGTGGAGAAGCTACTTCTTCTCTAAAGGGCCCTTTGTCTGGCCTAGGGCACACCTCACCGAATCGGTGCCGACAAAAGCTCCCCAACAACCATCTTCCAAAAGAAGCGTGGTGTCGAATCCGTAGGACCACTCTAAAGACTTGCCAAAGCCCTCTCAAAACCGTAGTCAATGGCCTCTCAAAATATGGAGAGAAGTTGGAGAGAAGGGTGAAAAGAATCCCCCAAAATCGGGTTGAATCACAGATTAAATAGGGCTGGAATCGGGCATCCACACGCCGCTATGGATTTTCCACACAGGCTTGTGGAATTTTCACACGGGCATGGGGAATTTTCACACGCCCGTGTGGATTCTATGTAAACCAGATTTTTGGCAGGCTGTGAATAGTTACTACTACAGTTATTTACTATAGTAACTTTTCACACTCCCAATTCCACACTTTTCATCGAGGCAACATAAATAGCCACACATTTATGCCACAGATCGCAACTCTTCTTCAATCATAGTCCTCATTGGCGAAGATCTTGCTATCAATGCACAAGTCGAGATATGCAAATGTGACTACCTTCGTGCCCCTCCTACTCATTGCAATGACTTGAATACATGGAGGTTGGCACACATTCAAATATCTTAGAGCCCCACTTGTGTCTTCCCATTTCTTCCTTCCAAGATTTCATCAAATAGTGCGTTCATAATCTAGTTTTGGCTTCCTTTCTTGATACTTAGCTTCACAACCCTAAATGTGCAAAAGAACACAAATACAGATGTATTAGCCATTAAACCTCATAAAAGTAATGCTGATCATAAAGAAAGAACACTTCGCATTCTTAACACACTAGCACTTATCACAAGTAAACATGCTTCTTCCAAGATAAATACGTATAAGTATACATGAATCATTTTGCCAAATAACTCATTGCACAAAATATCCCTATAAATACATATATATCAAATGAAATCTGATCCATCATCAAATTTACATTATAAAACACATAAAGAAATACTATAATAGTCTTATTAAATTTATACAATTATGAATTGAACCACTCACTAAACCTGTGAATGACCCTCTGAATTACACACGGGTGTGGGTAATTTCCACACACCTGTGTGAAAATTTGTAGAGAGTTCGACTCCATCCCGAGAGCACACAGGGGCGTGTGAGTGCCCCTATGAGTACCCCTGTGAGCATCCACACGCCCATGTGAAATTTTCACAGGGGCCTGAGGAACACTTAGCCAAATTCTCGGGAGGACAGAGAAGCAACAAGGGTGTGTGGGTGCCTATGTGGGTTAGGCACACAGGCGTGAGGAATTTCCACACGCCCGTCTGGATGCGTTTAGAGACAACCAAAGGTTCTCCTGAGAGCATACAGGGGCATGTGTCTACCACTGTGAGTGATCTTGTGGGAGTCTAACAACGCCCCTTGTGTATGTCCCGCAAATGCATGAGTTTGTCGAGTAATAAAATCCCAGGTGAATGTGTATCATATACACAGGGAGTAGAGAATAAAAATACTTAAATTGTTTCTTAACCAAGTGAAAGATGAATAATGATTTTGTTAACAATATTTAATGTAAACAAGAATAAAAGAGTCAAGAAAGAGAAGCACAAGTAAAGGGGAGATAAGGCAATCGATATAAATGGGATACTCAGATATTGTTCCACCTAGGACGATCGTTTCAAATGCAAAACCCTCTATTATGCTTCCTAACTAATGCATTAATGAGTCATGGAGATCCATCAATACATGGTCCCAAATCTAAGGCCAACCATGCCTGACTCTATACATGTGCCGGAGGAGAAATCGAACAATCTGAACACCTCGCACT
Source organism: Dioscorea cayenensis subsp. rotundata (assembly GCF_009730915.1). Taxonomy (NCBI): domain Eukaryota; kingdom Viridiplantae; phylum Streptophyta; class Magnoliopsida; order Dioscoreales; family Dioscoreaceae; genus Dioscorea; species Dioscorea cayenensis. The sequence continues at coordinate 196,425 of NW_024087161.1, forward strand.
CGTACAGAATCACAATGAGTTCTAGGGATTCCAAGTGATAAATCCTCTTACTAGATGTAGACCTAACCCTTTGGTTGAGGTGGAAGGTCCCTAGTTACATTTAAACCCTAGGTGCTAAAATCATTTCAGCACTTCACTCCGTTGCCTCTGCAACTAAGCCCCAGTGGAATGTCATCCCTTAGCAAATTCACTCTACTATGCCCTCAAAGAACTCAAGGAAATTAGAGGTAGGATAAATCACACCGAAGGGGAAAGGGGACACTCCACTACCTCTCGACTCACCCTCTCAACCCTCTCCAATTTAGCTTTGTCTAACTCTCGCTGTGTGTCACTCACTCACAAGGGTTACCAATAAGAACTCTCAACCCTAGTGTCACTCTAAGGGAGTATTCATTCAATCAAGCATTCAATATTGGAACTCAATTAAAGAATCAATTAATGAATGCATAATAAAAGGTTTAATGAAACAAATACGTCCTAGGGTTCACAAATCCAAGTACCCACTAGGGGGTTTAGCTCTCCATGGAGCTAGTTACAATCAACAATGAAATCGAATGTAAAAGCAAGTAATCCATGGAAAACCCCCTTGATAGTCATGACGATGGTCTCGTGGAGAAGCCTCAATTCTTCCAAAGGTCCCTTTGTCTGGCCTAGGATACACCTCACCGGATCGGTGCCAACGAAAGCTCTCCCACTAACCTTCTTCCAAATGGAGCGCAATGTCAAAGCTATAGAACCTCTCCCAATCCCTTGCCAATACATCTTAAAACCCTAGCCGCAACCCTCTCTTAAGTTGGGGAAAAGATGGTGAAAAAAATTCTGAAATCGTAGCTAAAATTTGCTTTAAATAGAGCTGGAATCGGGCATCCACATGCCCCTGTGTATTCTCTACATGGGCTTATGGAAATTCTACATGGGTGTGGATAAGTTCCACACGCCGGTGCGAATTCTCTAAACTTCACCTTTTCGGCCGGCTGTGAACAGTACCTGCTACAATGAATTTTTACAGTATTTTGCAACAATAACCTGCTACAGTGCCGCCCCCTGCACATTTCTGAATCCATGTTTTCATGGAGGTAACGTAAACGAGCACACATTTGTGTCGTAGATCGCTTTGCTTCTTCAATAAATGTCTTCAATGGTGAAGATCTTGCTATCAATGCACAAGCCGGGATACTCAAATGTGACTGCCCTTGTGCCCCTCCAAACCCTCGTGTTAACTTGAATACAAGGAGGTTGGCACACATTCTTGCATCTTGAACCCGACTTATGTCTTCACGTTTGAACCTTCTCAAGATTTTCTCCAAATAGTGCGTTCTCGATCTACATTGGCTTCTTTCTTTACCATTTTGCTTCACAACCCTATATGCATGAAAGTAACATAAATGCACATATATTGGCGCTACAATCTGATAAAAATAATGCTCATCATAAGAAAAGAACACTTCACATTCTTATCACACAAGCACTTATCAAACTCCCCTCACTTAAGCTTTTGCTTATGCTCAAGCAAAAGATTAAAACATTGAAGTATAGATGAAGAAAATATGGAAGTGCTTGGCCTTATGTTCACCAAAACATGCAAAGAGAGCATTCTACAAGTAAGGGAAATTTCAATATTAAATACGAAAAATCAATGCTCTAGCTAAAAACTCGAATAAAAAAGGACAACAAACCTGAAGGTATACTCCTCAAAGTTCTAAGTATAAGGGACTTATTTATCTACACGAAGCAACAAAAATTAAAAAGATGGTAGTGGCTTCACACATCCTCTAAGGTAGCCCATTCCAAAGCGGCCGCTAAGGTGGCTGATAAGTGCTTGTGTGATAAGAATACGAAGTATCCTTTACTTATGATGAGCATTATTTTTATTGGGTTTTAATGCTAATATGTGTGTATTTATGTTACTTTCATGCAGATAGGGTTGTGAGGATGAGTATTAGAGAAAGAAGCAATGTGGATCGTAAATGCACCATTTGGAGGAAATCTTGAGAAGGTTCAAATGCGAAGACATAAGTCAAGTTCGAAATGCGGGAATGTGGGCCAACCTCCTCGTATTCAAGGTTAGTGCAATGATTTGGAGGGTACAAGGGCAGTCACATTCAAGCATTCCGGCTTGTGCATGTATATCAAGATCTCCACCAACATGTCCGTTATTGAAGAAGCAAAGCGATCTACGATGTAAACGTGTGTCCGTTTACATTACCTCGATGAAATCATAGATTCGGGAGTGTTTCGGGCCGGTACTGTAGCAGAGCACTATAGAAAACACTATAGCAAAACATTGCAGCAGGTGCTGTTCATAGCCGACCAAAGAAGGATGAAAACAGAGAAGCCACCCAGCCATGTGGAAATTCCACAAGCCCGTGTGAAAAATCCAAACTGGCATCCACATGGGCGTGTGGATTCCCGATTCTAGCCTAATTTAAGGCTGATTTCAGCCCCGATTTCAGAATTTTTTACTCCATCTTTTCCCCAACTTTAGAGAGGGCTGCGGCTAGGGTTTTGAGAGGTATTAGCTAGGGATTAGGAGAGGTTGTACGGCTATGACATCACTCTCAATTTGGAAGAAGGTTAGTGGGAGAGCTTTCATCGGCACCAATCCGACGAGGTGTATCCTAGGTCGGACAAGGGGACCTTTGGACGAGTAGCGGACTCTCCACAAGACCATCGTCATAACTATCGAGGGGATTTTTCTATGGATTTATTGCATTTACATTCGATTTCATTGATTGTAATTAGCTCCATGGAGACTTAGATTCATTTCATTGAACCTTGTTATTATGCTTTCATTAATTGATGTTTTTATTGAGTTCCAATCTTGAATGCATTGATTGTATGAATACTCCCTTAGAGTAACACTAGGGTTGAGAGTTCTGGTTGGTAACCCTTGTGAGTGAGTGACACACCATGAGAGTTAGACAAAGGTAGATTGGAGAGGGTTGAGAGGGTGAGTTGAGAGTTAGCGAAGTGTCCCCTTTCCCCTCCAGTGTGATTTATTGTACCTCTAATTCCTCTAGTTCTTTGTGGTCATAGTAGAGTGAATGGGCTAAGGGATGACGTTCCGCTTTAGCTTAGTTGCGAGTGTAATGGAGTGAAGTGTTGAAGTGATTTTCGCATCTAGGGCTTAATTGTAGCTAGGGACCTTCTGCCTGGACCAAAGGGTTAGGTCTACATATAGGAAGAGTATTTATCACTTGGAATCTCTAGAACTCATTGCAATTCTATACGAGTGCGAGGTTGAGAGATTGTTCAATTTCTCCTCCGGGACATGTATAGGGTCAGGCATGGTTGACCTTAGATTTGGGACCATGTATTAAAGGATCTCCATGACTCATTAATACATTAGTTAGGAAGCATAATAGAGGGTTTTTGCACTTGAAACGATTGTCCTAGGCGGATCATTATCCGAGTGCCCCATTTTATCGATTGCCTTAGCTCTCCTTTACTTGTGCTCTCTCTCTTGTCTCCTTTACTTTTGTTTGCATTACATCTTGTCACACAAATCACTATTTATATTTCACTTAGTTAAGAAACAATTTAAGTATTTTTACTCCCTACTCCCTGTGGATACGATACCCACTCACCTAGGATTTTATTACTTTGACAAACCCGTGCACTTGTGGGATGTTGTCAGTGGCTTTCACACTTTCCAGGGTGGTAGCTTTCACTCATCCTATAAGATAGCTCTTTATCTCATTAGGGCATAACTAGTATCCGACTTATGAAAAGTAGTTTCATACTTCATAGGTGGTAGTTCTTTCCACATAACAGGCACAAGTAAATAATAAAACTACTTTTTTTTTATGATTACAAAAGAAACAACTATAACTAGTCCCTTTAACATCAAACTTGAGTTTCCAAAAGACTTTTTTAAAGAGTGAGTATGTGAGCATGTATATCAATCAAAACTAGTATAAAATATATGTGCACTATGAAACTCTCCCCCACACTTAAGTTATCCATTGTCCCCAATGTAGACATGTGATAAGTGCTTGTGCGATATGAATGCGGAGCATTCTTTCCTTATGTTAAGCATCACCTTTCTCGGGTTTTTACACTAATATGTGTGATTTTATGTTACTTTTATGCAGGTAGGGTTGTGAGGCCGATTATGAAAGAAAGAAGCCAATGTGGATTAGAATGCACCGATTTTGGAGGAAATCTTGCTAAGGTTCTGACACGTCCGAATATGCGTGTATGTACTGCAAGTGCACGGGTGTCGAAGTAATAATTACCCCGGTGAGTGGGTAGTCGAATCCACAGGGAACGGAAGTATTAGTATTAACCAATTCTTAGTTATCTAGTCGAAATCAATGGATATGATGAAATGAACTAATTGCAAGAGAATTAATAAGCAAGCAAGCGAGCAAGAAAACGAGTAAAGAAGATCTCAATCAATAAAGATGAGGTATCTGGGCAATGCTCCCCCTAGGATCTAACATGAAGCTCACGATTCACTAAATGCTTCTAAACTGAGCCTAATGAGTCGAGGTAATCCAAGAACAACAGGTTCTTGCCTCCATGCCACCGGTACTAGTCCCCTCACAGGTCCCAGTGAGAAATCACTCAATCTCAACACCTCCACCCCATATGACCCGTAATACGCTCTAGAGACACCTAAGAGTGAAACCGATTCCTAAGGATAGATCCAACCCCTAATTCCCGGCGAAGGATCTCTAACCCCCTACAAGGTCCCGGTGGAGAAATCTCTCAATCTCATGCCTCACACCAAATATGGTTGCATAGAGTTTATGGAATCTGAGAGATAGAAACACTCAATCGGAAGGGAGGGACACTCCACTATCTCATGACTCACCCTCTCAACCCTCTTTAACCTTGACGTTCTAACTCTAATGGAGACCTCTCTCACATCAAAGTAACAAATCATGCAAATCCAATCAACCTCAAGGATTAATTAAACAAGCAAGCAATGGGAATACAAGGTAAAAACTCAAATCAGCTCCAATTAATAGAAACATAAAGCAAATCATTACAAAAACATAAATCCTAGGGTTCACATGCCCAAATACCTACTAAGGTTTAGCCCTCCATGGAGCAAGTTACAAAACAATGATTATTACAATGAAAAGCCATGAAAGCCATGAAGTAAAACCCCCTTAAATTCGTGATGATGGCCTTAATGGGTCGCCCAACGTCTTGAAGAATCCTTCTCCGAAGCTAGGTCGCCGAAGGCTCCCTCTTTGCTATGACGGAGAGAAGATCGATCAAAGTTGGTGATGGACGCCCACCAATATCGCCAAAGACCTCCTCCAAAACCCTAGCCGCCTTGCCTTCAAAGTGCTCGCCAAAACCCTCGCCAAAAGTCTCCTCTAAAATAGGGCAAACGGCCTATTTAAAGCCCAAAATCACGCCTGTCACGTGCCCTCATGCGCCCGTGTGGATTTTCCACGCAGCCGCATGGGATGTAGAAATTTCCACGCGGGCGCGTAAACAGTAAAATTGCTACAGTAATTTTCACAAAACGCGATCCAAATACTCTTCTCTTGAGGCCACATGTCCGGGCACACGTCCATGTGGTAGGCTATAAAACTTTTTCTTCATTGACGTATCTTTTGAGAGGTCTTGCAATCTTCACAAAGAGAAGGAACATGAAGATGTGATCGCCTTTTGTGCCCTTCCAACTAGTGATTTGACTTCAATCTTCTTGGAAGTTGGCACACATTTCACGCTTTATGAACTCCTCTCGTATTTTTGGTCCTTGAATTGAACAAGAACTCCCAACATTGTGTCTTTATAGCCTATCTTTGTTTCCTTTTTACTCTTCAAGGCATTTGATAAGTGCTTGAGTAGACATATTTTTATATATGTTTTACATGCATTGAGCATCATTTTTACTGTGGTTTATGTCTCATATTGTGTATTTGGTGTTCTTTTATGCATATAGGTTGTGAATGCTGACACGCGTCCGAATATGCGTGTAAACCGCAAGTGCACGGGTGTCGAAGTAATAATTACCCCGGTGAGTGGGTAGTCGAATCCACAGGGAACAGGGCTACTAGTACTAACTTTTTCTCTGCTTTCTAACCTAATGATAAATGGATAGGTGTGGTGATCTAATGTGCGAAGAAGTGAATACCTGAGACGAATATACAAGGGTTAAATGGATGGAGATCTCAATCAGTAAAAGTGGGGTATTCGGCAATGCTCCCCCTAGGATTCAGGTATTAGGTATCGAATAAGCAAAGTGTTTCTATGATGAGTAAGTTAAGTCGTGAAAATCCAAATATAATCGGATCCAGCCTCCCGATCACCGATACTAGTCCCCTACGAGGTCCCGGTGGAGAAATCGCTCAATCTCAACACCTCACACCACATATGACTGCAAAGCACTCTAGGGATTCTAAGAGTTGTATCCGATTCCTAAAGATTGATCCAACCCTAATTCCCGGCGAAGGATCCTAACCCCCTACAAGGTCCCGGTGGAGAAATCTCTCAATCTCACGCCTCACACCAAATATGGTTGCATAGAGCTTAAGGAACGGAGATAGAATACACTCAATCGGAAGGGAGAAGGGACACTCCACTATCTCATGACTCACCCTATCAACCCTCTTTAACCTTGAAGTTCTAACTCTAATGGAGACCTCTCTCACATCAAAGTAACAAATCATGCAAATCCAATCAATCACAAGGATTAATTAAACAAGCAAGCAATGAGAATACAAGATTAAAACTTAATCAAACTCGGATTAAATAGAAACACTAAGCAAATCCACAAAAGATGAGAATCCTAATGTTCACAAGCCCAAATACCCTCTAGGGTTTTAGCTCTCCATGGAGAAACATACAAAACACACCATCAATGAATGAAAGTACATTAAAACCATAGAAATAAACCCCCTTATATATGAACTGATGGCCTTGATGGAGAGCTTCGACGTCTTGAAGGACCCACTCCGCAGCTAGGTTCACTGGTGGCTTCCTTGATGCTATGACGGAGGAGGAATCGATCAAAGTTGGTGACGAAGCGCCTCCAAAGCCGCAAAGACCTCCTCTCCAAACCCTAGCCATCTCACCCCTCAAGAGCCGCACAAAAGATGAGAAAGAATAGGGCAAAACGGTTATTTATAAGCCTTAGATCGCGCCTATCACGTGCCCTCACGCGCCCGTGTGGATTGTCCACGTGCCCGCCTGGGCTACAAGAATTCCCACGCGGGCGCGCGGAATTTCCACGCGGCCGCGTAAACAGTAATTTGCTACAGTACTGCTACAGTGAAATTACTATTGTACTTTTCACAAAACGAGATCTGAACACTCTTCTCTTAAAGCCACATGTCCGGGCACACGTCCATGTGGTAGGCTATAAAACTTTTCTTCATCGACGTATCTTTGAGAGGTCTTGCAATCTTCACAAAGAGAAGGAATATGAAGATGTGGCTGTCTTTGTGCCCTTCCAAATAGTGAATTGAGTTTAATCTTCTTGGAAGTTGGCACACATCTCCACGTTTATGAACTGCTCTCGTGTCTTGGTCCTTGAATTGAACAAGAACTCCCAACATTGTGTCTTTATAGCCTATCTTTGCTTCCTTTTTACTCTTCAAGGCATTCACAACCTATATGCATAAAAGAACACCAAATACACAATATGAGACATAAACCACAGTAAAAATAATGCTCAATGCATGTAAAACATATATAAAAATATGTCTACTCAAGCACTTATCAAACTCCCCCACACTTAAGTCTTTGCTTGTCCTCAAGCAAAAATTAAACATTATACCTATGGAAAGGAAAGAGAAGTGCTTGGCCTTAGGTTCACCAAATGAGTACAAGAATAAAAATTCTACAGTCATGGAGAGAATCAAACACTAGACAAAAACAATCAATGCTCTAGCAAACAATCCAATAAAAAAATTGAATGTGATAAAAATCCGAATGCGTGTGTGTGTGTAAAAACTCAACTCATGTCAACACTATGTCCACTACCAAGTTCTTATTAACATGGGACTTATTTATAAACGAGAAAAGAATAGGTAGTAGCTTCACACAACCTCTAAGGTAGCCCTCTCCCAAGATGCCTCCCGAGTGGCTTTCACACTTTCGAGGTGGTAGCTCTTTCTACCGAGGATGGTAGCTTTCACACATCCCATGAGATAGCTCTTTCTCTCATTAGTGCATAACAAGTATCCGACTTGTGAGAGTAGCTACATACATCATGGGTGGTAGCTCTTTCCATACCCTATGTACAAACAACAAACAATTTCCATTTTTCTTTTTTTTATTTTTATTTTTATTTTTTATTTTTTTTTTTTTTTATTTTTTTATAGTAATAGAAACTAGCACACTAAAGTCCCAAACATAATGAACTAGAGTTTTTCATAGGTCTAATGAGCGAGAAAAGTGCGTAGAAAGAGAAATCGGACAAAAAAATATTCAATAAAAATTGGATGAAAAACTAGAGCATGATAAAATCCATGTTTATAACCTCCAAAAAAACTAAGAATTAAAAATCTTAACCCTAAGGTGAACCTTCCTTGGCAACAAGAGCATGCTCATGAAAACACAAGTAAAAAGTCATGTATAAGGTGAACCCCTGCCCTCACACTTAAGATGTACATTGTCCTCAATGTACGCATGCAAGCACAATAAAAAAATAATAACAATGGAAGCATAATGTGTGTGGGAATGCAATTAAAAACAATACTCCCCCTGAACTCCCTCATTAATCGTTTGGTGAAGTCTAACTCATGGGCTTGTTGTATGGGTTGTGAAGCTCACACGACCATGTGACAACATCACATGATCATGTCTATGACTAAAACACCATCCACCTCACTCTCAAGGCCATCTGCACGGAATATAAGGGGTTCAGTGAATCTCAACAAAATGTAAAAGAAAATACGAGTGGAAATTCCACGCGCCCGTGTGAAAAATCAACAGGGGCGTCTATAGGGGCGTGTGGATCCCCGACTCCAACCTTATTTAAAGCCGATTCAGCCCAGATTTTTGGATTCTTTTCTCGATCTTTTCCCCAACATGAGAGAGGGTTTTGGCTTGGGTTTTGAGAGGTATTAGCTAGTGTTTTGGAGATGTTCTATGGCTCCGACATCGTCATCTCTTTGGAAGAAGGTTGGTAGGGGAGTTTCCGATGAGGCGTATCCTATACCAGACAAGGGGATCTTTGGACGACGAGTAGAGGACTTTCCACAAGACCATCAACATGACTTTCGAGGGGGTTTTCTATGGATTCATTTCTTTTACATTCTATTTCTCTTATTGTACTTAGCTCCATGAAGAGCTAAATCCCTAGTGGGTACTTGGGTATTTGTGAACCCTAGGATGTATTCATTTCTTTGAATCTCTTTATTATGCTTTCAATTAATTGATGTTTATTGTGAGTTCCAACCTTGAATGCTTGATTGTGTAAATACTCCCCTAGAGTAACACTAGGGTTGAGAGTTCTTGTTGGTAACCTTGTGAGTGAGTGACACACCATGAGTGTTAGACAAAGCAAGGTTGGAGAGGGTTGAGGGGGTTAGTCAATAGGTACAAGAGCGTCCTCTTTCCCCTCCGATGTGTTAGATTCTACCTCTGTTCCTCGAGTTCTTTGCGGCCACAATAGAGTGAATGGTCTAAGGGATGACCTTTCGCTGGGGCTTAGTTGCGGGTGTAACGGAGTGAAGCTCAGAAGTAATCTTAGTATCTAGGGCTTAATTGTGGTTAGGGACTTTCCACCTGGACCAAAGGGTTAGGTCTATAATTAGGAAGAGATTTATCACTTGGAATCCCTAGAACTTATTGCAATTCTATGCGAGTGCGAGGTTGAGAGGTTATTCAATCTCTCCTCTGGGACATGTATAGAGTTAGACATAGTTGACCTTAGATTTGGGACTATATAATTAAGGATTTCCACGACTCACTTGCATTGATTGGGAAACATAATTGAGGGTTCTTGCACTTGAAATGGTTGTCCTAGGCGGAGCAATGTCCAGGTACCCCATCTTTATAGATTGCCTTACCTTCCCCTTTATTTGTGCTCTCTTACTTGTTGTTTTTACTTTTGAGATTTGAATCATTGTCACACATATCACTATTTATCTTTCACATAGCTAAGAAGCGAATTAAGTGTTTTTTATTCACTACTCTCTGTGGATACGATACCCACTCATCCGGGATTATTACTTTGACAAACCTGTGCACTTGCGGGATATACGCAAGGGGATCTTGTCAACATGCAAGCTCACTCATAATATATCAAACAAGAATATATGTGGGAGAAGCAATCAAAACAATACTCCCCTAACTCCTAGTGTTGCATTTGATGGAGCTAAATCCTTGGGAGTGTTGTTCTAATAGGTTGTGAAGCAAACACGGCCAAGTGCCGAAGCACCTTGGATGTGTCCATGACTAGTCCTCAATTCCCATACTGACAAGACCATCTGCATGTATACACAAGGGGGTTCAGTGAAGCTTAATAAAAACAAAAATAGCATGAGTAAATAAAGGATAAAGCAATGAATACTACTCGAGACATCAAAAGGAAAATAACTCAGAAGAAAAGTTTTTTTTGACTATACAAGTCCAACATGAAATGCAGAAGTAAAGAAATGAATTGTAGAATAAAGTGTCGGTGTCGTTAGGTCTCTGCTCCGCTGCTGATGCTGGTGCTGGATAAAAGGGTGCCGGTGGAGATGGTGATGGTGATGCTGGAGGGGCTGGAGGGGCTGGAGGTCTTCCTGAATCTTGATGATCTCAGAGCACAATACACCCATAGTGCTCTCGAGCATCTCAATACGATCATACGCTTGGGAAAGGGTAATCGGGCGCCCTGAGTCCAAGCGGAGAAGGTATAACTGTCTTTTCGGCATCCCAAATAGCATTCGCGAGGCCCATCCCTCGAATAAGTCTAGTGATGTAGGGACCAGCAAATAATACTCCCACTCTCCCATTCTTGCCCTGGTATCACAGGTAGTCTACCACAACGTGCCCCAGGTGAATCAGCATGGTCTAGACCATGGAATACAAATAAAGTAACCCCTGGCGACTCAAAACTCCTGTGTTGTTGCCTCGGCCATACACAGATCTACTAAGGACGGTGAATAAATACCTATAGCTCAGTCGGGACAAACATTTGGCCTTAGACACTCGTGGTTCATACTGCCCCTATTAGCACAAGGGTTGGTAAGCTTACGGTGGGGTCAAGGTACCAGGGTAATCTGTCGGCAAGTGTCCATACTCCTTGGTATCTATGTATGTCACATCATACAAGCCCATACGAACTGAAAACTCAGTGACACTCATGGTAAAATGACATCCGAATGCTTTGAACTATATGACATCAATGATGTCAAATCTACCATATGGCTGCCCGAACTCAAACGATGCTAGTACCTCCAGTGTTAGTGTTAGTGTTAGATAACTGCCTCTCGTATCGATAATAATCTCCTCCTGCTTCCCACGGCTAGCAGTGCATCAATCTCCCTGGCTAACTCATCACCTTGCTGGACCTCACTGAGCACACTCAAGTCCACGAACCGGGATTATCCAAACCTAAGTCTCGATAGCCACTCAAAAAGAGCCTAATAATCGGGGTTTGAGAATTCAATATGTGCGAACTCAGGTGAAGTCTCTTGAGGACGCTTACCCTCTTGCTTCTTCAAGCGCGGTGCCATACCTGGGAAAAATGATGAAGAAAATGATCAAAGAAGCTCAGGAAACCATATTGCAGAATTTCACACAGCCTTGTGGAAATTAATCACGCCCGTGTGGAACTGAGAGGTGTGAAAATCGCATGGTCGCATGTCAATGCTCCAAAAATACATCTTAAAACCATGGTAAAACGCTTCCTAAAAATGCATAAACCACTATAAAGTGAAAATTGCATGCAACGCAAGACTTTTGATCCTCTAAGAATAAGAAATAGTGAAGAAGAGAGAGAGAGTAAAAGGTTTAACGATGAAATGGGACTGAAAACTTCTAATTCGTTAAGGAAATTAACTGGAAATTGCTCTAAAAAAGCGGTGAGAGGTCGGGAAATTGATTAAGAGTGGTTTTCGAGTGTCTGAAGGGTAATGAATGAAAATTTCAACGAGATTTTTTTTAAAGGAAAATTGTGTCTCTTGGAATTCTGCACATCCGCACGGATGTGCAAAAATTACCCACGCCCGTGCTCCTCCATAGGAGAGAGCCACAGGGGCAGATGCACACCCCTGTGCGTTCTCAAGAAAACACACAATATCTTTGAATGCAACCGCACGGGCATGCAAAAATTACCCACGCCTGTGTGCCCGATACACAAGGGGAGATGCACATCCCTATGGATTCTCTGTCCGATGGAGAAAATTCATTAAATGTTTCACACGCCCATGTGGAAATTTCTCACGGGCATGGATCATTACTAGGCAGTTCACAGGGACAGATATACGCCCCTGTGTATTCTCTGGATGGAGGAGATCTCTTCTGCAGAGATCCATACAGGCATGCCGAAAATACAAATGCCCGTGCGTTTGTCACAGGATCACTCACAGGGGTGATTCCACGCCCTTATGTGCTCTTGGGAAAAGTTTCTAAGTCTCTGCAAAAAGATGCACGCCCCTGTGGAAATAACCGTTTTGCCCTATTCTTTCTCATCTTTTGTGCGGTTCTTGAGGGGTGAGACGGCTAGGGTTTGGAGAGGAGGTTTTTGCGGCTTTGGAGGTGCTTCGTCACCAACTTTGATCAATTCCTCCTCCGTCATAGCATCAAGGAAGTCACCGGTGAACCTAGCTTCAGAGTGGGTCCTTCAAGACGTCGAAGCTCTCCATCAAGGCCATCAGTTCATATATAAGGGGGTTTATTACTATGGTTTTAATGTACTTTCATTCATTGATGGTGTGTTTTGTATGTTGCTCCATGGAGAGCTAAAACCCTAGAGGGTATTTGGGCTTGTGAACATTAGGATTCTCATCTTTTGTGGATTTGCTTAGTGTTTCTATTTAATCTGAGTTTGATTAAGTTTTAATCTTATATTCTCATTGCTTGCTTGTTTAATTAATCCTTGTGGTTGATTGGATTTACATGATTTGTTACTTTGATGTGAGAGAGGTCTCCATTAGAGTTAGAACTTCAAGGTTAAAGAGGGTTGATAGGGTGAGTCATGAGATAGTGGAGTGTCCCTTCTCCCTTCCGATTGAGTGTATTCTATCTCCGTTCCTTAAGCTCTATGCAACCATATTTGGTGTGAGGCGTGAGATTGAGAGATTTCTCCACCGGGACCTTGTAGGGGGTTAGGATCCTTCGCCGGGAATTAGGGTTGGATCAATCTTTAGGAATCGGATACAACTCTTGGAATCCCTAGAGTGCTTTGCAGTCATATGTGGTGTGAGGTGTTGAGATTGAGCGATTTCTCCACCGGACCTCGTAGGGGACTAGTATCGGTGATCGGGAGGCCGGATCCGATTATATTTGGATTTTCACGACTTAACTTACTCATCATAGAAACACTTTGCTTATTCGGTACCTAATACCTGAATCCTAGGGGAAGCATTGCCCGAATACCCCACTTTTACTGATTGAGATCTCCATCCATTTAACCCTTGCATATTCGTCTCAGGTATTCACTTCTTCGCACATTAGATCACCACACCTTTCCATTTATCATTAGGTTAGAAAGCAGAGAAGAAGTTAGTACTAGTAGCCCTGTTCCCTGTGGATTCGACTACACACTCACCGGGGTAATTATTACTTCGACACCCGTGCACTTGCGGTTTACACGCATATTCGGACGCTTGTCAGCATTCACAACCTATATGCATAAAAGAACACCAAATACACAATATGAGACATAAACCACAGTAAAAATAATGCTCAATGCATGTAAAACATATATAAAAATATGTCTACTCAAGCACTTATCAAACTCCCCCACACTTAAGTCTTTGCTTGTCCTCAAGCAAAATTAAACATTATACCTATGGAAAGGAAAGAGAAGTGCTTGGCCTTAGGTTCACCAAATGAGTACAAGAATAAAAATTCTACATCATGGAGAGAATCAAACACTAGACAAAACAATCAATGCTCTAGCAAACAATCCAATAAAAATTGAATGTGATAAAAATCCGAATGCGTGTGTGTGTAAAACTCAACTCATGTCAACACTATGTCCACTACCAAGTTCTTATTAACATGGGACTTATTTATAAACAGAAAGAATAGGTAGTAGCTTCACACAACCTCTAAGGTAGCCCTTTCCCAAGATGCCTCCCGAGTGGCTTTCACACTTTCGAGGTGGTAGCTCTTTCTACCGAGGATGGTAGCTTTCACACATCCCATGAGATAGCTCTTTCTCTCATTAGGGCATAACAAGTATCCGACTTTTGAGAGTAGCTACATACATCATGGGTGGTAGCTCTTTCCATACCCTATGTACAAACAACAAACAATTTCCATTTTTTTTTTGTTTATTTTTGTTTTAATAGAAACTAGCACACTAAAGTCCCAAACATAATGAACTAGAGTCTTCATAGGTCTAATGAGCAAGAAAAGTGCAGAAAGAGAAATCGGACAAAAATATTCAATAAAATTGGATGAAAACTAGAGCATGATAAAATCCATGTTTATAACCTCCAAAAACTAAGAATTAAACTCTTAACCCTAAGGTGAACCTTCCTTGGCAACAAGAGCATGCTCATGAAAACACAAGTAAAAGTCATGTGTAAGGTGAACCCTCCCCCACACTTAAGATGTACATTGTCCTCAATGTACGCATGCAAGCACAATAAAAATAATAATAATGGAAGCATAGTATGTGTGGGAATGCAATTAAAACAATACTCCCCTGAACTCATCATTAATCGTTTGGTGAAGTCTAACTCATGGGCTTGTTGTATGGGTTGTGAAGCTCACACGACCATGTGACAACATCACATGATCATGTCTGTGACTAAAACACCATCCACCTCACTCTCAAGGCCATCTGCACGGAATATAAGGGGTTCAGTGAATCTCAACAAAATGTAAAAGAAAATACGACTGGAAATTCCACGCGCCCGTGTGAAAAATCAACAGGGGCGTCCATAGGGGCGTGTGGATCCCCGATTCCAGCCTTATTTAAAGCCGATTCAGCCCAGATTTTTGGATTCTTTTCTCGATCTTTTCCCCAATATGAGAGAGGGTTTTGGCTTGGGTTTTGAGAGGTATTACCTAGTGTTTTGGAGAGGTTCTACGGCTCCGACATCGTCATCTCTTTGGAAGAAGGTTGGTAGGGGAGTTTCCGATGAGGCGTATCCTATACCAGACAAGGGGATCTTTGGACGATGAGTAGAGGACTTTCCACAAGACCATCGACATGACTTTCGACGGGGTTTTCTATGGATTCATTTCTTTTACATTCTATTTCTTTGATTGTACTTAGCTCCATGAAGAGCTAAATCCCTAGTGGGTACTTGGGTATTTGTGAACCCTAGGAAGTATTCATTTCTTTGAATCTCTTTATTATGCTTTCAATTAATTAATGTTTATTGTGAGTTCCAACCTTGAATGCTTGATTGTGTAAATACTCCCCTAGAGTAACACTAGGGTTGAGAGTTCTTGTTGGTAACCTTGTGAGTGAGTGACACACCACGAGTGTTAGACAAAGCAAGGTTGGAGAGGGCTGAGGGGGTTAGTCAAGAGGTACAAGAGCGTCCTCTTTCCCCTCCGATGTGTTAGATTCTACCTCTGTTCCTCGAGTTCTTTGCGGCCACAATAGAGTGAATTGTCTAAGGGATGACCTTCCACTGGGGCTTAGTTGCGGGTGTAACGGAGTGAAGCTCAGAAGTAATCTTAGTTTCTAGGGCTTAATTGTGGTTAGGGACTTTCTACTTGGACCAAAGGGTTAGGTCTACAATTAGGAAGAGATTTATCACTTGGAATGCCTAGAACTTATTGCAATTCTATGCGAGTACGAGGTTGAGAGGTTATTCAATCTCTCCTCTGGGACATGTATAGAGTTAGGCATAGTTGACCTTAGATTTGGGACTATATAATTAAGGATTTCCACGACTCACTTGCATTGATTGGGAAACAAAATAGAGGGTTCTTGCACTTGAAATGGTTGTCCTAGGCGGAGCAATGTCCGGGTACCCCATCTTTATAGATTGCCTTACCTTCCCCTTTACTTGTGCTCTCTTACTTGTTGTTTTTACTTTTGAGATTTGAATCATTGTCACACATATCACTATTTATCTTTCACATAGCTAAGAAGCGAATTAAGTGTTTTTTATTCCCTACTCTCTGTGGATACGATACCCAGTCATCCGTGATTATTACTTCGACAAACCCGTGCACTTGCGGGATATACGCAAGGGGATCTTGTCAACATGCAAGCTCACTCATAATATATCAAACAAGAATATATGTGGGAGAAGCAATCAAAACAATACTCCCCTAACTCCTAGTGTTGTATTTGATGGAGCTAAATCCTTGGGAGTGTTGTTCTAACAGGTTGTGAAGCAAACACGGCCAATTGCCGAAGCACCTTGGATGTGTCCATGACTAGTCCTCAATTCCCATACTGACAAGACCATCTGCATGTATACACAAGGGGGTTCAGTGAAGCTTAATAAAAAAAAAATAGCATGAGTAAATAAAGGATAAAGCAATGAATACTACTCGAGACATCAAAAGGGAAATAACTCAGAAGAAAAGTTTTTTTTGACTATACAAGTCCAACATGAAATGCAGAAGTAAAGAAATGAAACGTAGAATCAAGTGTCGGTGTCATTAGGTCTCTGCTCCATTGCTGATGCTGGTGCTGGATAAAAGGGTGCCGGTGGAGATGGTGATGGTGATGCTAGAGGGGCTGGAGGTCTTCCCGAATCTCGATGATCTCAGAGCACAATACACCCATAGTGCTCTCGAGCATCTCAATACGATCATAGGCTTAGGAAAGGGTAATCGGGCGCCCTGAGTCCAAGCGGAGAAGGTATAATCTGCCTTTTCTAGCATCCCAAATAGCATTCATGCAGGCCCACCCTCGAATAAGTCTAGTGATGTAGGGACCAAAGAAATAATACTCCCACTCTCCCATTCTTGCCCCGGTATCACGGGTAGTCTACCACAAGCGTGCTCCCGGTGAATCAAGATGGTCTGGACCATGGAATACAAATAAAATAACCCCTGCCGACTCAAAAACTCCCCGTGTTGTTGCCCTCGGCCATACACGTATCTACTAAGGACGGTGAATAAATACCTATAGCTCAGTCGGGACAAACATGTGGCCTTAGACACTCGTGGTTCATACTGCCCCTATTAGCACAAGGGTTGGTAAGCTTGCGGTGGAGTCAAGGTACCAGGGTAATCTGTCGGCAAGTGTCCATACTCCTTGGTATCTGTGTATGTCTCATCATACAAGCCCATACGAACTGAAAACTCAGTGACACTCATGGTAAAATGACATCCGAACGCTTTGAACTATATGACATCAATGATGTCAAATCTACCATATGGCTGCCCGAACTCAAACGACGCTTGTACCTGCAGTGTTAGTGTTAGTGTTAGATAACTGCCTCTCGTATCGATAATAATCTCCTCCTGCTTCCCACGGCTAGCAGTGCATCAATCTCCCTGGCTAACTCATCATCTTGCTGGACCTCACTGAGCACACTCAAGTCCACGAACCGGGATTATCCAAACCTAAGTCTCGATAGCCACTCAAAAAGAGCCTAATAATCGGGGTTTGAGAATTCAATATGTGCGAACTCAGGTGAAGTCTCTTGAGGACGCTTACCCTCTTGCTTCTTCGAGCGCGGTGCCATACCTGGGAAAAATGATGAAGAAAATGATCAAAGAAGCTCAGGAAACCATATTGCAGAATTCCACACAGCCTTGTGGAAATTAATCACGCCCGTGTGGAACTGAGAGGCGTGAAAATCGCATGGTCGCATGTCAATGCTCCAAAAATACAGCTTAAAACCATGGTAAAACGCTTCCTAAAAATGCATAAACCACTATAAAGTGAAAATTGCATGCAACGCAAGACTTTTGATCCTCTAAGAATAAGAAATAGTGAAGAAGAGAGAGAGAGTAAAAGGTTTAACGACGAAATGGGTCTGAAAACTTCTAATTCGTTAAGGAAATTAACTGGAAATTGCTCTAAAAAAGCGGTGAGAGGTCGGGAAATTGATTAAGAGTGGTTTTCGAGTGTCTGAAGGGTAATGAATGAAAATTTCAATGAGATTTTTTTTAAAGGAAAATCGTGTCTCTTGGAATTCTGCACATCCGCACGGATGTGCAAAAATTACCCACGCCCGTGCTCCTCCATAGGAGAGAGACACAGGGGCAGATGCATACCCCTGTGCGTTCTCAAGAAAACACACAATATCTTTGAATGCAACCGCACGGGCGTGCAAAAATTACCCACGCCTGTGTGCCCGATACACAAGGGGAGACGCACGTCCCTATGGATTCTCTATAAGACGGAGAAAATTCATTAAATGTTTCACACGCCCATGTGGAAATTTCTCACGGGCATGGATCATTACTAGGCAGTTCACAGGGACAGATGCATGCCCCTGTGTATTCTCTGGATGGAGGAGATCTCTTCTGCAGAGATCCATACGGGCGTGCGGAAAATACACATGCCCGTGCGTTTGTCACAGGATCACTCACAGGGGTGATTCCACGCCCCTGTGTGCTCTTGGGAAAAGTTTCTAAGTCTCTGCAGGAAGACGCACGCCCCTGTGGAAATTACCCACGGGCATGCGGATATCACCAGGTCGCTCACAGGGGCGAGTCCACGTCCCTGTATCTTCTCTGGATGAGCTCACAATGCAAATCCATGGGCGTGTGGAAATTCCACATGCCAGTGCATTTTCTCTTGATGCCTTAAAAACTATGCAGGCTCTGCAGAAAAGTCCTGAACATGTATACACACTCAGAGCGTGCCATATTATGCAAAATATACCATCGAAATAAACATGGGAAACTAGCTCACATGACCAAAACTTTGCCAAATCAACATGAAAGCACATGATGACATCAAAAATCCACAAGAAAACACACAACAATGCATCAAACATATAGACAGCGGCACTCAACACTTGATTCATGCAAACCCTAAATTAGCAACTAAGAAAAACAGTAAACATTTGGGTTGCCTCCCAAGAAGCGCTTATTTAACGTCACTAAGCTTGACGTACCTTGTCTTACCGTACGGGGGTTCATATATTAAGGTTGCCCTCTTACCAATAGCTTGAAAGCATGATGAGCAAAGTCTTTTGAAGATAGAGGGGAGTTATCAGGCTTGGTACCACTTAACAAGGGTTCATCCAACTTGTTTGGTTCACGCACATCCCCAACAGCCTTGGGGCATTTCTTGTGGTGTCTCCTCACCCTCTTTATCTTCCAGAGCATCTTCTTCATGATTCATGGAGTAGATGGTACTTGTTCCTCCAGACCAAGCATTTTTACTTCTTCATTGTCCATCTCTTGGTTGAACAAACCCTCGTACGAGTCCGGATTGAAAATTTCCTGCATGTATTCATCAACAATTTAATTAGTAGTGTCAAGAAAATAAAGAGTATCATCAAAGTCAAGAGAATGTCGCATGGCTTCGGTGAGGCGGTATGTGAGCTTATCATCTCAAACCCTCAGTATCGACTCACCACCATCCATGTCTATCAATGCCTTGGAAGTGTGCAAGAATGGCCTCCCAAGTATCAAAGGAACATCCGCATCCTCATCGACGTCCAACACCACAAAATCTACAGGAAATATATACTTGTCATCTTCGACAAGCACATCTTCAATGATGTCCCTCGGATGTCTCACTGTTTGGTCCGCCAATTGCAATGTCATCCGAGTGGGCCTAGGCTCTCCCAAGACTAGCTTCTAAAAGAAGGAATATGGCATGACGTTGATACCGACCCCCGAGTCCGCCAATGCCATTTCTTCACCCAAGTTGCCAATGTTACATGGAATGATGAAGCTTCATGGATCTTTCTTCTTGTCTGGCATATTCTTTTGCAAAACTGCTAAGCAAGAGGCATCTAAAATCATGGAGGCACTCTCCTATAACTTCCGCTTGTTGGTCAATAAGCCTTTAAGAATTTTGCATACTTAGGCATTTGGGACAATGCCTCAACAAAGGGAATATTGATGTGGAGTTGCTTGAACAAACTCAGGAACTTCTTGTATTGTTCATCCACTTTGTCATTCTTCAATCTAGAGGGATAGGGGATTCTTGGCTTGTAAGGTGGGGCTGCCACCTCCCACTTTTTGTTTGCTTCCTCCTCAACCTCTATGACCTCAGGTGCATCTACATTGGGCTTCTCACTCGGAAGCCTACCCTTAACTTCGCGACCACTTCTCAAACTGATCGCTTTCACATGCTCTCTAGGATTGGTCTCGGTATTACTCGGCAAGCTTCCTTGTGGTCTTTCCGATAGAGATTTCGTAATTTTCCGCACTTGTTTCTGAAGATTATGTAAAGAAGCCGTGTGGTTGCAAAATTCAGCCTCGACTGATTGAAACCTTGTATCCGACGATTGCACAAATCTAGTCAAGGCCTTCTCTAAATCGGTCATCCGGGTTTCCAATCCGGACACACTATTCTCCATGTTTGGGGCTTGTTGTTGTTGGAAACCCGGTGCTGCCATGGCCTTTTGTGGTCCTTGGTTGCTCCAAGAAAAGTTGGGATGACTCCTCCAACCCTGATTATAGGTGTTGCTATATGGATAACCTTGATTCCTCATTTCATTACCCACAAACTCGACTTTCTCCACCGAAGATGCATCACTAATAGAGATCGGGCAATTGGGAGAGAGCATGTCCTCCACTACACCTTGTGCAAGTAGTCACGGCCACCACCCTATTAGAAGTTAGAAGGTCTAACTTCTTACTCAGTGATTCCACTTGAGCCGCCAAGGAAGTTACTGCATCTATCTCATGGAGCCCGGCCACCTTTTTCCTTTCCCATATATTCCACTGATAACTGTTCATGGCCATGGCTTCCACTAACTGTCGGGTTTCTTTTGGTATTTTACTCCCCATCATACCTCCTGCGGCAGCATCTAGGAATTACCTTGTACTCAGATTCAACCCATTGTAGAAAGTCTAAATAATCATATATTCGGGAAATTCGTGTTATGGCACCTCCGCAAAAGATCTTTGAAGAACTCCCATGTCTCAAACAACGACTCCAACTTCATCTGTACAAATGACAATATCTCATTACGAAGCTTGGTTGACTTCCACGGAGGAAAATATCTAGCAAGAAAAGCTTTGACCATATCATTCCAAGTTGTGATGGAAGCTTTGGGCAAGGAATGAAGCCACTTCAGCTAGATTTGGTGGTTCTTGCACAGGTTCTTTCCCTTTTCTTTAGAGTGTACATTCAAGTTCAGGATCTCCTTCAATTAATATCGAAGGGTTCCCTCAGGTCATCACCTGAAGCTACATCGAAAGAAAGAAAAAGAAATCAGAAAGATGATAGAAAATATAGATGTGCAATAGAATGAATGAATGAATAAATGAATAGCTAAGAAAACAAAGGGCAAAGTATCTCTAAATGCCTACTCCCCGGCAACAGCGCCAAAAACTTCACAACACCCCTTGCGTATGTCGCACAAGTGCACGAGTTTGTCTAGTAATAAAATCCCAGGTGAGTGGGTATCATATCCACAAGGAGTAGGGAATAAAAATACTTAAATTGTTTCTTAACCAAGTAAAAGATGAATAATGATTTTGTTGACAAGATGTAATGTAAATAATAATATAAGAGACAAGAAAGAGAAGCACAAGTAAAGGAGAGGTAAGGCAATCGATATAAATACGGTACTCGGATATTGTTCCACCTAGTACGATCATTTCAAGTGCAAAGCCCACTATTATGCTTCCTAACTAATGCATTAATGAGTCGTGGAGATCCTTCAATACATGGTCTTAAATCTAAGGTCAACCATGCCTGACTCTATACATATCCCGGAGGAGAAATCAAACAATCTCAACACCTCGCACTCGTATAGAATCGCAATGAGTTATAGGGATTCCAAGTGATAAATCCTCTTCCTAGATGTAGACCTAACCCTTTGGTCAAGGTGGAAGGTGCCTAGTCACAATTAAACCCTAGTTGCTAAAATCACTTAAAGGCATCACTCCATTGCCACTGTAAGTAAGCCCCTGTGGAAGGTCATCTCTTAGGCCATTCACTCTACTATAACCGCAAAGAACTCGAGGAAATGGAGATAGGATAAATCACACTGAAAGGGAAAGGGGGTGCTCCACTACCTCTTGACACCACCGAATATGCGTGTAAACCACAAGTGCATGGGTATCAAAGTAATGAATCCCAGGTGAGTAGGTATCGTATTCACAGGGAATAGTAAATAGAAACACAATGATTGTATCTAACTATGATGGGAAAAATTCGATAGTATGATAAATGAGATTTATATAAAAAGAGATGAAAGAAATTAGAACGAGAGGCATAATAAAGTTGAGAGATAAGGTAATTGATATAAATGGGGTACTCGGATATTGTTTTACCTAGGACAATCATTTCAAGTGCAGAACCAACTATTATGCTTTCTAATTAATGCATTAATGAGTCATGGAAATCCTTCCATACACCATCCTAAATCTAAGGTCAACCATGACTGACTCTATACCATGTCCCGGAGGAGATATCAAACAATCTCAACACCTCACACTCGGATAGAATCGCATGGAGTTCTAGGGATTCCAAGTGATTAACCCTCTTCCTAGATATAGACTTAACCTTTTGGTCAAGGTGAGAGGTCCCTAGTCACAATTAAGCCCTAGGTGCTAAAATCACATCAACGCTTCACTCCATTGCCTCTACAACTGAGCCCCAGCGGAAGGTCATCCCTTAGCCTATTCACTCTACTATAACTACAAAGAACTCTTGGAACGTGGAGGTAGAGTAAATCAAATCAAAGGGGAAAGGGGACACTCTGCTACATCTTGACTGACCCTCTCAACCCTCTCTAATCTAGCTTTGTCTAACCCTCATGGCGTGTCACCGATCCACAATGGTTACCAATATAGACTCTCAACCCTAGTGTCACTCTAAGGGAGAAATCATTCAACAAGTATTCAAAATTGGAACTCAATTAAAACATCAATAAAGGAAAACAAAATAAAAGGTTTAGAGAAACAATAGCATCCTAGGGTTCACAAATCCAAGTACCCACTAGGGGGTTTAGCTCTCCATGGAGCCAGTTACAATCAACAATGAAATCAAATGTAAAAATAAGTAATCTATAAAGAAACCCCCTCGGTAGTTGTGTCGATGGTCTTGTGGAGTGGCCTTGTCTCCTCCAAAGGACCCCTTGTCCAGCCTAGGCACACCTCGTCGGATTGGTGCCGACGAAAGCTCCCCGAATAACCTTCTTCCAAGTGGAGCGCGGTGTCAAAGCCGGAGAACCACTCCAAAAGCCTTGTCAAAACCTCTCAAAACCCTAGCTGCCGCCCTCTTGAAAGTTGGAGAAAAGATGAGAAAAAGGATGTTGAAATTGGGGCTGAAATCGGCTTTAAATAGGACTGGAATCGGGAATCCACATGGCCCTGTGGATTCACCACACGGGCCTGTGGAATTAACACAATGGCATGTGGAATTTCTGCACGCATGTGTGGATTCTCTAGAAATTACTTTTCTCGGCCGGCCGTGAACAATACCTGCTATAGTGAATTATTATAGTGATTTGCTACAGTACCCTACTACATTCTCGAAATTATTATAACTGCCTTTGTGCCCCTCTAAATCAGTGTACTAACTTGAATACGAGGAGGTTGGCACACATTCTCACATCTTGAACCTGACTTATGTCTTTGCGTATGATCCTTCTCAAAATTCCTCCAAATGGTGTATTCACGATCTTCATTGGCTTCTTTCTCTAACATTCGGCTTCACAACTGACAAGTACCCCTTGCTTATATCCCACAAGTGCACGGGTTTGTCGAAAAAATAATCCCGGGTGAGCGGGGTTGAATCCACAGGGAATAGGGAATGAAAAAACTTAATTTGGTTCTTAGCTATGTGAAATATCAATAGTGATTGGTGTGAAATTGATTCAATTCTCAATAATAAAGAAACAAGTGAGAGAGCAAGAATAAAGAAGAGGGTAAGGCACTCGATAAAGATGGGGTACTCGGATGATGCTTCACCTAGGAAAATCGTTTCAAGTGCAAGAACTCTCTCTATTATGCTTCCTAATCAATGCAATAGTGAGTCGTGGAAATCATTACATACATAGTCCCAAATCTAAGGTCAACTATGCATAACTCTACTCATGTCCCGGAGGAGAGATTAAATAACCTCTCAACCTCGCACTCGAATAAAGTTGCAATGGGCTCTAGGGATTCCAAGTGATAAATCGCTTCCTAATTATAGACCTAACCCTTTGGTCCAGGCGGAAGGTCCCTAGCCACAATTAAGCCCTAGATACTAAGATCCCCTCAACGCTTCACTCCATTGCACGCGCAACTAGGCCCCAGCGGAGGTTCATCCCTTAGACCATTCACTCTATTATGGCCGCAAAGAACACAAGGAACGGAGGTAGAATCTATCACGCCGGAGGGAAAGGGGGACGCCTCCCTGCACTCTCCACTCACCCTCTAAAACCCCGTGCAACCTAGCTTTTGTCTAACGCTCGTGGTGTGTCACTCACTCACAAGGTTACCAACAAGAACTCTCAACCCTAGTGTCACTCTAGGGGAAATGTTCATACAATCAAGCATTCAAGGTTGGAACTCACAATAAACATCAATTTATTGAAGCATAATAAAGAAGTTCAATGAAACGAGTACATCCTAGGGTTCACAATCACCCAAGTACCCACTAGGGGTTTAGCTCTCCATGGAGCTAAGTACAATCAAAGAAATTGAATGTAAAAGCAATGAATCCATAAAGAAACCCCCTCGATGGTCGTGTCGATGGTCTTGTGGAAAGTCCTCTACTGGTCGTCCAAGGATTCCTTCGTCCGGTATAGGATACGCCTCGATCGAAGCTCCCCTACCAACCTTCTTCCTAATGGAATCACGATGTCGGAGCCATAGAACCTCTACAAAACCTTGGCCAATATCCCTCGAAACCCTAGCCGAAACCCTCTCACCAGTTGGGGAAAAGATGGAGAAAAGAATACTGAAATTGGGGCTGAAATCGGCTTTAAATAGGGCTGGAATCGGGCGACTACACGGGCGTGTATGATGTCACACGCCCCTGTGGAATTTCCACACGGGCGTGGATAATTTCCACATGCCCGTGTGGATTCTCTGTTTCTCTGATTTCTCGGCCGGCTGTGAAGAGTGCTGCTACATTACTCGCTATAGTGTTTTGCTACAGTAACCTGCTACAGCGCTCTGCCGGAAATACGCCCGAATTCTATACTTTCATTGGGGTAACGCAAACGGGCACACGTTTACATCATGAATCACTTACTTCTTCAATGATGTACATGTTGGTGGATCTCTTGTTCTTATATGCATAAGACGGAATTCTCGAGTGTGACTGCCTTTGTGCCCCTCCAAATGAATGTGCTCACTCGAATACGAGGAGGTTGGCACACACTCTAGCATCTCACACCTGACCTATGTCTTCGCGTTTGAACCTTAGCAAGATCTCCTCCAAAATAGGTGCATTATGATCCACATTGGCCTATTTCCTTCATAGTCGGCCTCACAACCCTACCTGCATAAAAGTAACATAAAAACACACATATTAATATAAAAACCTGAGAAAAGTAATGCTCAACATAAGGAATGAACGCTTCGCATTCATATCGCACAAGCACTTATCAACAACCCTATATCCATGAAAGTAATATAAATGCACACATATTAGCGCTAAAACCTGATAAAGTTAATGCTCATTATAAGGAAAGAACACTTCGCATTCTGATCACACAAGCACTTATCACCTCTCGACTTACCCTCTCAACCCTCTCCAATCTAGCTTTCTCTAACTCTCGTGGTGTGTCACTCACTCACAAGGGTTATCAATAAGAACTCTCAACCCTAGTGTCACTCTAAAGGAGTATTCATTTAATCAAGCATTCCAGATTGGAACTCAGTTAAAGCATCAATTAATAAAAGCATAATAAAAGGTTTAATGAAACAAATATGTAATAGAGTTCACAAATCCAAGTACCCACTAGGATGTTTAGCTCTCCATGGAGCTAGTTACAATCAATAATGAAATCGAATGTAAAAGCAAGTAATCTATGGAAAACCCCCTCGATAGTCGTGATGATGGTCTTGTGGAGAAGCTTCGACTTTTCCAAAGTCCCTTTGACCGGCCTAGGATACACCTCACCATATCAGTGCCGACGAACCTTCTTCTAAATGGAGCGCAATATCGAAGAGACGCGAGTTTTCTTTAAAACCCACTCGCATCTCTCCATCGTTTTACTCCCAAACACTCAAATAATGCACCTCTCTTCATTCATCCGACCTCTCACCCTATATTTATAGAGATTTTAGGGTGTATTCTTGCCGTATTGGAGGTTTTTGACTTAATCTTATCGGTAAGCCCTTTTTCTCTTTTCTTTCGCCTATCTTGATTTACCTTGTTGAAATTGGTGAATGTTACTTCATTTTCATGGTTAGATGGTTGGTGCATGCTTTTAGACTAATTTTTGAGTGAATTTGTGATGTATTTTTGGAATTTTCCAACTTGGCCATGCGTCTTTCATTCCTCGTAGACCCATACGGGTGAATGGAATTCCCACATGACCATGTGGATTTCTGTAGTCTTGAATTCTTGAGTTTATTTGATCGATTCTTTTTCAATTCTTGTAGATATGGCTTCCAGAACAAAGAAAGCAACATGCAAGCATCCACGAGAGTCTTCTCCCGAGCTGGAGAAGTTGGAATTTACGATCCCCGAACACCGGGTTCAGTTTGAGCGTCTATCAAAACTCAAGTTCGGGTGGTTACATTTCCTAGACTTGAGTGCACTAAGAGAGATCCAGAGAGGAGACGAGGTAGATGAGGAGGTGGATGACCTCCTCTATATCGTTAGTTGGTGCAGGTTATTGTCGTTTTAAGAGCCAGCTATTTAGATGCTCACATTAGAGGTACCCTCGTCATTCGAGTTTGATCGCTCATACAGTTATTTCTCAAGCATTGATAATATACAGTTCAGAGCATTTAGACAACACTACAGCATGAGCGTCTCCCAATTTTTTATCTGGCTTAGATTGTATGATGATGCTTTTATTGATACAGAGGAGTGAGTATAGTTACCGATGGACTATCCCGGTAGTTTGACTCTGCAGAGAGCTTATAGAGCATTATGTGGACAACGACAGTATGAGGCAGGAGTGTCCAAGGCTACATGCCTATCTCAGTCGAGCTACAAGTACATTCATACCATCCTCAACAGGTCATTGAATGGTCGTGGTAACACCACCGGCGTCCTGAGCAAAAAAGAGATATTGTATCTATAGTCAATGGTGCAGAGCGAGCTAGTTCACTTAGGACATATAGTGGTAGAGTATCTGAGATACTATGGCCAGTTCATAAGAGTAGGGATGATCTTCTCAGGCCCGTACATCACCAGACTTATCATGGGTATGGCACTTTTGGACGCATTTAGGGGGACTTACAAGATCATAGTACTGTCTCCCCTCAGCCTGGAGACTATGAGACTAATGGGCATGATCAGGAGATTCAGAGATGGAATATATGTGATGATCATACCCCTGCTAGAGAGAGACGAGGGTGATGGAGATGCCGCAGACAGGTCTCAGCCTGTGCTCGAGTGACAACGCCCCTTGCGTGTGACCCGCAAGTGCAGGGTTTGTCAAAGTAATAAATCCCAGTTGAGTGGGTAACATATCCATAAGGAGTAGGGAATAAAAATACCAAGATTTCTATCTAACTAGCAATGACAGAATAATGATTTTGTTGATATAATGTAATGAAAGAGAGAATACAAGAAACAAAAAAGATAGAAACACACATACATGAGAGGTTAAGCAATCGATAGAAGTGGGGTACTCGGATATTACTCTACCTAGGACAATTGCTTCAAGTGCAAAATCAACTATTATATCTCCTAATTGACGCTTAATGAGTCATGGAAATCCTTAAACACAAGGCCCCAAAACTAAGGTCAACCATGACTAACTCTACATTTTGTCCCAGTGGAGAAATCGATCAATCTCGACACCTCACACAATGTAGAGTTGCAAGACACTCTCGGGATTGCAAGTGATAAACCCTATTCCAATGTATAGATCTAACCTTTTGGTCCAGTCGAAAAACCCCTAGTCGCAATTAAGCCCTAGATGCTAAAGTCACTTCAATACTTCACACCATTGCCTATACAACTAAGCCCCAGAGAAGGTCATCTCTTAGCCCATTAACTCTACTATGACCACAAAGAACTCTTGGAACATGGAGGTAGGATAAATCACATCCGAGGGTAAAGGGGACGCTCTCCTACCCCTAGACTCACCCTGTCGACCCTCTCCAATCTTGCAATGTGTAACCCTCATGGTGTGTCACTCACTCACAAAGGTTACCAATGTAGAGTCTCAACCCTAGTGTCACTCTAAGGGAGAAATCATGCAACAAGCATTCAAGATTGAAACTCAAATAAATACATCAATTAAGGAAAACATAATAGAAGATTAATGAAACCAATACATCCTAGGGTTCACAAATATTAAGTACCCACTAGGGGTTAAGCTCTCTATGGAGCATGTTACAATCAACAATGAAATCAAATGTTAAAACAAGTAATCCATAGAAAACCCCCTCGATATTCATGTCGATGGTCTTTTGGATTAGCCTCATCTTATCCAAAGGTCCCTTTGTCCGGCCTAAGGCACACCTCACAGGATCGGTGCCGATGAAAGCTAACCCAATAACCTTCTTCCAAGCGGAGCTTGGTGTCAACTCCGTAGAACCACTCCAAAGACTTTCCAAAAGCCCCTCAAAACCCTAGCAGACAGCCTCTCAAAAGATAGGGAAAAGTTCGAGACAAGGATGAAAGATAGATACCAAAATCGGGTTGAATCACGGCTTAAATAGGGCTGGAATCAGCTATCCACAGGCCCCTATAGATTCTCCGCACAGGCCTTTGGAATTTCCACACGGTCATGGGGAATTTCCACATCCCAGTGTGGATTCTCTGGAAACCTGATTTTTGGCCGGCTGTGATTAGTAACTACTACAGTGTATTACTACAGTGATTTGCTACAATACTCCGCCAAAACACACCCAATTCCACACTTCTCATGGAGGCAACATAAACGGGTACACGTTTATGCCGTAGATTACGTTGCTTCTTAAATAAACGGGTTCGTTGGTGAAGATCTTGCTATCATTGAACAAGTTGGGATACGCAAATATGACTGCCTTCGTGCCCCTCCAACTCATTGTAATGGCATGAATACATGGAGGTTGGCACACATTCACGTAACTTAGAGCCCAACTTGTGTCTCTGTGTTTGTTCCTTCCAAGATTCCACCAAATAGTGTATTCATGATCTACTTTGGCTTCCTTTCTTAATACTTAGCTTCACAACCCTACATGCGGAAAAGAACACAAATACACATGTATTAGCGCTTAAACCTGATAAAAGTAATGCTCATCGTAAGGAAAGAATACTTCACATTCTTAACACATAAGTACTTATCAAACTCCCCCACACTTAAGCTTTTGCTTCTTCTCAAGCAAAGAAATAAAACATTGAAGCATAGAAGAAAGAGATATTAAAAGTACTTGGCCTTAGGTTCTCCAAAGCATGGAAGGAAAGCATTCTATGAGTAAGGGCAATTTCAACACTAAATATGAAAAATCAATGCTCTAGCTAAGAACTCGAATCAAAAAGGACAACAAACAAGAAATCATGTAAGTGTGTGTAAACTCACTCAAGTAAACCTAAAGTATACTCCTCAATGTTCCAAGTATAAATAACTTATTTAACTACAAAACATAAAAAAACAAAAAGATGGTAGTAGCTTCACACATCCTCTAAGGTAGCCCTTTCCCAAGAGGCCGCTAAGGTGGCTTTCACACTTTCGAGGTGGTAGCTCTTTCTACCGGGATGGTAGCTTTCACTCATCCCATGAGATAGCTCTTTATCTCATTAGGGCATAACTAGTATCCAAATTATGAGAGTACCTTCATACTTCATAGGTGGTAGCTCTTTCCACCCAAAACGCACAACTAAACAATATATCTATTTCTTTTTAGCAAAATAACACAAGAAACAAAGCTAATTAGTTCCTTAAATATCAAACTTGAGTTTCCAAAAGAGTTTCATGAGTGAGAAGTGCAACAAGTGTCAATCGGACAAAAATTCCTAGAAATTCAAGTAAGAACTAGAGCATGAAAACATTCAATGTTAAAATTCTCCTAATATGAAGAATACAGTCATTGCAACTAAAGTGAACTGCCATTTTCTACGTGAGCATGTATGTCAATCAAAATTTATGTAAAAGACATGTGCAATGTGAACTCCCCCCCCCCAACACTTAAGATGTACATGGCACTCCATGTACACTTGCAAACTGACAAGGTCCCCTTCCGTATATCAAGCAAATGCACGGGTTTGTCGAAGTAATAATCCCGGGTAACCGGGTATCGAATCCACAGGGAGTAGGGAATAAAAATACTTAATTCAATTCTTAGCTATGTGAAAGATCAATGATGATGAGTGTGACGATGATTCAGTTTTCAACAATAAAAGCAACAAATAAGAGAGCAAAAGTAAAGAAGGGGATAAGGCAATCGATAAAGATGGGGTACCCGAAAAATGCTCCACCAAGGATAATTGTTTCAAGTGCAAGAACCCTCTATTATGCTTCCTAATCAATGCAATGGTGAGTCGTGGAAATCCTTAATTACATAATCCCAAATCTAAGGTCAACTATGCCTAACTCTATACATGTCCCGGAGGAGAAATCGAACAATCTCAACACCTCGCACTCGTATAGAGTTGTAATGAGTTCTAGGGATTCCAAGTGATAAATCGCTTCCTAATTATAGACCTAACCCTTTGGTCCAGGTGGAAGGTCCCTAATCATAATAGAGCACTAGATACTAAGATCACCTCAACGCTTCACTCCGTTGCACGTGCAACTAAGCCCCAGCGGAAGTTCGTCCCTTACACCATTCACTCTATTATGAGCACAAAGAACTCGAGGAACGGAGGTAGAATCTATCACGTCAGAGGGGAAAGGGGACGCTCCTGTACCTCTCGACTCACCCTCTCAACCCTCTCCAACCTAGCTTTGTCTAACGCTCGTGGTGTGTCACTCACTCACAAGGTTACCAATAAGAACTCTCAACCCTAGTGTCACTCTAGGGGAAATGTTCATAAAATCAAGCATTCAAGGTTGGAACTCACAATAAATATCAATTAATTGAAAGCATAATAAAGAGATTCAATGAAACAAATACATCCTAGGGTTCACAAATACCCAAGTACCCACTAGGGGTTTAACTCTCCATGGAGCTAAGTACAATCAAAGAAATAGAATGTAAAAGCAATGAATCCATAAAGAAACCCCCTCGATAGTCATGTCGATGGTCTTGTGGAGAGTCCTCTACTCATCACAAGGGATCCTTTGTCCGGCCTAAGATACACCTCGCCGGATCAGTGCCAATGAAAGCACTCCCAATAACCTTCTTCCAAATGGCGCTCAATGTTGGAGCCGTAAAACCTCTCCAAAAACCTAGCCAATACACCTTAAAACCCTAGTCGAAGCCCTCTCTCAAGTTGCGGAGAAGATGGAGAAAAGAATACTAAAATCAGTGCTGATTCGGCTTTAAATAGGGCTAGAATCGGGCGACTACACGGGCGTGGATGCTTCACACACCCGTGCGGAATTTTCACACGGGCGTGGATAATTTCATCGGAGTAACGCAAATGGGCACACGTTCACGTCGTGGATCACTTGCTTCTTCAATGATAGGCACGTTGGTGGAGCTCTTGTTCTATGTGCATAAGTCAGAATGCTCGAGTGTGACTGCCTTTGTGCCCCTCCAAATGGATGTGCCAAACTCGAATACGAGGAGGTTGGCACACACTCTAGCATCTCACATCGACCTATGTCTTCGCGTTCGAACCTTAACAAGATTTACTCCAAAATCGGTGCATTGTAATGCACATTGGCTTCTTTCCTTCATACTTAGCCTCACAACCCTACCTGCACGAAAGTGACATAAAAGCACACATATTAGTGTAAAAACCTGAGAAAAGTAATGTTCAACATAAGGAATGAACGCTTTGCATTCATATCACACAAGCACTTATCACAAACACAATAAAAGTAATACAATTTAAAACATAAGTGGGAGTGGGAAATTGAAACTGACAAGATCCCCTTGTATATATCCCGCAAGTGCACGGGTTTGTCGAAGTAATAATCCCGGGTGAGTGGGTATCAAATCCACAGGGAATAGGGAATAAAAATACTTAATTCGATTCTTAGCTATGTGAAAGATCAATGATGATAAGTGTGACAATGATTCAATTCTCAACAATAAAAACAACAAGTAAGAGAGCAAAAGTAAAGAAAGGGGGTAAGGCAATTGATAAAGATGGGGTACTCGGATAGTGCTCCGCCTAGGATAATTGTTTCAAGTGCAAGAACCCTCTATTATGCTTCCTAATCAATGCAATGTTGAGTCGTGGAAATCGTTAATTACATAGTCCCAAATCTAAGGTCAACTATGCCTAACTCTATACATGTCCCGGAGGAGATATTAGATAACCTCTCAACCTCGCACTCGTATAGAGTTGCAATGAGCTCTAGGGATTCCAAGTGATAAATCTCTTCCTAATTATAGACCTAACCCTTTGGTCCAGGTGGAAGGTCCTCAACCATGATTAAGCCCTAGATACTAAGATCAACTCAACGCTTCACTCCGTTGCATGCGTAACTAAGCCCCAGCGGAAGTTCATCCCTTAGACCATTCACACTATTATGGCCTCAAAGAACTCGAGGAATGGAGGTAGAATCTATCACGTCGGAGGGGAAAGGGGACGCTCCTGTACCTCTCGACTCACCCTCTCAACCCTCTCCAACCTAGGTGTGTCTAACGCTCGTGGTGTGTCACTCACTCACAAGGTTACTGATAAGTGCTTGAGTAGATATATTTTTATATATGTTTTACATGCATTGAGCATCATTTTTACTGTGGTTTATGTCTCATATTGTGTATTTGGTGTTCTTTTATGCATATAGGTTGTGAATGCCTTGAAGAGTAAAAAGGAAGCAAAGATAGGCTATAAATACACAATGTTGGGAGTTCTTGTTCAATTCAAGGACCAAGACACGAGAGCAGTTCATAAACATGGAGATGTGTGCCAACTTCCAAGAAGATTCAAGTCAATTCACTATTTGGAAGGGCACAAAGGCAGTCACATCTTCATATTTCTTCTCTTTGTGAAGATTGCAAGACCTCTCAAAGATACGTCGATGAAGAAAAGTTTTATAGTGATGAGCAATCCGCAAGTGCACGGAGTCGTCAAGTAATACCCCTCGTGCGAGCACGAGAGGGTCGTATTCCCTGGGCCCAAGAATCTACTCTTACTTCCTCTTTGCGTATTGTCTAGCCGAATGATTCGAAGGGTTTCTCTAATCTATTACTTGAAATAAAAAGAACTACAAATGGAGTCTATGATAAGGTAGGGGTATAAAATCGGGGAAAGAAATGGTCACGGATGCGGATTCCCTAGGGGCTACTAAAGTGCAAAGGATGCTAAGAATGTCATGCAATTGAAGGTTTGGACCTAGAGATTTCCTAAATTAGATCAACCCGATGGTCACGGCAATTAACCCCTAATCCGGTATAAGTATTGACACGTAATTTCTTCGATCAAATCCCTCATACGATTGCATTAACAAGTGGGGAAATCCCTAATTAGGGCGGGAACACAACTTGGTCTAGCCCTAATGGTGGAGGGAGTGCATGAATACCCGATGGTCACGGCGTATTCGATACATGAATCCCTTCCAAACCCTGGTGTCTAGTACAAGGGCGATGGTCACGCTACCAAGTACAACCCTAGCGCTTGGTTTTACGTGAGTTCTCATGTAAGCAACACATCAAATGCACCAAGAATGAATCACAAATACACAACAATTGCAATAGACAAAATTAAATCATTCAAATATACAAGTTCACCCCAAGGTTCACCGGCATCCGGTGACCTTGGGGTCTACTCGTCCATGCAAACAAATACAAGCAACAAGTCCATGAAAATAACTACAAATGGCATAAGAAAACTCCCTCAAACAATAGAAGTAGGAAGACAAGCAAAGCTAGGTGAAAATGCTTCCACGGACGCCGCTATGGGGGCGGCTTCCCTCGTCGTCTACAAACTCCCAAAGAAGAGATCGATGAAGATCTAGCCAAAACCGAGCTTCTCCCTTTGATTTTCCTTCTCCAAAACGTGTGATCTTGCCTCCTAAAGACTGGTGAAAATCAGCTCCAAGAACTCTACCAAAAACTCCTCCCCTTGCCCTAGAAAAATCGGTTTCATTTATATCCCGTCAGTCCATGCGGGCGCATGGCGCCCGTGAAGCTCACAGCCAAATGCCCAGAAAACATGCCGGTGCTACAGTACTCAGCTACAGTGTTGTGAAATTCCAACAAACCACACGGGCACCCATGCGGGCGCATGGAGCCCGTGAAGCTCACAGCCAAATGCCCGCAGCATAAATAGTGATCAGCTACAGTAACGCTACAGTGCTTGGACCCCAAAAATGTCGTTTTCGGTGTCGAATTCATCCAATTTGTATTTTTGAGCTACATTCAGCACATTTATGCTCTGCAACACCAAAAGAACAAATTTATACTCAAACGGGCATCAATTCATCAAGATATACACAAATAATACAAGATCAATACGTATAAAATACGTACATTTAGGTGTTTATCAAACATCCCCACAACTAAGCGTTTGCTTGTCCCCAAGCAAACACACATGAAAGAATATGGGTAAGAAGATAAACGGCTAAATATACAACCTCAAGCTCAAGTAGTGAAGAACCCCACGGCCACAGATGAAATAAAATCAAGAAAATGAGTTGCACAATAACCAACTCAGTAGAGATAGTCATGAGTCCTCCAAAGTGTTTTCCTCGTGAGTGTGTGTAAATACTTAATCCCTCACTCTCCCTATTCACGCCTCATTCAATGACTACCGGTGTTAGAAATGTTAAAGACGCCCTCAATAGCGAGTTAAGAGTCCTTCGGTCCACAGTCAACCTTTAATTTCTAAGTGAATGCATGAAAGAGTTCAAGAGAAAACACATTTTTTTATCCCCTTTTTTTTTTTGATTCATCATTTTTTTTTTCGAGTCCGCCTAACGTAGACTGCACAAAATATCTTATAATCATTCAGAAGGATGCACATGCTGATTAGGCACAAGAGCCACCCAACCTACTTGATTACAGTCTACATAGACGCATTCATGCTAAATTAGCAGAGGAATACTGACATAGACTCATTTTTTTTTTTTTACATGTCTCCGGAGCACTTTCATGCAAAACTTCACTTAGGGATAAAGTAAAATGAACAAAAGAACCAAAAGCTCTTAACGGACCATTGAGGAATGAATTTACCACTCTAACAATTTAAATCAAAGCAATGGGTTAGCTGGGGCAGACAAGGTAGAAGTACTGTGTCAAAGTTGCGAAGAAAACACTAGAAAGAAAACATGACTTCCTTATAGCACAAATAACACTACAACTCATTACTATCATTCATTCAAGCCAGGAGGTTCTTAACAATAAATCATAGCTATCACCGGTGAAGTAAGCATGCAAATAGCCCATCCCCACACCTAGAATTGTACATTGCCCTCAATGTACACTAATCAACAGAACATGGTGTAAAAATCGGAATAATTAAATTAAGCATGAAAGGGAAGGGTAAAGAGACTACCCCATTTGGTTGATGAAGATCGTTCAGTGAAAGCACAGTCATTGGGCAACAACGCTAGCAAAGGGGAAAGAAGGAGAGGCAACAATCCATGAGAAGTCCTGTAAAAATAAATAAATAAGGCGATCACGACACTGAAGAGAATCAAGGGGGAGGGAAAACATGCATAATAGTCAAACATGAGAGTAATACAAGCTTAGCCGGGAAAGAACCCAAGCTAACAAAAGAAGTTCAACTAACAAGAAACAAAATAACACAAAGTACAAAAACATAAACTCAAGTACAGAAAAGGTCGTGCTCTTAAGAGGGGGGGTGCTCATCAACAGGTGCAGCTGGTGCTAAGGATGTGGTAGTCCCTGAGGTGGTGCCAGAGGATGAAGAAGACCCACGCACGAAAGAAAGGACTTTCGCGCATATCCCTTGCCAACTGCTCTCGGTGTCTCGGTAGTCTCTTGATGTCCTTGGCGAAGGGAACAAATCTCGCCTCGAATCTCCCCAAGGCGAAGCTCAACCGAGGGTGGCGCGTCTTCCGCTCGGAATCGGATCGTGGTGGAGAAGTGGTGATGCGCTCCCACGTAGGTGAGAATCGAATAATGGTATATGTGTCACCGCTGTTTCTCCACCATCCCCATGGAAAACATAGTAGCCATCCCCAATGGTGAAAATCCACCAACAATGTGTAAGTCCCGGGTGTGCTCAATAAAACCCATACCTCGAATCATACGTGTGATAAAATGGCCCAGACAAAAAAATAGATCCAAGGCGTGTATAAGTACCCTGATGGACAAACAACTCGGCAAAGAGGTGGCCAAGGTGGATCGGGTAGTGCTCAATAATGCTATAAAGCATGAGTAAGTCAGAGCGAGTGATTACCCTCTGTCGTCACCCCGCCACCAATACCTCGACTCAACAAAGGCAGGATGGTGAAGACGGATGCTTTCCTTGACTCATTCGTGCACCGACCGCAGATAATGTTCCGAACCGGTGTGTGTCATGGTGGTCGGAAAGTCGGGCTTGGAAGACGCTGACATGCTCGGTGTGTTCACGAATCCCTCATCATACAAGCCCAAGAAACAACCCAATTGTTCATCGGTAATGGCGTGCATTATTCCAAAGGCTTGGAAGGTTATCCTGGATGGTTCCGCTAATTCCATCGTGCTGAGGACCTCCAAGGTGAGCTCACGGTAGGCCGGATCACGAATTGAGAAAATTCTATCCCAACCATCATGGTTGATTAACTCCGCCACGGTATCGGCCAAACCGAGAACTTCGAGGTCAATGCGGTCAATTGTGCGGATGATACCAAAGGGCTTGGACTGTAAGAGATTATAGCATGCCCTATGTTGTGGTAAGGCAAAGGATGGCACTCCACTTGATGCCGCAACGTGTCGTGGCCGCTTTGTTAGAACTCGCTTGATCGGTATACCTATACCACAAAAACAAGTGATCAAACCAATATTTTTATGAATACATTCATAGGAGAAAACTATATCATCATGGAATTAATGAAAAATTGAAAGCACAACAATTTCTATGTGAAGAATGAAAATTTCAGCCATTGGTACAGTAACCCGCGAAAAAAATTTGCAAGAGTTTCTCCTAGACATCTAGCTTCCCAAAATTTACACAATGAAGGAAAAACTCAAAGAGACAAGCATACACCACATCACAACAACCAAATATGTCATTCAAGCTTCAAAGATAAAGTGAGAACACAATAAAAACCAAGTTTGTAGCAAAAACCTAGAATTAGGGGCTTGGAGGCTTGGGGTGATGAGATCCGCGAAACGGTTGATAAAACTCCCGAGTAAAAACCCAAGAGTGAGTTTGCAAGATGGAGGAGAGGTGATTAGAGAAGAAAAACTAAAAAAAAATGGTGAAGAAATGAGGTAGAGTGAGGGAGAGATGAGAGGAAAACAAGAGGAGAAGAAGGAGGAGAGAGTGGAGAGAGAAAGGTGGACAAAGCCCCTTTAATGGGCGAGCCCATGTCATGGGTCCCATGCGGGCGCATGGTGCCCGCATGGGCTGGAAAATTCCAGCCTGAAAGGCTCACGGGCGCCCATGCGGGCGCATGGCGCCCGTGAGCCTCTCAGCCCACGCGCGCCCAGTGAGGCCGAGAGCCTCACGGGCGCCCATGCGGGCGCATGGCGCCCGTGAGCCTCTCAGCCCACGTGCACAGGGTCCCCGCGAGAGGTCCCTTGCGGCCGCAAGGATGGCCACAAGGCCCCGGATCATG
Organism: Dioscorea cayenensis subsp. rotundata; assembly: GCF_009730915.1. NCBI lineage: Eukaryota > Viridiplantae > Streptophyta > Magnoliopsida > Dioscoreales > Dioscoreaceae > Dioscorea > Dioscorea cayenensis. Next base: position 234,512 of record NW_024087161.1, read on the forward strand.
CCATAAGTGTCCATACGGGCCGTATATGGCCCATATGGACCTGGAAAATTGAAAAATTGGCATGGTTCCTCTTGCACACTCAATAAAATACGAATTACAACCATTTAAGCACCGGGATGACAATAAAACACAACTAAACAATACTAATTCAAGGCCAAATACAAGTGAGCAAACCAAAGCATGAGTTGAGCACAAAAACATCAACAAAAGAAAAATACAAAAAACACACAAACAAAGGCATTCAACCACAATAGAAAACTAAGCAACTAAAAGAAATATGAAAATTTAAAGACGACAAATTTAAAGACTTGGGTTGCCTCCCAAGAAGCGCTTGTTTAACGTCATTAGCTCGACGTACCTTTTTCTTACCTCAAGGTGGATCAAATGGTGGGGACTTACCTCCAAGTCCAAGAGAAGTGCTCCAAGATAGGTATGGCTTCAATCGGTGACCGTTAACCTTAAATGTGCCTTTCTCCGGATGAGTTATCTCGATGGCGCCATGGGGAAAGACTTGTGAAACTATGAAGGGCCCGTGCGACCTAGATTTTAACTTCCCCGGGAAGAGTCGTAACCTTGAATTATAGAGAAGAACCTGGTCCCCTTCCTTGAAATGCTTACCTTGTTTGATGTGTCGGTCATGATACTCCTTAATCCTTTTCTTGTAAAGCAATGAATTTTCATATGCCATAGTGCGCCATTCATCCAACTCACTAAGTTGGAACTTCCTCTTATGGCCAGTTAGATGAGGGTCGAAATTTAATTGTTTAATAGCCCAATATGCTTTATGTTCCAATTCAACGGGTAAATGGCAAGCTTTCCCGTAGACTAGCCTATAAGGGGTTGCTCCAAGAGGTGTTTTATATGCTGTCCGATATGCCCAGAGGGCATCATCCAAATGATCTGTCCAATCTTTCCTGTGCTGACTTACAGATTTCTCCAAAATTCATTTCAATTCGCAGTTGGAGACTTCAACTTGCCCACTAGTTTGAGGGTGATATGGAGTTGCAACCATGTGTGATACTCTATATCGCTTCAGGGTGCTCGCAAACTGTGAATTACAAAAAAATGAGTCCCCGATCGCGATGATCGTTCTCGGATTACCAAACCTCGGAGAATAGCTTTTTCAAAAAAATTTTTACTACCACTTGTGCATCACTTGTGGAGGACGCCCTGTGCTTTCCACCCATTTAGAAACATAATCCACAGAGAACTAAAAATGAACTGTTACCACGGGAACTAGGGAAAGGGCCCATGAAATCAATCCCCCACACATCGAACACCTCACAAGCTTGGGTCCAGTGTTTGCGCATCTCTTCTCTCCTTGAAATGTTTCCAATCCGTTGGCACCTATCGCAAAGATTGAACAAACTTCATGCATCTTGAAAAATGGAACGCCAATAAAAAAACCCTGCATCTAGGATTTTTCCCGGTTGTCCGGTTGGCAATCGTAGTGTCCCCAGTGGGACCGGCATGACAATGCTCCAATATAGAATACCCTTCTTAATGAGATACGCACCTCCTCACCACCTGATCAGCGCAAGTTCTAAACAAATAGGGATCCTCCCAAAAATAATATTTCAGATCAGAGTAGAACTTTTTCCTTTGTTGATAAGTTAGACCATCTGGACGCGTCCCGGCAGCAAGATAGTTTGCAAACCATGGAGTTTCTTCTTCTCTCAGTATCCGAATGCTAAACAACTGCTCATCAGGAAAACCATCATTTATCTCCCTTCTTTCCTCGGTGCTCCCCAATGGGACCACAAGGCGAGATAGGTGGTCAGCGGCCAAGTTTTCGGCCCCCCGCTTATCCTTGATCTCTAAGTCAAATTCCTGAAGCAAGAGTACCCACCGGATCAGACGAGGTTTTGCATCCTGTTTGCTCAACAAATATTTCAGAGCGGAATGATCGGTGAACACGATCACCTTTGATAGCACTAAATATGAACGAAACTTGTCAAATGCAAAAACCACAGCAAGCATTTCTTTCTCAGTGGTAGTATAATTTTCCTGAGCACCATTGAATGTCTTGCTTGCATAGTATATATTGTGAAAATGACCCCCTCGACGTTGCCCAAGAACTGCCCCCACTGAGAAGTCGCTAGCATCGCACATGAGGTCAAAAGGTAAATTCCAATCGGGAGACACGATGATCGGGGCTTCAACAAGGTTTTTCTTGAGGGTAAGGAAAGCGGTCATACACTCATCACTCGAATTCAAGGCCGTGTCCTTCTCCAACGAGCTTTGTAAGTGGTCCAGCGATTAATGAAAAAAATCCTTGACGAATCTTCCAGTAAAAACCCTCGCATGTCCCAAAAAAACTCCTAATGGCTTTCACCGACGTTGGGGGAGGCAGCTGTTCGATAGTGGAAACCTTGGCCTTATCCACCTCAATTCCTTGTTGCGATATCTTATGACCCAGCACAATACCTTCCTTGACCATAAAATGACACTTTTCCCAGCTGAGAACCAAGTTAGTTTCCTCACATCTGGCTAAAACCCGCTCTAGATTTTTGAGGCAGCAGTCAAAAGAGTTACCAAAAACCGAGAAATCGTCCATGAAGACCTCCATGATATCCTCCACTAGATCGTCAAATATAGCTATCATGCATCGCTGGAAAGTGGCTGGTGCGTTACATAATCCAAAGGGCATACGGCGGTAAACAAAAGTACCATAAGGGCATGTGAAGGTTGTCTTCTCCTGGTCTTCTGGGGCAATGGTGATTTGAAAATATCCAGAGAGGCCATCCAAGAAATAGTAATACGAGTGCCCTGCTAGTCGTTCAAGCATTTGGTCGATGAAATGTAGAGGGAAATGATCTTTTCTAGTAGCATCATTGAGTTTTCTGTAGTCTATGCACACACGCCAACTCTCGGACTGTTCTAGTGGGGACTAATTCATTTTTCATTAGTGACCACCGTCATTCCCCCTTTCTTTGGTACTACTTGTCATGGGGCTTACCCACTCACTGTCAGAGATAGGGTAAATGATACCCTGCATCAAGAAGTTTGATCACCCTCACTCGCGACTACTTCTTTCATATTGGGGTTGAGCCTTCTTCGGGGTATAGCCGTTGGCCTATGATTATTCGCCATGAGAATCTTATGTGTCTGTAAGGAAGGACTAATTCCTTTAATGTCTGAGATTTTTCCACGCAATTGTTTTTTTATACTTCTTTAAGACACTCGTAAGGTCGGATTTTTTTGCTTAGGAGTCAGTCGGGATGGCGATGATAATTGGGAGCTTTGATCCTTCCGTGAGAAAAGCATACCCGGTGTTCTGGCAGTGGCTTTTAGTTCTAGTTCCGGCGGTTCCTCAATTGATGATTTCGGTCTCCCAAACTTCCCCGCATCAATATCCTCGAATCCTCTACACACGCCTTCCGTGGAGTCTGCTACTATCCATGCACTCTTCTATAGCGTGAATCTCACCTTCGGATGATCCTGAGCTATTTCCCGACAAAAGATCTATTTCCTCATCATATTGATGAACTGGTATGCCAAAGGCATCAGAATTGTTCCTCACTTTCTCATGAATAGGGATGGGGAGAGGATTAGGTGGGATAAGCTCCACTACTGGCAACACACTATCGGATTTCAAATAATGCGTGAATAGGTCTTGCACACCATGCTCTCCCAGTGGTACAGCTCCGGTCACATTGTAACGCTCAGACCATCTCCAAATGTCAAAAATGTGTGTACTCGTCATTCCTTCTAATTCAAATGCCGTGAGAGATTCAAGTGGCGGATCCGAATATGGTACTTGCAAATAGGAGGCGCCACTCCAACCGCTGGCTGCATCCATAATGATAATGGATAGTGAATAACTGGGAAATATCAAAGAAAGAGAAATATTTATAGTGGAGAATAATTTCAAATGAATGGAGATATATGTACAAAAAGAAGCAGATGAACAAAATAAAAGAAACAATGGCTAAATCAATAAACTCTAAGTTTTCCGAGTATTCCTTGTGGGTCCCCGGCAACGGCGCCAAAAACTTGATGAGCGATCCGCAAGTGCACGGAGTCGTCAAGTAATACCACTCGTGCGAGCACGAGAGGGTCGTATTCCCTGGGCCCAAGAATCTACTCTTACTTCCTCTTTGTGTATTGTCTAGCCGAATGATTCGAAGGGTTTCTCTAATCTATTACTTGAAATAAAAGAACTACAAATGGAGTCTATGATAAGGTAGGGGTATAAAATCGGGGAAAGAAATGGTCACGGATACGGAATTCCCTAGGGGCTACTAAAGTGCAAAGGATGCTAAGAATGTCATGCAATTGAAGGTTTGGACCTAGAGATTTCCTAAATTAGATCAACCCGATGGTCACGGCAATTAACCCCTAATCCGGTATAAGTATTGACACGAATTTCTTCCGATCAAATCCTCATACGATTGCATTAACAAGTGGGAAATCCCCTAATTAGGGCCGGAACACAACTTGGTCTAGCCCCTAATGGTGGAGGGAGTACAGAATACCCGATGGTCACGGCGTATTCATACATGAATCCCTTCCAAACTTGGTGTGTCTAGTACAAGAGCGATGGTCACGCTACCAAGTACAACCTAGCAGCTTGGTTTACGGAGTTCTCATGTAAGCAACACATCAAATGCACCAAGAATGAATCACAAATACACAACAATTGCAATAGACAAAAATTAAATCATCCAAATATATAGTTCACCCCTAAGGTTCACTGAGCATCCGGTGACCTTGGGGTCTACTCGTCCATGCAAACAAATACAAGCAACAAGTCCATGAAAACAACTACAAATGGCATAAGAAAACTACCTCAAACAATAGAAGTAGGAAGACAAGCCAAGCTAGGTGAAAATGCTTCCACGGACGCCGCGTTGGGGGCGGCTTCCGTCGTCGTCTACAAACTCCCAAAGAAGAGATCGATGAAGATCTAGCCAAAACCGAGCTTCTCCCTTTGATTTTCCTTCTCCAAAACGTGTGATCTTGCCTCCTAAAGACTGGTGAAAATCGGCTACAAGAACTCTACCAAAATCTCCTCCCCTTGCCCTAGAAAAATCGGTTTCATTTATATCCCGTCAGTCCATGCGGGCGCATGGCGCCCGTGAAGCTCACAGCCAAATGCCCGCAGCATAAATAGTGATCAGCTACATTAACGCTACAGTGCTGGGACCCCAAAAATGCCGTTTTCGGTGTCGAATTCATCCAATTTGCATTTTTGAGCTACATTCGGCACATTTATGCTCTGCAACACCAAAAGAACAAATTTATACTCAAACGGGCATCAATTCATCAAGATATACACAAATAATACAAGATCAATACGTATAAAATACATACATTTAGGCGTTTATCATATAGCCTACCACATGGACGTGTGCCCGGACATGTGGCCTTAAGAGAAGAGTGTTCGGATCGTGTTTTGTGAAAAGTACTGCAGTAATTTCACTGTAGCAATACTGTAGCAAAATTACTGTTCGAGCGCCTGGAAAATCCACACGGGCGCATGAGGGCACGTGCCAGACGTGATCTAAGGCCTATAAATAGCCGTTTTGCCCTATTATTTCTCATCTTTTGTGCGGCTCTTGAGGGGTGAGACAGCTAGGGTTTGGAGAGGAGGTCTTTGCGGCTTTGGAGGCGCTTTGTCACCAACTTTGATCGATTCCTCCTCCATCATAGCATCAAGGAAGCCACCGGTGAACCTAGCTTCGGAGTGGGTCTTTCAAGACGTCGAAGCTCTCCATCAAGGCCATCAGTTCATATATAAGGGGGTTTATTTCTATGGTTTTAATGTACTTTCATTCATTGATGGTGTGTTTTGTATGTTGCTCCATGGAGAGCTAAAACTCTAGAGGGTATTTGGGCTTGTGAACCCTAGGATTCTCATCTTTTGTGGATTTGCTTAGTGTTTCTATTTAATCCGAGTTTGATTAAGTTTTAATCTTGTATTCTCATTGCTTTCTTGTTTAATTAATCCTTGTGGTTGATTGGATTTGCATGATTTGTTACTTTGATGTGAGAGAGGTCTCCATTAGAGTTAGAACTTCAAGGTTAAAGAGGATTGAGAGGGTGAGTCATGAGATAGTGGAGTGTCCCCTCTCCCTTCCAATTGAGTGTATTCTATCTCCGTTCCTTAAGCTCTATGCAACCATATTTGGTGTGAGGTGTGAGATTGAGAGATTTCTCCCCCGGGACCTTGTAGGGGTTAGGATCCTTCGCCGGGAATTAGGGTTGGATCAATCTTTAGGAATCGGATACAACTCTTGGAATCCCTAGAGTGCTTTGCAGTCATATGTGGTGTGAGGTGTTGAGATTGAGCGATTTCTCCACCGGGACCTCGTAGGGGACTAGTATCGGTGATCGGGGACTAGTATCGGTGATCGGGAGGCCGGGACCTCGGCGTTTACTCATCATAGAAACACTTTGCTTATTCGGTACCTAATACCTGAATCCTAGGGGGAGTATTGCCCGAATACCCCACTTTTACTGACTGAGATCTCCATCCATTTTACCCTTGCATATTTGTCTCCGGTATTCATTTCTTCGCACATTAGATCACCACACCTTTCCATTTATCATTAGGTTAGAAAGCAGAGAAGAAGTTAGTACTAGTAGCCATGTTCCCTGTGGATTCGACTACCCACTCACCGAGGTAATTATTACTTCGACACCCGTGCACTTGCGGTTTACACGCATATTCGGGGATGTGTCAGTTACCAACAAGAACTCTTAACCCTAGTGTCACTTTAGGGGAAATGTTCATACAAACAAGTATTCAAGGTTGGAACTCACAATCAACATCAATTTATTGAAAGCATAATAAAGAGATTCAAAGAAACAAATACATCCTAGGGTTCACATATAACCAAGTACCCACTAGGGGTTTAGCTCTCCATGGAGCTAAGTACAATCAAAGAAATAGAATGTAAAAGCAATGAATCCATAAAGAAACCCCCTCGATAGTCGTGTAGATGGTCTTGTGGAAAGTCCTCTACTTGTCGTCCAACGATTCCCTCGTCCGGTATAGGATACGCCTCGACGGAAGCTCCCCTACCAACCTTCTTCCTCAGTTATGATGATGTCGGAGCCATAGAACCTCTCCAAAACCTTGGCCAATACCCCTCAAAACCCTAGACGAAGACCTCTCTCAAGATGGGGAAATGATGGATAAAAGAATACTAAAATCGAGTTTGATTCGGCTTTAAATAGGACTGGAATCGGGTGACTACACGGGCGTGGATAATTTCCACACGCCCGTGTGGATTCTCTGAACTTTTTGTTTTCTCGGCCGGCTGTGAACAGTGCTGCTACAATACTTGCTACCGTGTTGCTACAGTGCTCTGTTTCCCGAATCTGTACTTTCATCGGAGTAACGCAAACGGGCACACGTTCACGTCGTGGATCACTTGCTTCTTCAATGATAGGCACGTTGGTGGAGCTCTTGTTCTATGTGCATAAGTCAGAATGCTTGAGTGTGACTGCCTTTGTGCCCCTCCAAATGGATGTGCCAAACTCGAATACGATAAGGTTGGCACACACTCTAGCATCTCACATCGACCTATGTCTTCGCGTTCGAACCTTAACAAGATTTCCTCCAAAAATCGGTGCATTGTAATCCACATTGGCTTCTTTCCTTCATACTTAGCCTCACAACCCTACCTGCACGAAATTAACATAAAAGCACACATATTAGTGTAAAAACCTAAGAAAAGTTATGCTCAACATAAGGAATGAACGCTTCGCATTCATATCGCACAAGTACTTATCAGAAACAATACTCCCCTGACTCCTAGCATTACGTTTGATGGAGCTAAATCCTCGAGAGTAAAGTTCCAACAGGTTGTGAAGCACACAGGGGCGAACATTGGCCTTGCCCATGACTAGTTCTCAATTCCCAAACTGATAATACCATCTGCATGCATACACAAGGGAGTTCAGTGAAGTTAATAAACAAATACAACTCGAGTATATAAAAGATAAAGCAATGAATACAACTCGAGACAAAACAAAAGATAAACTCAGAAGGAAGATCCGTTCTGAATGTACAAGTCCAAAATATAAGTAGAAGTAAAGAAAAATAAAAGATGCATCAAGTGTCCATGTCATCTGCGGTCGGCTCTACTACAACTGTCAGTGGTGGAATAGGTGAACCGATCAGTGCATGAGCCGGTGATGATGGTGCTAGAGGAGCTGGAAGGGTCTGGGGTCTCATGATGAAGGGTGAAAGCGCATCATGCTCGAATAACTACTGTAGCATATCAAAGCGAGCCATCACCTCTGCGTACTGTGCAACCAATAACACACCAACACCTACCAAATCAGTCTAGAGTACTCCCACAGCATTCCTAAGTCTTTCAAATCGATTTTGGGCTCGAGGTGGACATGAAATTCACAACGGGGCGGCTTATGTGCTGGGGGAGCTACATCTGTATCCATCTACATAGGCTGAGGCTCAGGGACCGGGTGAGGATCCTCTGTAGTGTCATTTCCTCCCCTGCTACCTCTGGAGTAGGTATAACCAGTATATACACCCCGGGACTATGTCTCGGCACCAATCCCATCAATCTCAGTGTCTCAATACTCATGGGGGGCAGGTACACTTGCCTTCTTGGCCCCCGAATCGTGTCCAATAGATCCATCCCCAAGATGAGTCTCGTGATGTATGGGCCTGCGAAAAGTTTTCATGCTCTAGTGTACTACCCTGATGCCTTATGTACTCATCTATAATGTGTCCGAGATGGATCGGTGTGCTCAGAACCATCGAATAAAGGTACATGAGCTCCTACCGGCTCAGGACACCGGTAACGTCACCACGACCATTCAGCGACCTAATCATAATGCCGTGCAAGTATCGATATACAGGTCGAGAAAGACACGTGGCCTTAGACACCCCTAGCTCATACTGGCCCTGACCACACAACACTCCATACACTCTCTACGGGGTCAAGGTGCCAGGATAATCTGTCGGCAACTAAGTATACTCCTCAATAACTGTGAATGCCTCCTTATATAGTCCCAACCAGATTAAAAAATATGTCACGCTCATGTTGCAGTGATCACCCAATGCTCTAAACTATATAGCGTCGACACTATCGATCGATCATAAGAACGGTCAAACTCAAATGATGAGAGCACCTCGAGTGTAAGTGTACGTTTGGCAAGCTCTCTAATTGTCGGTAACTGTCTCCAACCTCCCACCGAGATGAGATCATCTACCTCATCCAACAACTCATCTCCCTATTGTATATCTCACAATACACTCGTATCTAGAAAGTGAGTTTATCCGAACCTAAGTCTTGACAATTGCTTAAACCGAGCCTAGTGCGCGGGAATAGCGAACTCTATGTGCTCTGTCTCAGAGGGCTGTTCTGGGATGTTTGCTGGACGTGATCTATGTCCTAGGGGTCATATCTGTAAGAATTAAAAAGAAATTCATCAAATTGGCTCACAGGATTAGTGCTGCGGGAATCCACATGGTCGTGTGCAAATTCCACATGCCCGTGTGGATCCACGGGCCGTGAAAATCGCACGGCCGTATGCTCAAATTCCACAAATACATCTTAGAATCATTTCAAAACTCTTTCAAAGCATGCAATAACCATCTAATTATAGAAACGAAGCAACATTCACCATTCTAATTGATTAAAATCAAATATGATGAAGAAAATAGAGGATTAAAGATTACTGACCAGATGAAGATAAAAACTTTAAATTTGGCCAGAAAATTCAATCAAAACCCTCTAAACCAGAGGTGTAAGCTCGGGAGAGTGAGTACGAGTGTTCTCTGAGTGATTGGGAGTGTGATAATGAAGAAGAACGAATAGATTTTAAAGAAAACCCGCGGCTCTTGCGTTTCTGCACAATCACACGGGCGTGTGAAAATTATCCACGCCCATGTGCCTCCACAGGAGAGATCCACAGGGGCCGACGCACGCCGTTGTGTGCTCTTGGGAAAACACCCTATGCTTCTGTACACCTTCACACAAGCATGTAGAAATTACCCACGCCCGTGTGACCGACCCACAAGGGCAGACACACGCCCTTGTGGCTCCTCTATCCAACTGAGAAAACTCTATAAGTGTATTTGTGGGCATGAATCTTCACAGGCCAGCTCACAGGGGCACTTGCATACCCTTGTGTATTCTCGAGATGGAAAGGAGCTCATCTGTAGAGATCCAAATGGGCGTGTGGAAATTACCCACTCCCGTGTGTTTATCACAGGATCATCCACAAGGGCGAGTCCACGCCCCTCTGTCTTCTCGTGAAAAAGTCTATGTCTTTGCAGAATAACACATGCCCTTGCAGAAATTACCCACGGGCATGTGAAATTCACAAGGTTATTTACAGGGGCGAGTCCACGCCCCTGTGTCCTCTCGGGATGAGCTCGCAGTTGAGACCCATAGGCATGTGGAAATTCCGCATGCCCGTGCATTTTTTTGGATGCCTTAGAAAACTCTATAGGCTCTACAGAAAATTCCTGAACATATAAATACACTCAGAGCCTACCTTATCATGCAAAATATACCAAGGAAAAACACAAAAAACTCGCTCAAACGACCAACAACTTCATTATAAAAATTTAAGCACACGATAACAGCAAAATATCCATAAGAAAAATCACAGCGATTAGCATCTAAAAATCAAAACACCAACACTTAAAGCCTTATTCATGCAAACACTAAACTAAAAACTAAAAAGAAAAAAAAAATAAAGACTTGGGTTGCCTCACAAGAAGCGCTTGTTTAAGGTCACTTAGCTTGGGGTACCTTGTCTTACCTCACGAGGGCTCATAGATGAAGGTTTCCCTCTTACCCATAACTTGGATGCATGATGAACATAGTCTTTTGAAGGTAGAGGGAGAGTTGTCGATCTTGGTACCACTTAACAAGGGTTCGTCAAGCTTGTTCTATTCTTGCACATTTCTAACAGCCTTGGGGTGTTTTTTGTGCCGTCTCCTTGCCCGCTTCATCTTCCGGAGCACCTTCTTCATGATTCCCGGAGTAGATGGTACTTTCTCCTCTAGACCAAGCATCATTACTTCTTCATTATCCACCTCTTTGTCTAGCAACCCCCCGTACGGTCCCATCATGATCGAAAACTATGTGATGCTCATACTGTAATAATGCCCAAATACTCTAAACTGCACAGTGTCAACACTATTGAATCTGGAATATGACTGGTCAAACTAAAAAGATGCTAGAACCTCGAGCGTCAATACTCGGATAGCTGGCTCTCGAATCAACAATAACCTTCTCCAGCTTCCTACGGCCAACAACTCCTCTATCTTGGCGGCTAGTTCATCTCTCCACTGCACCTCTCTCAGCGCATTCAAATCTGATAACCAAGATTTTCCAAACCTAATCTTCAACAACCTCTCAAATCATGCCTGGTGCTCAAAAATAGTGAATCCCACATCCTCTGGTTCAGGAGATGGCTCATGTGGTAGCTTGTTAGCTCGCTTCTTCGACAGTGTGCCATATCTATAAAAATTGAAGAAGAAATAATCAAAGAAGCTCACAAAGTAATACTGTGGAAATCCACACAGTCGTGTCAAAATTTCCCACACCTGTGTGGTTCCGCGGGGCTTGAAAACCGCACGGCCACATGACAAAATTCCACAATTACACCATAATTTTGTCCCTGAATTCATTCTAAGTATGCACGGATCATCTTATCATAGCAACTAAGCAACATTCACTATTTTTAACCATTAACATCAAGTATAGCAAAGAGAACAGAGAAAGAAGGTTTATCGATGAGGAAAAGATGAAAACTTCTAAAATCATCCGGGAAACTCATGTGAAACCTTGCTAGATCGATTGTAAGAGGTCAGGGAAGTGATTAAAGGTGTTCTCTGAGAGATTGAAGGTATAATAAAGAAGAAACGCAAAGAGATTTTAAGGAAAACCCGCATCTGTTGGAATTCTGCGCATCCACACAGGCATGTGGAAATTACCCACGCCCGTGTGACTCCAGTGGAGAGTTCCACAGGGGTAGACGCGCGCTAATATGCGCTCTCATGAAAACACCTTATGCTTCTGAACGCATCAACAAGGGCATGCAAAAATTCCCCATGCCTGTGCGCTAGACCCAGAGGGGCATCTCCAAGGCCCTGTGGCTCCTTTGTCCAACCGAGAAAATTCTGTAAGTGTTTCCCACGCCGATACTGAATTTCAACACGGGCGTGGAACTTCACATTGCATGTTCACAGGGGCAGACGCATGTCCCTGTGTATTCTCGAGATGGAAGAGGGCTCCTCTACAGAGATCCGCACAGGCGTGTGGAAATTATCCACGCCCGTGCGTTTGTCACTGGGTCATCCACAAGGGCAAGTCCACGTCCCTTTGTCTTCTCAGGAAAACTCTCTAAGTCTTTGCTGGAAGACACATGGCCATGCAGAAATTACTCACGGGCGTGCGACCATTGCTAGATCGTTCATAGGGACGTGTCCACTCCCCTGTGGATTCTTTGGATGTGCTTCTTAGTATAAACTACGGGCTTGTGGAAATTCAAACGCCCGCGTATTTTCTCTGGATGCCTTAGAAAAACTGTAGGCTCCGTAGAAAATTCCTGAACCTACAAATACACTCAGAGCCTGCTTTTATCATGCAAAATACACTAGAGAAACACGCACAACATGCTCAAATGACCATAAACTTTGTCATATACATTTAAAACATAGAGTGCATCAAAGATCCATGAGAAAATCGCAATAATAGCCTCTAATAATCAGGACACCAACACTCAAAGCCTTATTCATGCAAACACTAACCTAAGAACTAGGAAAACAATAAAGACTTGGGTTGCCTCCCAAGAATCACTTGTTTAACATCACTAAGCTTGATGTACCTTGTCTTACCTCACAGGGGCTCATTAATGAAGGTTTCCCTCTTACCCATGATTTGGAGGCACGATGAACATAGTCTTTTAAAGGTAGAGGGAGAGTTGTCAAGCTTGTTACCACTTGAGGGTTCATCATCCTTGTTACATTCTCGGGCATCCCTAACAGCTTTGGGCATTTCTTGTGGTATCTCCTTGCTTGCTTCATCTTCCAGAGCATCTTCTTCACGATCCCCGGAGTAGATGGTACCTTCTCCTCAACCCCAAGTATCATCAACTCCTAGTTCTTCACTTCTTGGTCCAGTAACCCCTCGTACGGGTCCGGATTCAACATTTCCTGCACATATTCATCGACTAGTTCATTAGTTGTGTCAAGAAAATAGAGAGTATTGATAAGTGCTTGCGCGATATGAATGCGAAGCGTTTATTCCTTATGTTGAGCATTACTTTTCTCAGGTTTTTACATTAATATATGTGTTTTTATGTTACTTTTATGCAGGTAGGGTTGTGAGGCCGAGTATGAAGGAAATAGGCCAATGTGGATCATAATGCACCTATTTTGGAGGAGATCTTGCTAAGGTTCAAACGCGAAGACATAGGTCAGGTGTGAGATGCTAGAGTGTGTGCTAACCTCCTCGTATTCAAGTGAGCACATTCATTTGGAGGAGCACAAAGGCAGTCACACTCGAGCATTCCGACTTATGCATATAAGAACAAGAGATCCACCAACATGTACATCATTGAAGAAGCAAGTGATTCACGACGTAAACGTGTGCCCGTTTACTGTAGCAGCACTGTTCACAGCCGGCCGAGAAATCAGAGAAACAGAGAATCCACACAGGCGTGTGGAAATTATCCACGCCCGTGTGGAAATTCCATATGGGCATGTGACATCATACACGCCCGTGTAGTCACCCGATACCAGCCCTATTTAAAGACAATTTCAGCCCCGATTTCAATATTCTTTTCTCCATCTTTTCCCCAACTGGTGAGAGGGTTTCGGCTAGGGTTTCGAGGGGTATTGGCCAAGGTTTTGGAGAGGTTCTACGGCTCTGACATCGTGTTTCCATTAGAAAGAAGGTTGGTAGGGGAGCTTCGATCGAGGCGTATCCTATACCGGATGAAGGAATCCTTGGACGATGAGTAGAGGACTTTCCACAAGACCATCGACATGACCATCGAGGGGGTTTCTTTATGGATTCATTGCTTTTATATTCAATTTCTTTGATTGTACTTAGCTCCATGGAGAGCTAAACCCCTAGTGGGTACTTGGGTGATTGTGAACCCTAGGATGTACTCGTTTCATTGAACTTCTTTATTATTCTTTCAATAAATTGATGTTTATTGTGAGTTCCAACCTTGAATGCTTGATTGTATGAACATTTCCCCTATAGTGACACTAGGGTTGAGAGTTCTTGTTGGTAACCTTGTGAGTGAGTGACACACCACGAGCGTTAGACAAAACTAGGTTGGAGAGGGTTGAGAGGGTGAGTCGAGAGGTACAGGAGCATCCCCTTTCCCCTCCGACGTGATAGATTCTACATCCGTTCCTCGAGTTCTTTGCTGCCATAATAGAGTGAATGGTCTAAGGGATGAACCTCCGCTGGGGCCTAGTTGCGCGTGCAATGGAGTGAAGCGTTGAGGGGATCTTAGTATCTAGGGCTTAATTGTGGCTAGAGACCTTCCGCCTGGACCAAAGGGTTAGGTCTATAATTAGGAAGCGATTTATCACTTGGAATCCCTAGAGCCCATTGCAACTTTATTCGAGTGCGAGGTTGAGAGGTTATTTAATCTCTCCTCCGGGACATGAGTAGAGTTAGGCATAGTTGACCTTAGATTTGGGACTATGTATGTAAGGATTTCCATGACTCACCATTGCATTGATTAGGAAGCATAATAGAGAGAGTTCTTGCACTTGAAATGATTTTCCTAGGTGAAGCATCATCCGAGTACCCCATCTTTATCGATTGCCTTACCCTCTTCTTTATTCTTGATCTCTCACTTGTTTCTTTTATTGTTGAGAATTGAATCAATTTAACACCAATCTCTATTGATATTTCACATATCTAAGAACCAAATTAAGTATTTTAATTGCCTACTCCCTTTGGATTCGACCCCGCTCACCCGGGATTACTACTTCAACAAACCCGTGCACTTGCGGGATATAAGCAAGGGTTACTTGTCAAGTATCATCAAAGTCAAGAGAATTTCTCATGGCTTCGGCGAGGTGAAATGTGAGCTTGTCATCTCCAACCCTCAGTGTCGACTTCCTGCCATCCATGTCGATAAGTGCCTTAGAAGTGTGCAAGAAAGGCCTCCCAAGTATCAAAGGAACATCTAAATCCTCATCGACATCCAACACTATGATGTCTACAGGAAAAATGTTCTTATCCACCTTAACAAGCATGTCTTCAATGATGCCCCTCGGATGTCTCACTATTCGGTCTGCCAGTTGCAAGGTCATCTGAGTGGGCCTAGACTCTCTGAAGCCTAGCTTTTGAAAGAACGAGTATGGCATGACATTGATACTAGCCCCTTGAATCCGCCAATACCATCTCTTCACCCAAATTGTTAATGTTGCACGGAATCACAAAGCTTTCGGGGTCTTTCTTCTTATTCGGCATATTCTATTACAACACCACCAAACAAGAGGCATCTAAAATAACTAATGTAGTCTCTTCCAACTTCCTCTTATTGGTTAAAAGATCTTTTAAGAACTTATCAAACAGAGGTATTTGAGACAACGCCTCCACAAAAGAAATGTTGATGTGTAATTGCTTAAATAGACCCAAGAACTTCTTGTATTGCTTATTAGTTTGGTCGTTCTTCCATCTTGATGGATAAGGGATTCTTAGCTTATAAGGTGGAGGTGCCACTTCCTTTTCTTTGTTGGCTCTCTCCTCAACCTCCATGACCTCGGGTGCTTCAACATTGGTCTTCTTACTTTTAAGCCTAAATTCAACCTCATGACCACTTCTCAAAGTGATTGCCTTCAAATTTTCTCTTGGATTAGTCTTGGTATTACTTGGCAAGCTTCCTTGTGGTCTCTCCGATAGAGAATTCATGAATTGCCCCACTTGATTTTCTAAATTATGCAATAAAGCGGTGTGGTTGTGAAGTGTAGCCTCGACCGATTGAAACCATGTATCTGATGATTTCACAAATCGGGTCAATGCTTTCTCTAGATCGAGCATTTGGGTTTCCAAGCCTGAAACTCTATTCTCCATATTTGGGGCTTGATGTTGTTGAAAATCCGGTGGTGCAGTGGCCTTTTGTTGCCCTTGGTTGTTCCATGAGAAATTAGGGTGGTTCCTACAATGCGAATTTTAGGTATTGCTATAAGGATTGCCTTGGTTTCTCATTGTATTACCCACATAGTCAACTTGCTCAATGAAAGGTGTACCACCAAAGGCTATCAGGAAATCATATGGGCATGTCACCCTCCACATCCATCATAATTCGTTACGGCAGCCAATCTCGTTGAAGTTAGAGTGTCTAACTTCTTACTCAATGGCTTCACTTGGGCCGTCAATGATATAACCGCATCGATCTCATGGATGCCGGCCACTTTCTTCTTCTCCCTAGCATTCCATTGGTACGTGTTCAATCCCATTTCTTTGATTAGTTTCCGGGATTCTCCAGGGGTCTTGCTACGTAAGGTACCTCCTGCTACTACATCAAGTAACTGTCTTGTACTTTGGTTCAAAAAATTGTAAAAAGTCTGAATGATCAACCACTATGGAAACCCATATTGAGGACATTTTTGCAGGAGTTCCTTGAACCTTTCACATGTCTCGAATAGAGACTCCAATTCCATTTGCACAAAGAACGAGATCTCATTCCTAAGCTTTGGAGATTTACAGGGAGAAAAATAACGGCGAAGGAAAGCTTCTACCATCAACTCCCATGTAGTGATCGATGCTCTTGGAAATGAGTGTAGCCATTGCTTCGTTCTCCCCTTTAAGGAAAATGGGAAGGCTCTCAACTTGATGGCATCATCCGTAACACCATTGATCTTGAGCATATAACACACTTCCAAGAAATTCTCTATGTGACTGTTTGGATCCTCATCGGCCAAATCAATGAACTGTGCACACTGTTGTAACATGTGGATGAATGCCGGCTTTAGCTAAAAATTCTGACCTGTGATTGGGTGACACTGATAAGTGCTTGTACGATATGAATGCGAAGCGTTCATTCCTTATGTTGAGCATTACTTTTCTCAGGTTTTACATTAATATGTGTGTTTTTATGTTACTTTTACGCAGGTAGGGCTGTGCAGCCGAGTATGAAGGAAATAGGCCAATGTGAATCATAATACACTTATTTTGGAGGAGATCTTGCTAAAGTTCAGACGCGAAGACACAGGTCAAGTGTGAGATGCTAGAGTGTGTGCCAACCTCATCGCATTCGAGTGAGCACATCCACTTGGAGGGGCACAAAGGCAGTCACACTCGAGCATTCCGACTAATGCATATAAGAACAAGAGCTCCACCAACATGTTTATCATTAAAGAAGCCAGTGATTCACGACGTGAACGTGTGCCCGTTTGCGTTACCCCGATGAAAGTATGGAATTGGGAAGTTATTCAGGTCAAAGACTCTAGCAGAGCACTGTAGCAGCACTTTTCACAGCCGGCTAAGAGACCAGACAAACAGAGAATCCACACGGGCATGTGGAGATTATCCACGTCCGTGTGGAAATCCCGCACGGGCTCGTGTATCATCCACGCCCGTGTAGTTGCCCGATTCCAGCCCTATTTAAAGCCGATTCAGCCCTGATTTTGGTATTCTTTTCTCCATCTTTTCCCCAACATGCGAGAGGGCTTCGGCTAGGGTTTCAAGGGGTATTGGCCAAGGTTTTGGAGAGGTTCTATGGCTCCGACATCGTGATTCCATTAGGAAGAAGGTTGGTAGGGGAGCTTCGATCGAGGTGTATCCTATACCGGACGAAGGAATGCTTGGACGACGAGTAGAGGACTTTCCACAAGACCATCGACACGACCATCGAGGGGGTTTCTTTATGGATTCATTGCTTTTACATTCGATTTCTTTGATTGTACTTAGCTCCATGGAGAGCTAAACCCCTAGTGGGTACTTGGGTGATTGTGAACCCTAGGATGTATTCGCTTCATTGAACTTCTTTATTATGCTTTCAATAAATTGATGTTTATTGTGAGTTCCAACCTTGAATGCTTGATTGTATGAACATTTCCCCTATAGTGACACTAGGGTTGAGAGTTCTTATTGGTAATCTTGTGAGTGAGTGACACACCACGAGCGTTAGACAAAGCTAGGTTGGAGAGGGTTGAGAGGGTGAGTCGAGAGGTACAGGAGCGTCCCCTTTCCCCTCCGACGTGATAGATTCTACATCCGTTCCTCGAGTTCTTTGCTGCCATAATAGAGTGAATGGTCTAAGGGATGAACCTCCGCTGGGGCCTGGTTGCGCGTACAATCGAGTGAAGCGTTGAGGTGATCTTAGTATCTAGGGTTTAATTGTGGCTAAGGACCTTCCGCCTGGACCAAAGGGTTAGGTCTAAATCTACGAAGAGATTTATCACTTGGAATCCCTAGAGCTCATTTCAACTCTATGCGAGTGCGAGGTGTTGAGATTGTTCGATTTCCCCTCCGGGAGATGTATAGAGTTAGGCATAGTTGACCTTAAATTTGGGACTATGTATGTAAGGATTTCCACGACTCACCATAGCATTGATTAGGAAGCATAATAGAGAGTTCTTGCACTTGAAGCAATTATCCTAGGTGAAGCATCATCCGAGTACCCCATCTTTATCGATTGCCTTGCCTCCTCTTACTTTTGCTCTCTTACTTGTTGCTTTTAATTTCTGAGAATTGAATCATTACCACACTTATCATTGTTGATACTCCACATAACTAAGAATCGAATTAAGTGTCTTTACTCCCTACTCCCTGTGGATTCGACCCCGCTCATCCGGGATTATTACTTCGACAAACCCGTGCATAACAGCCGAGGAACCACCCCTAGTGCGTATGTTTTCACCTTCTCGAGCCAATGATCGCTTTGAGAGGCTCGAGAATGCTATAGGAGTGGTCCGAGCCGAGGTTGCCGAGATTAGGGCTACGCAGGCCACTCAGCACACAGAGTTCATGGCACGTTTCGACATATTGCAGCAGATCCTAGAGCGAGACGTTGCCTCATCATTTGTCCTGCAGCCGAGGACTCTTCAGGCCCCGCCAGTGCCTCCAGCACCTCCATCCTCAACCTCAGCACCGGAGGACCCACTATATGTTTCCACTTCAGCAGCAGCAGCAGCAGAGCTCGAGAGCGACTCTGACACTTGACCTTTCTTTTACTTTCATGCATTTTACTTCATCTTATTTTCTTGTTTTAAGACTTGTTCACTCAGAAAGGATTTTCCTTCTGAGTTTATGTTATTTTGCATTATCGAGTTGTATTCATTGCTTCATCTTTTATACACTCGAGTTATTTTTGTTTTTCTTGAGCTTCACTGAACCCCCTCGTGTATGCGTGCAGATGGTCATGTCTTCCTGGAAATTGAGACTTAGTCATGGGCACGGTCAAGGTGCTTTGGCCCTCGACCGTGTGAGCTTCACAACCCGTTGAAACACTACTCCCATGGAATTTGCTTCATCAAACGCAACACTAGGAGTCAGGGGATTATTGTTTGATTGCTTCTCCCACATCTATTTTTGAATGATATATTTTGAGTGAGCTTGCATGTGTACATTGAGGACAATGTACAACTTAAGTATTGGGGGAGTTTCATAATGCGCACATCTTTTTCTATTGTTATTGATTGTTATATGCTCACATAGCCAATGGCGGTTCACCTTAGTTGCAATGTTTGTATTCTTAAGTCTAGGAGAATTGTTAACATTGAATGTTTTCATGCTCTAGTTCTTGCTTGAATTTTTAGGAATTTTTGCCCGATTTAAACTTAGTGCACCACTCACTCTTTGAACTCTATTGGAAACTCATGTTTGATGTTAAAGGGACTAGTTAGGTTTACTTCTTTTTGCTAAATTGCATGGAAAATGAAAAGAAGGAACAAAAAAATAGTTTTTATTGTTTATTTGTGTTCGTTGGGTGGAAAGAGCTACCACCTATGAAATATGAAGCTACTCTCACAAGTCGGATACTAGTTATGCCCTAATTAGAGAAAGAGCTATCTCATAGGATGAGTGAAAGCTACCACTCGGGTAGAAAGAGCTACCACCTCGAAAGTGTGAAAGCCACCTTAGCGGCCGCTTTGGAAAGGGCTACATTAGAGGATGTGTGAAGCTACTACCATTGTTTAAAATTTTTATCACTTTTGTAGATAAATAAGTCCCTTGTACTTAGAACTTTGAGGAGTATAACTTGGGTTGTTTTGAGTGAGTTCACACACTTACACGAAATTCGGGTTTGTTGTCCTTTTTGATTCAAGTTTTTAGCTAGAGCATTGATTTTTCATATTTAGTGTTGAAATTTTCCTTACTTATAGAATGCTATCTTTGTATACTTTGGTGAACCTAAGGCCAAGCACTTTCAATATTTTCTTCATTGATGCACAGAATGTTTAATTTTTGCTTGAGGACAAGCAAAAGCTTAAGTGTGGGGGAGTTTGATAAGTGCTTGTGTGATATGAATGCAAAGCGTTCATTCTTTATGTTGAGCATTACGTTTCTCAGGTTTTTACATTAATATGTGTGTTTTTATGTTACTTTTACGCAGGTAGGGCTGTGAAGCCGAGTATGAAGGAAATAGGCCAATGTGGATCATAATGCACTTATTTTGGAGGAGATCTTGCTAAAGTTCAAACACGAAGACATAGGACAGGTGTGAGATGCTAGAGTGTGTGCCAACCTCCTCGCATTCGAGTGAGCATATCCATTTGGAGGGGCACAAAGGCAGTCACACTCGAGCATTCCGTCTTATGCATACAAGAACAGGAGCTCCACCAACATATATACAAGAACAATGTAGCAAGTACTGTAGCAGCACTGTTCACAGCCGGCCAAGAAACCAGAGAAATAGAGAATCCACACGGGCGTGTGGAAATTATCCACACCTGTGTGGAAATTTCTCACGGGCGCGTGTATCGTCCACCCCCGTGGAGTCGCCCGATTCCAGCCCTATTTAAAGTCGATTCAGCCCCAATTTTGGTATTCTTTTCTCCATCTTTTCCCCAACTTGCGAGAGGGCTTCGGCTAGGGTTTTAAGGGGTATTAGCCAAGGTTTTGGAGAGGTTCCACAGCTCCGACATCATGATTCCATTAGGAAGAAGGTTGGTAGGGGAGCTTCGATCGAGGCGTATCCTATACCGGACGAAGGAATATTTGGACGACGAGTAGAGGACTTTCCACAAGACCATCGACACGACCATCGAGAGGGTTTCTTTATGGATTCATTGCTTTTACATTCTATTTCTTTGATTGTACTTAGCTCCATGGAGAGCTAAACCCCTAGTGGGTACTTGGGTGATTGTGAACCCTAGGATGTATTCGCTTCCTTGAACTTCTTTATTATGCTTTCAATAAATTGATGTTTATTGTGAGTTCCAACCTTGAATGCTTGATTGTATGAACATTTCCCCTAGAGTGACACTAGGGTTGAGAGTTCTTGTTGGTAACCTTGTGAGTGAGTGACACACCACGAGCGTTAGACAAAAGCTAGGTTGGAGAGGGTTGAGAGGGTGAGTCGAGAGGTATAGGAGCGTCCCCTTTCTTCTCCGACGTGATAGATTCTACCTCCGTTCCTCGATTTCTTTGCGGCCATAATAGAGTGAATGGTCTAAGGGATGAACCTCCGCTGGGGCCTAGTTGCGCGTGCAATGGAGTGAAGTGTTAAGGTGATCTTAGTATCTAGGGCTTAATTGTGGCTAGGGGCCTTCCGCCTTGACCAAATGGTTAGGTCTAAATCTAGGAAGTGATTTATCACTTGGAATCCCTAGAGCTCATTGCAACTCTATGCGAGTGCGAGGTGTTGAGATTGTTCGATTTCTCCTCCGGGACATGTATAGAGTTAGGCATAGTTGACCTTAGATTTGGGACTATGTATGTAAGGATTTCCACGACTCACCATAGCATTGATTAGGAAGCATAATACAGAGTTCTTGCACTTGAAGCAATTATACTAGGTGAAGCATCATCCGAGTACCCCATCTTTATCGATTGCCTTGCCTCCTCCTTACTTTTGCTCTCTTACTTGTTGCTTTTAATTTCTGAGAATTGAATCATTACCACACTTATCATTGTTGATACTCCACATAGCTAAGAATCAAATTAAGTGTCTTTACTCCCTACTCCAAGTGGATTCGACCCCGCTCATCCGGGATTATTACTTCGACAAACCCGTGCACTTGCGGGATATAAGCAAGGGGACCTTGTCAGACACACAATGCTAGATTGTATCCCTAATACTGATGGTCTTGCATAATTAGAGAGTGTTCTTTGGTGTTTATTCTATTCTGCCATGTTGTCAAACCCTTCAACTTCCAGTTTAGCTAGATTCGACGATTCCTTTACAGGCTCTTTACCACTTTTTCTAAGTGTACATTCAAGTTCAAGATCACCTTCAATCAATATCGAAGGGTTCCCTCTGGTCATAACCTGGAGCTACACTAAAAGAAAGAAAATAAATCAGAACTATGATAGAATAAGAAGATATGAAATAGAATGAATGAATGAATATCTAAGATAGAAAAGTGCAAAGTATCTCTAAACGTCTACTCCCCGGCAACGGCGCCAAAAACTTGACAACGCCCCTTGCGTGTTATCCACAAGTGAACTGGTTTGTCAAAGTAATAAATTCCAAGTGAGTAGGGTATCATATCCACAAAAAGTAGGGAATAAATATACCTAAATTGCTACTTAACCAAGTGAAGATGAATAATGAATGTGTTGATAAGATGTGATGTAAACAGAAATAAAAGGAACAAGAATGAGAGGCACAAGTAAGTGAGAGGTAAGGTAATTGATAGAAATGGAGTACTCGGACAATGCTCCCCCTAATACTTATGCTTCAAGTGCAAGACCTACCATTAAACTTCCTAATTAATGCTCAATGAGTCATGGAAATCCTAAAGCAACTGGTCCTAAACCTAAGCTCAATCATGACTAACCCTAAATTGTGTCCCAGTGGAGAAATCGCTCAGTCTCAACACCTCGCACTGCACAAAGTTGCATGGATTTGTAGGGATTCCAAGTGATAAACCCTATTCCTATGTGTAGATCTAACCCTTTGGTCCATGCGAAAGACCCCTAATTACAATTAAGCCGCTTCGCTCTGTTGCTCACATAACTAAGCCCCAGCGGAGTTCATCTTTAGCACTTTACTCTATTATAACCATAAAGAACTCTATGAAATGGAGATAGGATAAATCACATCGGAGGGGAAAGGGGACGCTCCACTACATCTTGACTCACCCTCTCAACCCTCTCCAATCTAGTTTTGTCTAACCCTCACGGCATGTCACCCATCCACAAAGATTACCAATATTGACTCTCAATCCTAGTGTCACTCTAAGGGAGAAATCATTCAACGAGCATTCAAGATTGTAACTCAAATAAAAGCAGTAATTAAGGAAAGCATAATGGAAAGTCAATGAAACAATAACATCCTAGGGTTTACAAAATCCAAGTACCCACTAGGGGATTTAGCTCTCCATGGAGCACAATACAATCAACAATGAAATTGAAAGTAAAGATAAGCAATCCATAGGAAAACTCCATCGGTATTCATGTCGGTAGTCTTGTGGAGTAGCCTAGTCTTCTCCAAAGCTCCCCCAATAACCTTCTTCCAAGTGAAGTGCGGTGTTAAATCCAGAGAAGCACTCCAGAGACGTGCCAAATGCCTCTCAAACCCCTAGCCGATAGCCTCTCAAAATATGGAGAAAAGTTTGACAGAAGGGGGACAGAAGATCCCCAAAATAGGGCTGAATCGCGGCTTAAATAGGGCTAGAATCGGGCATCCACACACCCCTGTGGATTTTCCACACAGGCATGGATAATTTCCACATGCCCCTGTGGAGTTTCTGGAAATCTGATTTTCGGTCGGTTATGAAAACTAACTGCTACAATGTCTTGCTACAGTAATTTCCTACAGTACCTACTGTAGTACTACACGTAAACACTCCTAATTCCATACTTTTCATCGACGCAACATAAATGGGCACGGGTTTATGCAGTAAATCACAACTCTTCTTCAATCAAAAGCCTTATTGGTGAAGATTTTGCTATCAATGCATAAGTTGGGATACGCACATATGACTGCCTTCGTGCCCCTCTAACTCTTTGTAATGGCTTGAATACATGAAGGTTGGCACACATTCCCGTATCTTAGAGCCCCACTTGTGTGTTCATGTTTCTTCCTTCCAAGATTCCACTAAATGGTGCATTCACGATCTACTTTTGGCTTCTTTTCTCAAAACATATCTTCACAACCCTAAATGCACAAAATAACACAAATACACATGTATTAGCGCTTAAACCTGATAAAAGTAATGCTCATTGTAAGGAATGAACACTTCGTATTCTTAATAGACAAGCACTTATCATTTACTGTAGTAAATCACTAAATTAAAATTACTACAGCAGTTACTGTTCATTGATCAAAGAAATTCAAATCCTGGAAATTCACACAAGCGTGTGGAAATTCCATACACCCGTATTAATGCTCTATTCCAGCCCTATTTAAGCCGTGACTTAGGAAGTTTTGAAGGATTTTTTCCCATCTTTTCCCCATCTTTGGAGGCGCTCGAAGCTAGGGTTTGGAGAGGCTTTGGCTAGGGTTTTGGAGTGGTTCTATGGTCTTGAAAACTGCATTCCTTGAATCATCTTAATCATAGTTAAATAGCAATTATTGTGTTTTTTATCACTATTCTCTGAGGATTCGACTACCCACTCACCAGGGTACTTTGTTATTTCGATAACCGGTCTACTTGCAGTATGGACACACAAAGGGGTGTGTCAAAAAGATACTTACTGATGAAGTAGGATCCAAAACTCTTGAATAAAGATGGAAAACAACCCAAAACCGCTTAAATAGACAGAGAGAAGGTCGAGAAAATGAGAGGTTGCATTCTATTGGAGTTCTGTACATCAACACGGGTGTGTGGAAATTACCCACACCCCTGTTGTTCTATAAGAGAGCTCACATAGGCATCCACACACCCCTGTGTGCTCTCATGATGGGCACTTTGTCCTTTGAACACATCCACACGGGCATGTGGAAATTACCCACGCCCATGTGCCCAACCTGGCCAATCACAAGGCCTGCTATAGGGGCACCCACATGCCCCTGTGGTTTCTCTATTCTCCCAAAACTTTTCCTAAGTGGTCCATATAGCTGTGTGGAAATTCCACACGGCCATGTGGAATCACAGGGAGGGCAACCACACACCCCTATATTTTCTCGAGATGGAAAATTTTTTGGTCTATATGGATCCACACGCATATGTGGAAATTCCACACGGGCGTGTGGATTCACAATATCGTTCATAGGGGCACTCACACGGCCTTGTGTCTTCTCGGAATGGAGAAGTTGAGCTCTGAATGGAAACACACGCATGTTTAACATCACTAAGCTTGACGTACCTGCACTTACATCACGGGGGTTCATGATGAAAAGTTACCCTCTTACCTGCAACCTGAAAGCATGTTGAGCATAATTTTTGCAAGTTAGGGGAAGAATGATCAAATTTATTACCACACAAGGTTTTTCACCCTCAATTCGTGAATGCTCATCCCCACTAGTACTGGGGACCTTTTTGTGGTGTCACCTTGTCCTCTTAAGCTTTTGGATCATTCTCTTCATTATTCTCAGAGTTGGTTGCACTTTGTCCATTAAACCAAGTGATGAAATTTATCCATTCTCCACTTCTTGATCTAGCCACCTCTCCAATGGGTTTGGGCATAACATTTCCAGCATATAGTCATCAATCAACTCATTAGTGATCTCAAGGAAATACAAAGTATCATAAAAAATCAAGAGAGTCGCATGGCTTCGGCAAGCCGATATGCGAACTTATTATCTCCAACTCTTAGTGTCAGTTCCCCACCGTCCATGTTAATGAGAGATTTGGAAGTATGCAAGAATGGCGTCCTAATTATCAACGGAACTTTGACATCCTCATCCACATCTAGCACCACAAAGTCTGCAGGAAAGATATACTTGTCAGCTTTCACAAGTACTTCCTCATTAATGCTCCTCAGACAACTAACTGATCGGTCAGCCAATTAAAGTGTCATCCAAGTAGGTCTTGGTTCTCCCAAACCAATCTTTTAGAACAAAGTGTAAGGCATGACATTGACGCTAGCCCCTGAGGCTGCCAATCCCTTCTCTTCACCCAAATTGCCAATGTTACATGGAATGATGAAGCTACCTGGGTCTTTAATCTTTTTTACCATATTCTTTTACAACACTGCCAAACATGAAGCATTGAGAATCATAGCCACACTCTCTCCATCTTCCTCTTATTGGTCAAAAGGTTTTTAAGGAACTTTGCATAGTGAGTTATTTGAGACAACGCCTCCACAAATGGGATGTTGATGTGCAATTGCTTGAATAGACACATAAATTTCTTATACTACTCATCATTCTGGTCACTTTTCAATCTTGAAGTATAAGGAATTTTTGGTATGTAAGGTGGGGGTGCCACCTCCTTCTCTTTAGCTCTTTCCTCAACCTCCACTTCTTTGTGTGACACGATTACAACCTTTTCAATAAGGATTTTGCTCTCAAGTTCATGACCACTTCTCAAGGTGATTGCCTTCAATTATTCTCTTGAGTTTTTATCTATGTTTCTAGCTAAACTACCATGAGGTCTTTCTAAAAGAGATTTTGCAATCTGACCCAGTTGGTTCTACAAGTTATACAAAGATGCGGTGTGATTGCCAAGTGTGGCCTCTACCGATAGAAATCTTGTGTCTGAATATTGAATAAACTTCATTAAAGCTTTCTCCAAATCCATCATCCTGTTTTCCAACCCTAAAACTCCATTCTCCATATTTGGCGCTTGTTGTTAGAAACCCGGTAGTGCAAAAGTCTTCTGTTCCCCCTGGTTGTTGAAAGTAAGGTTTGGGTGATTCCTCCACCCCAGATTATAAGTATTATAGTACAGATTCCCTTTACAACCAATAGAAATCTGGCAATCAGATGAAGTATGTCCATCCCCACACCTGGTGAAACTCATCACTGCTGCCACTCTAGGAGAAGTTAGAGCATCTAACTTCTTGCATAGAGAGACTCCACCTAGGCTTCTAATGATGTCACTACATCGATCTCATGATATCCGGCTACCTTTTTCTTGTCTCGGGTATTCCACTGATAACTATTTATAGCCATTTCTTTAATGAACTGTCAAGCTTTGATAAGTGCTTGTGTATAAGTAATACGAAGTATTCTTTCCTTACATTAAGCATCACTTTTATTAGATTTTATTATTTATGCATGTGTATTTGTGTTCTTTTGTGTATTTAGGGTTGTGGAGATAATGTTGTAAGAAAAGAAGCAAAAGTAGATCATGGATGCATTTGTTGATGGAGTTCTTGGATTGAACAAATGTAAAGACATAACTCATGCTCAAAGATATATGGGTGTGTGACAACTTCCATTGTGGTCAAGCAAATACACAAAGTGGAGGGGCACAAAGGCAATCACACTCATGTGTTCCGACTTGTGCAATACTAGCAAGAGTTTTGTCAAAGTGGTTTCAATGTAGACGCAAGGAGATTTATCGCATGGATGTGTGCCCATTCATTTGGCCTTGATGAAAAGGGTGGAATCAGGAGCATTTTGGTGAAGTACTATAGCTCTTTATTGTGGTACATCACTGTAGCAAAATTACAGTAGCAGTTACTGTTCACAACTCGTAGGAAACAAGTTTTGGAAATCCACATAGCCATGTGGATGCCGATTCGAGCCACTATAAATACCATGTTTTGAGAATCTTTCCCCTATCTTTTCCGCATCTTTTCAAGGGCAAGAACCCTCTATGGCAAATAATCTCCACCTTTGGAGGCACTTGTGGCTAGGGTTTGGAGATTCTTTGCCTAGGTTTTTGGAGCGGTTCTATGGCCTTTGACATCAGGTTCCTTTGGAGGAGAGTTATTGGGGGAACTTTCATCGGCATCAATTTGGCAAGGTGTGCCTGATAAATGCTTGAGTAGACATATTTTTATAAATGTTTTAGATGCATTGAGCATCATTTTTACTATGTTTTATGTCTCATATTGTGTATTTGGTGTTCTTTTATGCATATAGGTTGTGAATGCCTTGAAGAGTAAAAAGGAAGCAAAGATGGGCTATAAAGACATAATGTTGGGAGTTCTTGTTCAATTCAAGGACCAAGACACGAGAGGAGTTTATAAACGTGGAGATGTGTGCCAACTTCCAAGAAGATTCAAGTCAATTCACTAGTTGGAAGGGCACAAAGGCAGCCACATCTTCATGTTTCTTCTCTTTGTGAAGATTGCAAGACCTCTCAAAGATACATCGATGAAGAAAAGTTTTATAGCCTACCACATGGACGTGTGACCGGACATGTGGCCTCAAGAGAAGAGTGATTGGACCGCGTTTTGTCAAAAGTACTGTAGTAATTTCACTGTAGCAGTACTGTATCAAAATTACTATTCACACGCCCGCGTGGAAATTCCACGCGCCCGCGTGAAAATTTCTGCAGCCCACGCGGCCGCGTGGAAAATCCACACGGGTGCATGAGGGCACGTGACAGGCGCGATCTAAGGCCTATAAATAGCCGTTTTACCCTATTCTTTCTCATCTTTTGTGCGGATCTTGAGGGGTGAGATGGCTAGGGTTTGGAGAGGAGGTCTTTGCGGCTTTGGAGGCGCTTCGTCACCAACTTTGATCGATTCCTCCTCCATCATACATCAAGGAAGCCACCGGTGAACCTAGCTTCGGAGTGGGTCCTTCAAGACGTCGAAGCTCTCCATCAAGGCCATCAGTTCATATATAAGGGGGTTTATTTCTATGGTTTTAATGTACTTTCATTCATTGATGGTGTGTTTTGCATGTTGCTCCATGGAGAGCTAAAACCCTAGAGGGTATTTGGGCTTGTGAACCCTAGGATTCTCATCTTTTGTGGATTTGCTTAGTGTTTCTATTTAATCCGAGTTTGATTAAGTTTTAATCTTGAATTCTCATTGCTTGCTTGTTTAATTAATCCTTGTGTTTGATTGGATTTGCATGATTTGTTACTTTGATGTGAGAGAGGTCTCCATTAGAGTTAGAACTTCAATGTTAAAGAGGGTTGAGAGGGTGAGTCATGAGATAGTGGAGTGTCCCCTCTCCCTTCCGATTGAGTGTATTCTATCTCCGTTCCTTAAGCTCTATGCAACCATATTTGGTGTGAGGCGTGAGATTGA
This sequence comes from Dioscorea cayenensis subsp. rotundata, assembly GCF_009730915.1. Taxonomy (NCBI): domain Eukaryota; kingdom Viridiplantae; phylum Streptophyta; class Magnoliopsida; order Dioscoreales; family Dioscoreaceae; genus Dioscorea; species Dioscorea cayenensis. The sequence goes on from NW_024087161.1 coordinate 263,692, forward strand.
GAGATTTCTCCGCCGGGACATTGTAGGTGGTTAGGATCCTTCGCCGGGAATTAGGGTTGGATCAATCTTTAGGAATCGGATACAGATCTTGGAATCCCTAGAGTGCTTTGCAATCATATGTGGTGTGAGGTGTTGAGATTGAGCGATTTCTCCACCGGGACCTCGTAGGGGACTAGTATCGGTGATCGGGAGGCCGGATCCGATTATATTTGGATTTCCACGACTTAACTTACTCATCATAGAAACACTTTGCTTATTCGGTACCTAATACCTGAATCCTAGGGGGAGCATTGCCCGAATACCCCACTTTTACTGATTGAGATCTCCATCCATTTAACCCTTGCATATTCGTCTCCGGTATTCACTTCTTCGCACATTAGATCAACACACCTTTCCATTTATCATTAGGTTAGAAAGCAGAGAAAAAATTAGTACTAGTAGCCCTGTTCCCTGTGGATTCGACTATCCACTCACCGGGGTAATTATTACTTCGACACCCGTGCACTTGCGGTTTACACGCATATTCGGACGCGTGTCAGTGCCCTAGGCATGACAAGGGAACCTTTTGGGAAGATGAGGTGGCTTCACAAGACCATCAATATGAACTACAAAGGGGGTTTATATATGGATTGTATCTTTTCACTATTGATTTCATTACTGATTGTGTATTTTTCCATGGAGAGCTAAACCCCTAGTGGGTGCTTCTACTTGTAAACCCAAGGATGATATTGTTTCATTGACCTTTATTATGCTTCTTTAATTGATGTTTTAATTGAGTTCCATCCTTGAATGCTTGTTGTATTGATTTTCCCTTAGAGTGACACTAGGGTTTAGAATCTATCTTGGTAATCATCGTGGATGAGTGACACTCCATTAGGATTAGACAAAGCAAAGTTGGAGAGGGAACCTAGGCATGACTAGGGAACCTTTGGGGAAGATGAGGTGGCTTCACAAGACCATCAATATGAACTACAAGGGGGGGTTTATCTATGGATTATATCTTTTGACTATTGATTTCATTACTGATTGTGTATTTTTCCATGGAGAGCTAAACCCCTAGTGGGTGCTTGGACTTGTAAACCCTAGGATGATATTGTTTCATTGACCTTTATTATGCTTCTTTAATTGATGTTTTAATTGAGTTCCATCCTTGAATGCTTGTTGTATTGATTTTCCCTTAGAGTGACACTAGGATTGAGAATCCATCTTGGTAATCATCGTGGATGAGTGACAATCCATTAGGATTAGACAAATCAAAGTTGGAGAGGGTCGAGAGGGTGAGTTGAGAGGTAGCGAAACATCCCCTTCCCTTTCGATGTGGTTTATCATACCTCCATGTTCCAAGAGTTCAATATGGTCATGATAGAGTAAAGTGCTAAGAGAAAACTCCACTGGGGCTTAGTTATGCAAGCAACAGAGTGAAGTGTTTAAGTAATCCTTAGTGCTAGGGCTTAATTAGGACTAGGAATCTTTCGCCTGGACCAACAGGTTAGATCTGTTTTAGGGAATAGGGTTTACCACTTGTAGTCCTAGAGAATGTTGCAACCCCACACAGTGTGAGGCGTCGAGAGTATCCCTTTTCGCCAAGGCATAGTGTGGAGTTTGTCAATGTTGACCTTAGGTTTGGTACCATGTGTCTTTGAATTTCAATGATTCATTAAATTTCAATGAAACAATAGTCCTAGGATGAGCAATGTCCGGGTACCCCATCTTTCTATTGATTGCCTCTCCTTATTCCTATTGCGTTATCTTTCCTTTTCTTTACTTTTATTTGTATTGATATTGTTCACACAACTCCTCAATCATTATAACTATAGTTGCATAGCAATTCTTGTGTTTCCAAGCACTATTCCCTGTGGATATGACACAACCCTTGCGTGTAACCCGTAAGTGTACTGGTTAGTAACACAAAGATTGCTACTAAACTAAAGCGAGGATGAATCAATATTGGTGTGAACAAAATCAATATGAAAAGAACTAAAGAAAATAAGAAAGAGAGGACCAATAAAATGAGCGGAAAGGCAATTGATAGAAAGTAGGTCACTCGGACATTGCTCCCTCTAGGATTATTGCTTCAAGTGTGATAACGCCGCTTGCATATGTCCCGCAAGTGCACGGGTTTGTTGAAGTAATAAAATCCCTGATGAGTGGGGTATCGTATCCATAGGGAGTAGGGAATAAAAACACTTAAATTGTTTCTTAACTAAGTGAAAGATAAATAGTGATATGTGTGACAAGATGTGAAATAACACAAAAGTAAAAGAACAAGAAAGAGGGCATAAGTAAAGGAGAAGGTAAGGCAATCGATATAAATGGGGTACCCGAATATTGTTCCTTATAGGACAATCGTTTCAAGTGCAAGAACGCTCTATTATACTTTCTAACTGATGCAATAATGAGTGGTGGAGATCCTTAAATACATGGTCCCAAATCAAAGGTCAACCATGCCTAACTCTATACATGTTCCTGAGGAGAAATTGAATAACCTCTCAACCTCGCACTCGTATAGAATTGCAATGGCTTCTAGGGATTTCAAGTGATAAATCCTCTTCCTAGATGTAGACTTAACCCTTTGGTCCAGGTGGAAGGTCCCTAGCCATAATTAAGCCCTAGGTGCTAAAATCACTTCAACGGTTCACTCCGTTGTACAAGCAACTAAGCCCCATTGTGAAGGTCCGATGCAATAATGAGTGGTGGATATCCTTAAATACATGGTCCCAAATCAAAGGTCAACCATGCCTAACTCTATACATGTTCCTGAGGAGAAATTGAATAACCTCTCAACCTCGCACTCGTATAGAATTGCAATGACTTCTAGGGATTTCAAGTGATAAATCCTCTTCCTAGATGTAGACTGAACCCTTTGGTCCAGGTGGAAGGTCCCTAGCCACAATTAAGCCCTAGGTGCTAAAATCACTTCAACGCTTCACTCCGTTGTACCCGCAACTAAGCCCCTTGGGAAGGTCATCCTTTAACCCATTCACTCTACTATGACCGCAAAGAACTTGAGAAAATGGATGTAGAATAATTCACACCGGAGGTGAAAAGGGACGCTCGGCTAACTCTCGACTCACCCTCTCAACCCTCTCCAATCTAGCTTTGTCTAACACTCATGATGCGTCACTCACTCACAAGGGTTACTAACAAGAATTCTCAACCCAAGTGTCACTCTAAGGGAGTATTCATATAATCAAGCATTCAAGATTGGAACTCAAATAAAACATCAATTAATTGAAAGCATAATGAAGAAGTTCAATGAAATGAATACATCCTAGGGTTCACAAATACCCAAGTACCCACTAGGGGGTTTAGCTCTCCATAGAGCTAATTACAATCAATGAAAACAAATGTAAAAGCAAAGAATCCATGGAAAACCCCCTTGATAGTCATGGTGATGGTCTTGTGGAGAGTCATCTCTTCGTCCAAGTGTTCCGTTGTCCGGCCTAAGATACACCTCTCCGGATCGGTGCTGACTAAAGCTCTCACACTAACCTTCTTCCAAACATACGTGATGTCAGAGCCGTAGAATCTCTCCAAATCTCTAGCCAATACTTCTCAAAACCCTAGATGCAGTCCTCTCTCAAGTTGGGGAAAAGATGGAGAAAAGAATCCTGAAATCGGGGCTGAAATTGGCCTTAAATAGGGCTTGAATCAGGAGTCCACACGCCCATGTGGGGCTCGTGTAGATTTTTCACATGGGCGTGAGGAATTAACACACGCCGGTGTGGATTCTCTGTTTTTATCGTTCTTCGGCCGGCTGTAAACAGTACTTGCTATAGTGTTTTGCTACATCGTTTTCTACAGTGTCCTGCTACAGTACTCGCCCGAAACACTCCCGAATCCATGTTTTCATCGTGGTAACGTAAATAGCCACATGTTTACGTCGCAGATCGCTTTGCTTCTTCAATGACGGACATGTTGGTGGAGATCTTGCTATACATGCACAAGCCAGAATGCTTAAATGTGACTTCTCTTGTGCCCCTCCAAATCGTTATGCTAACTTGAATACGTGGAGGTTGGCACACATTCCCGCATTTTGCACTTGACTTATGTCTTTGCATTTGAACCTTCTCAAGATTTCCTCCAAATGATGCATTTATGATCCACATTGGCTTCTTTCTCTAATATTTGGCCTCACAACCCTATCTGTATGAAAGTAACATAAATGCATACATATTAGCGTTAAACACCGATAAAAGTAATGCTCATCATAAGGAAAGAACACTTCGCATTCTTATCACACAAGCACTTATCAAACTCCCCCACACTTAAGCTTTTGCTTGTCCTCAAGCAAAAATTAAAACATTATGTGCATAGATGACGAAAATATTGGAAGTTCTTGGCCTTAGGTTCACCAAAGCATACAAAGAGAGCATGCTACATGTAAGGGAAATTTCAATACCAAATACGAGAAATCAATGCTTTAGCTAAAAGCTTGAATCAAAAAGGACAATAAACCTGAAATCGTGTAAGTTTGTGAACTCACTCAAGTTAACCCAAGATATACTCCTCAAAGTTCTAAGTACAAGGGACTTATTTAGCTACAAATAGTAACAATATTTCAAAGATGGGAGTAGCTTCACACATCCTCTAAGGTAGCCCTTTAGAAAGCGCCCGCTAAGATGGCTTTCACACTTTCGAGGTGGTAGCTCTTTCTACCGGAGTGGTAGCTTTCACTCATCATATAAGATAGCTCTTTCTCTCATTAGGACATGATAAGTGCTTGTGCGATACGAATGCGAAGCGTTCATTCCTTATGTTGAGCATTACTTTTCTCGGGTTTTTACACTAATATGTGTGTTTTTATGTTACTCTTATGCAGGTAGGGTTGTGAGGCCGAGTATGAAGGAAATAGGACAATGTGGATCACAATGCACCGATTTTGGAGGAAATCTTGCTAAGGTTCAAACGCGAAGATATAGGTCGATGTGAGATGCTAGAATGTGTGCCAACCTCCTCGTATTCGAGTTGGCACATCCATTCGTAGGGGCACAGAGGCAGTCACACTCGAGCATTTTGACTTATGCACATAGAACAAGAGTTCCACCAACGTGTACACAATTGAAGGAGCAAGTGATCCACGACGTGAACGTGTGCCCGTTTGCGTTACCCTGATGAAAGTATGGAATTGGGAAGCTATTTAGGTCGGATACTGTAGCAGAGCATTGCAGCAACATTGTAGTATGTACTGTAGTAGCACTGTTCACAGCAGGCCTAGAAACCAGAGAAACAGAGAATCCACATGGGCGTGTGGAAATTATCCACGCCCGTGTGGAAATTCCGCACGCGCGCGTGGAGCATCCACGCCCGTGGAGTCACCCGATTCCAGCCCTATTTAAAGCCGATTCAACCACGATTTTGGTATTCTTTTCTCCATCATTTCCCCAACTTGCGAGAGGGCTTCGGCTAGGGTTTTGAGGGGTATTGGCTAGGTTTGTGGAGAGGTTCTAAGATCCCCTCAACGCTTCACTCCATTGCACGTGCAACTAGGCCCCTGCGGAGGTTCATCCCTTAGACCATTCACTCTATTATGACCGCAAAGAACTCAAGGAATGGAGGTACAATCTATCACGTCAGAGGAGAAAGGGGACGCTCATGTACCTCTCGACTCACCCTCTCAACCCTCTCCAACCTAGCTTTGTCTAACGCTCGTGGTGTGTCACTCACTCACAAGGATACCAACAAGAACTCTTAACCCTAGTGTCACTCTAGCGGAAATGTTCATACAATCAAGCATCCAAGGTTGGAACTCACATTAAACATCAATTTATTGAAAGCATAATAAAGAAGTTCAATGAAACGAGTACATCCTAGGGTTCACAATCACCCAAGTACCCACTAGGGGTTTAGCTCTCCATAGAGCTAAGTACAATCAAAAAAATCGAATGTAAAAGCAATGAATCCATAAAGAAACCATCTCGATGGTCGTGTCGATGGTCTTGTGGAAAGTCCTCTACTCGTCGTCCAAGGATTCCTTCATCCGGTATAGGATACGCCTCGATCGAAGCTCCCCTGCCAACCTTCTTCCTAATGTTATCACGATGTCGGAGCCGTAGAACCTCTCCAAAACCTTGGCCAATACCCTCGAAACCCTAGCCAAAACCCTCTCACCAGTTGGGGAAAAGATGGAGAAAAGAATACTGAAATCGGGGCTGAAATCGGCTTTAAATAGGGCTGGAATCGGGCGACTACACGGTAGTGTATGATGTCACACACCCCTGTGGAATTTCCACACGCCCATGTGGATTCTCTGTTTCTCTGATTTCTCGGCCGACTGTGAACAGTGCTGCTACAGTACTCACTACATTGTTTTCCAACAGTAACCTGCTACAGTACTTTGCCGGAAATACTCCCGAATTCCATACTTTCATTGGGGTAACGCAAACGGGCACACCTTTACATCGTAAATCACTTGCTTCTTCAATGATGTACATGTTGGTGGATCTCTTGTTCTTATATGCATAAGTCGGAATGCTCGAGTGTGACTGCCTTTGTACCCCTCCAAATGAATGTGCTCACTTGAATACGAGGAGGTTGGCACACACTCTAGCATCTCACACCTGACCTATGTCTTCGCGTTTGAACCTTAGCAAGATCTCCTCCAAAATAGTTGCATTATGATCCACATTGGCCTATTTCCTTCATACTCGGCCTCACAACCCTACGTGCATAAAAGTAACATAAAAACACACATATTAGTATAAAAACCTGAGAAAAGTAGTGCTCAACATAAGGAATGAACGCTTCGCATTCATATCGCACAAGCACTTATCACCAACCCTAGAGAACATGTGAATGCGATCACTTTGAGAAGTTGTCGTGAGGTTAAAGGGAGGCTTCCGAGTGAGACGCCTAAAGAACACGCACCCGAGGTTATAGAGTTTGAGGAGGGAGCAAAGAAAGAGAAAGAGGTGGCATCCCCACCTTTCAAGCCAATAATCCCTTATCCCTCTAGATTGAAAAATGACCAAGGAGATGAACAGTATAAGAAGTTCCTGAGTTTATTCAAGCAACTCCACATCAACATTCCTTTTGTAGAGGCATTAGCTTAAATACCTAAGTATGCGAAGTTCCTGAAAGACTTGTTGACCAACAAGAGGAAGTTGGAGGAGAGTGCTTCAGTGGTGCTAGATGCTTCATGCTCTGCGGTGCAGCAAAAGAACATGCCGAACAAGAAGAAAGACCCGGGAAGCTTCATCATTCCGTGTAACATCGGCAACCTAGGTGAGGAAATGGCATTGGCGTATTCAGGGGCAAGTATCAATGTCATGCCATATACTATTTTCCAAAAGCTAGGCTTGGGAGAGCCTAGACCTACTCGGATGACTTTACAATTGGCGGACCGAATGTTGCGACATCCGAGAGGCATCATTGAAGACATGCTTGTCAAGGTGGACAAGTACATTTTTCCGGTTGACTTCGTAGTGCTAGATGATGATGAGGATGCGGATGTACCCTTGATACTTGGGAGACCGTTCTTGCGGACTTCCAAAGCACTGATTGACATGGACGGCGGAGAGCTCACATTGAGAGTTGGAGATGACAAACTCACTTACTGCCTTGCTGAAGACATGCGACATTCTCTCGATTTTGATGACACTTTGTATTTCCTAGACACTACTGATGAGCTTGTTGATGAATACATGCAGGAAATGTTCAACCCGGATCCATATGAAGGTTTGTTCGACCAAGAGGAGAGTAATGAAGAAGTAATGATGCTTGGATCGACTGAAGAAGTAACATCTACTCCGGGGATATTGAAGAAGGTGCTCCAAAAAATGAAGAGAGCTAGGAGATGACACTGAAAATACTCCAAGACTGTTGGAGACACACATGAACCAAGAAGGTTGGAGGAACAATTGCTAGGTGGTCTGAAGCTCGATAGTACACCCTCGACCCTTAAGAGACTTTGCTCATCATGCTTTCAAGTTATGGGTAAGAGGGCAATCTTCAATCATGAACCCCCGTGAGGTAAGCAAGGTACGTCAAGCTTAGTGACGTTAAACAAGCGCTTCTTGGGAGGCAACCCAAGTGTTTACTGTTTTCTTATCTTTTAGTTTAGCTCGTTTGCATGAATAAATCGTTAAGTGTTGATGTCTGAATTTTTAGATGCTTGTGCTACAATTTTATTGTGGGTTTTAAAGTCATCGTGTGCTTTTTGAGGAATTGGCAAAAGCTTGGTCGTTTGGGTTCTATTTCGTATTTTTCACTGGTAAAATTTGCATAATAGGGCAGGCTCTAAGTGTGCAAACATGTTCAGAAATATTCTGCAGAGCTTGCACATTTTTCTAAGTCATCCAGAGAAAACACACGGGCGTGTGAGATTTCCACACGCCCGTGGGTGTATACTGCGAGCCCATCCAGAGAAGGCACAGGGGCGTGCGACTGCCCGTTTGATCGACTATGCGAATGTCGCACGCCCGTGGGTAATTTCCGCACGGGCGTGTGAATTCCTATAGAGTTAGGCAGATTTTTCCCGAGAGCACACAAGGGCGTGGACTCGCCCCTGTGGGTAACCTTGTGAACCATGCACGGGCATGGATAATTTCCACACGCCCGTGCGAATCTCTGCAGAAGAGTTTTCTCCATCGCGAGAAGACACAGGAGCATGCGGCTGCCCCTATGAATTGGACATGTGAATGTCCACGCCCGTGGGGAATTTACGCAAGGGCATGTGTAACACTTAGTATTTTTCTCGGATATCCAGAGAAGCCACAGGGGCGTGCGGCTGCCCCTGTGATTCGGAAGCACGGGCGTGGATGTTTTCCACATGCCCGTGCGAGAGCAGTCAGAGTCAAAGGAGACAGGGCGTGCGCACGCCCCTATAGTGTTTTTGAAGTGAGGACGCACGGGCGTGGATAATTAACGCACGCCCGTGTGATTACACAGAACGCCAAGGGTCAAGAGTTCTCTTTAAAAGAATAACAGTTTCTCTCCCCCTTCATAACTTCTATTCATCTGAAAACACTTTCACATCACTCTCCGGTTACATAGCGCCAATCTGGGAGAATTTTTGCGAGGTTTTCCGGCCGATTCTTCACTTTTTCTTCTCATCTCGTCGGTAAGCCCCATTTCTCATGATTTTCGCCAATTCAATGTTTCCATCGATTAATATTGTTGTAAATGGTTTGTTTCTTCAATTAGAATGATGATTTATGTCTAGAACCAAGTTAGAAGCATTGTTGAGTTGTATTGTTGGATTTTTGAAGCGTGGCCGTGGGTTCTCACGCCCCGTGGATCCACACGGGCGTGCGGAAATTCCACACGACCGTGTGGATTTCTGCAGCATTGGTTTATCAACTTGTTTAATCCATTTCGTTTAAATCTTGCAGATTATGGCACCTAGGTCAAAGAAGCAAGCTGATAAGAGACCACGTGAGTCATCTCCTGAGCCCGAGGACATGCAGTTTGCAATTCCAGAGCATCGGGTTCGCTATGAGCGCTCAGTCGAGGCTCCGCTTTTGGGCGGACTCGATTTTTAGATACGACTATATTGTGAGATCTGCACCAGGGAGAAGAGTTTGCTGATGAGATCGAGGATCTCGTTTCAAAAGGTGGTTGGTGGCGCTTCTCGATGATTAGAGAGCCGACCATCCGAGAGTTTGCACTCGAGGTACTTTCATCATTCGAGTTCGATAGATCGTGATCACGAGCTTCAATAGTGGGACACCATTCGCTCGTAGTATTTGGACACCACCATAGCTTGAGCATCACGCAGTCTCAGACTACTTGGCTTGTACGAGGAGGCATTCACAGATACAGAGGAGTACGCATAGTTACTGACTGATTACCCTGGAACCTTAACCCCGCAGAGAGCTTACAGAGTGTTATGTGGTCAAGGTCGAGTGACAGCCGGGGTGTCCAAGGCCACGTGCCTTTCTTGACCCTGCATATAGATACTTGCATGCCATTATGAGTAGGTCGGGTGAATGGCCGTGGTGATAGCACTCGGTGTCTCGAGCCGTCGGGAGCTACTCGTGACTTTGTACTCGATGGTACAGCGTGTACCGATTCATTTAGGCTACATCCTGGCAGAGTACATCAGACATCTGGGACACTATGCTAGACTGGGAGCGATCTTCTCGGGCCCCTACATTATGAGATTAGTGTTAGGAATGGGTCTCTTGGATTCAATTCACGGGGCCGAGAAAACTAGTGTACCTGCTCCCCTAAGTCTAGAGACGATGCGGATGATGGGCATGGTCCGCAGGGTTTGGACAGGGATTTTTGCTTTAGTACTACCAGCTCCAGTGATAGCCGAGGATGAGGGTGATGAAGCCGGAGCATCTCAGCCCGCTCCCGAGCCTCAGCCAGCAACGATGGAGACCGAGGCACCTCCAATGGCAGAGGAGCCAACCCCAGTGCGTATGTTTTCACCATCTCGAGCCAATGATCGCTTTGAGATGCTCGAAAAGGCTATAGGAGTGGTCTGAGCTGAGGTTGCCGAGATTAGGACTACGCAGACCACTCAGTACACAGAGTTCATGGCGTGTTTCGACATGTTACGGCAGATTTTAGAGCGAGACGTCACCTCATCATTTGTATTGCGGCCGAGGACTCCTCCGGTCCCCTCAGTTCCTCTAGCACCTCCATCCTCTACCCCGGCACCGGTAGACCCACTATGTGCTTCACCAGCAGCAGCAGCACAGGAGCCTGAGAGCAGCACCGACACTTGATTTTTCCTTTACTTTCTTGCATTTTATTTTATTTTTCCTGTTTTTAGACTTTTTCACTCAGAAAGGATTTCCCTTCTGAGTTTATTTTCATTTTGTATCATCGAGTTGTATTCATTGCTTTATCCTTTATATACACTCGATTTATTTTGTCTTTATTGAGCTTCACTGAACCCCTCGTGTATGCGTGCAGATGGTCTTGTCTTCTTGGGAATTGAGACTTAGTCATGGGCATGGCCAAGGTACTGAGGTACTTGGCCGTGTAAGCTTCACAACCCGTTGGAACCCTCCTCCCAACAAACTAGCTTCATCGAACGTCACACTAGGAGTCAGGGGAGTATTGTTTTGATTGTTTCTCCCACATTTGCTTTTGAATGATTTATATTTTGAGTGAGCTTGAATTTGTACATTGGGGACAATGTACAACTTAAGTATGGGGTGGAGTTTCATAGTGCACACATCTTTTCTATTGTTCTTGATTGATATATGCTCACATAGCCAATGGCGGTTCACCTTAGTTGCAATGATTGTATTCTTGAGTTTAGGAGAATTTCTAACATGGAATGTTTTCATGCTCTAGTTCTTGCTTGAATTTCTAGGAATTTTTTGCCCAATTTATACTTAGTGCACTACTCACTCTTTGAACTCTATTGGAAACTCATGTTCGATGTTAAAGGCACTAGTTAGGTTTATTTTCTTGTGCTAAATTCTTAAAAAAAACAAAAATAAAAAAAAATGGAAAATGAAAAGAAAGAACAAAATAGTTTTATTATTGCTTGTTGGGTGGAAAGAGCTACCACCTATGTAGTTTGAAGCTACTCTCATAAGTTGGATACTAGCTATGCCCTAATGAGAGAAAGACCTATCTCATAGGATGAGTAAAAGCTACCACTCCGGTATAGAGGGCTACCACCTCGAAAGTGTGAAAGCCACCTTAGCGGCCGCTTTGGAAAGGGCTACCTTAGAGGATGTGTGAAGCTACTACCATCTTTGAAATTGTTGTCACTTTTGTAGATAAATAAGTCCCTTGTACTTAGAACTTTGAGGAGTTTACCGTGGGTTGTTTTTGAGTGAGTTTACACACGTACACGATTTCGGGTTTTGTTTCCTTTTTGATTCAAGTTTTTAGCTAGAGCATTGATTTTTCGTATTTAATGTTGGAATTTCCCTTACTTGTAGAATGCTCTCTTTGTATACTTTGGTGAACCTAAGGCCAAGCACTTCCAATATATTCTTCAATGATGCACATAACGTTTTTAATTTTTGCTTGAGGACAAGCAAAAGCTTAAGTGTGGGGGAGTTTGATAAGTGCTTGTGCGATACGAATGCGAAGCGTTCATTCTTTATGTTGAGCATTACTTTTCTCGGGTTTTTACACTATTATGTGTGTTTTTATGTTACTCTTATGCAGGTAGGGTTGTGAGGCCGAGTATGAAGGAAATAGGCGAATGTGGATCACAATGCACCGATTTTGGAGGAAATCTTGCTAAGGTTCAAACGCGAAGATATAGGTCAATGTGAGATGCTAGAATGTGTGCCAACCTCCTCGTATTCGAGTTGGCACATCCATTTGGAGGGGCACAGAGGCAGTCACACTCGAGCATTTTGACTTATGCACATAGAACAAGAGTTCCACCAACGTGTACACCATTAAAGAAGCAAGTGATCCACGACATGAACGTGTGCCCGTTTACGTTACCCCGATGAAAGTATGGAATTGGGAAGCTATTCAGGTCGAATACTGTAGCAGAGTACTGTAGCAACATTGTAGTATGTATTGTAGCAGCACTGTTCACAGCCGGCCGAGAAACCAGAGAAACAGAGAATCCACACGGGCGTGTGGAAATTATCCACGCCCGTGTGGAAATTCCGCACGGGCGCGTGGAGCATCCACGCCCGTGGAGTCACCCGATTCCAGCCCTATTTAAAGCAGATTCAACCACGATTTTGGTATTCTTTTCTCCATCTTTTCCCGAACTTGCGAGAGGGCTTCGGCTAGGGTTTTGAGGTGTATTGGCTAGGTTTTTGGAGAGGTTCTATGCCTCTGACATCGCGCGTCATTTTATAGAAGGTTATTGGGAGAGCTTTCGTCGGCACCGATCCGGTGAGGTGTATCCTAGGCCGGACAAAGGATCCCTTGCGACGAGTAGAGGACTCTCCACAAGACCGTCGGCATGACCATCGAGGGGGTTTCTTTATCGATTCATTGCTTTTACATTCTATTTCTTTGATTGTACTTAGCTCCATGGAGAGCTAAACGCCTATGGGTACTCAGGTATTGTGAACCCTAGGATGTATTTGTTTCTTTCTTTATTATGCTTTCAATAAATTGATGTTTATTGTGAGTTCCAACCTTGAATGCTTGATTGTATGAACATTTCCCCTAGAGTAACCCTAGGGTTGAGAGTTCTTGTTGGTAACCTTGTGAGTGAGTGACACGCCACGAGTGTTAGACAAAACTAGGTTGGAGAGGGTTGAGAGGGTCAGTCGAGAGATACAGGAGCGTCCCCTTTCCCCTCCAGTGTGATAGATTCTACCTCCGTTCCTCGAGTTCTTTGCGGCTATAATAGAGTGAATGGTCTAAAGAATGAACTTCCGTTGGGGCTTAGTTGTGCGTGCAACGGAGTGAAGCGTTGAGATGATCTTAGTATCTAGGGCTTAATTATGGTTAGGGACCTTCCACCTGGACCAAAGGGTTAGGTCTATAATTAGGAAGAGATTTATCACTTGAATCCCTAGAGCTCATTGCAACTCTATACGAGTGCGAGGTGTTGAGATTGTTCGATTTCTCCTACGGGACATGTATAGAGTGGGGCATAGTTGACTTTAGATTTGAGACTATGAAATTAAGGATTTCCACGACTCACCATTGTATTGATTAGGAAGCATAATAGAGGGTTCTTGCACTTGAAACAATTATCCTAGGTGGAGCATTATCCGGGTACCCCATCTTTATCAATTGCCTTACCCCCTTTTTTACTTTTGCTCTCTTTCTTGTTGCTTTTATTATTGAGAATTGAATCATTATCACGTTCCTTATCATTGATCTTTCACATAGCTAAGATTCAAATTAATTGTTTTTACTCCCTACTCCCTTTGGATTCGACCCCGCTCACCCGGGATTATTACTTCGACAAACCCGTGCACTTGCGGGATATATGCAAGGGGACCTTGTCAAAGCATAACTAGTATCCGACTTATGAGAGTAGTTTCATACTTCATAGGCAGTAGCTCTTTCCACACAACAAGCTCAACTAAACAATAAAACTATTTTTGTTCTTTCTTTTCATTTTCCTATATATATATATTTTTCAGAATTAACGAAAGAAACAAGTATAACTAGTCCATTTTGCATCAAACATGGGTTTCCAAAAGAGTTTAAATAGTGAGTAGTGCAACAAGTGTTAATCGGGCAAAAATTCCTAGAAATTCAAGCAAAAACTAGAGCATGAGAACATTCAATGTTAAAAAAAATTGTCCTAAACTCAAGAATACAATCATTGCAACTAAGGTGAACCGCCATTGGCTATGTGAGCATGTATATCAATCAAAATTAATATAAAAGAGGTGTGTGCACTATGAAACTCCACCCCCCCAAACTTAAGTTGTACATTGTCCCCAATGTACACATGCAATCTCACTCGTAATGTATATCAATGAAGAATAAATGTTGGAGAAGCAATCAAAACAATACTTCCCTGACTCCTAGTGTTGCATTTGATGGAGTTAAATCTTTGGGAGTGATGTTCCAACGGGTTGTGAAGCACACACGGCCAAGTGCTAAAGCACCATTTGTCATGCCCATGACAAAGTCTCAATTCCCATGATGACAAGGCCATCTGAACGCATACATGAGGGGGTTCAGTGAAGCTCAATGAAACAAAAACAACAACTTGAGTATATAAAAAATAAAGCAATGAATACAACTCGAGACAATAAAACAAAAATAAACTTCAGAAGGAAAGTCCTTTCTGAGTATACAAGTCCAAAATAAAATGTACAAGAAATAAGATGAAAGAAAATAAATCAAGTGTCAGTGTCATCAGGTATCTGCTCCGTTGCTGATGCTAGTAGTAGATCAAAGGGTGCCGGTGGAATTGGTGATGGTGGGTGATGCTGATGCTGGAGGGGCCGGAGATCTGCCAATCAGTAACTGATGTAACACATCAAAACGGGCCACTATCTTGGTATACTATGCTGACTGTATCGCCCAAATCTTGATGATCTCAGACCATAATATATTCACAGTGCTCTCGAGCCTCTCAATACGATATAGGCTCCTGAAAGGGTACTCGAGCGCCTTGATGTCTCGGTCGCCGTCAGTGTGAAATCCCCTCCACCCTCGGTACTCTCAGTGCTAGATGTGGCCAAAATAAAAATTCCAAGCCCATATCTGCGCAATAATCCCATCATCTTGAGAGTATCTAGTCCAAGTGGAGAAGGAATAACTGTCTTATCGGCATCCCGAATGGCATCCACGATACCCATCCCCTGAATAAGTCTAGTGATGTAGGGACCAGCAAATAATACTCCCACATTCCCATGTTGGCCCTGGTGTCGCAGAAAGTCAGCCACAACATACTCCAGGTGAATTAGCACGGTCCGGATCATGGAATACAAATAAAGTAACCCCTGCCGGCTTAAAAATCTTGTGTGGTAACCCTGGCCATCTATAGATATGCTAAGGACGGGGAATAAATACATGTAGCTCAGTCGGGACAAACATGATGCTTTGGACATTCCCGCTTCATACTATCCCTGTCTGTACAAAGCTTGGTAAGCTTGCTGTGAGGTGAAGATGTCAGGGAAATCTGTCAGCAAGTATCCATACTCTTCGGTACCTGTGTATGTCTCATCATACAAGCCCATACAAACTGAAAACTCAGTGACACTCATGGTAAAATGATGTCCAAACGCTCTGAACTGTATGACATATCTCCCATATGCCTGCCCGAACTCAAAAGATGCCAGTACTTCTAGTGTCAATGTGCGAACAACTGGCTCTCGTATCGATAATACTCTCCTCCAACTTTTGATAAGTGCTTGTGTGATAAGAATACGAAGTGTTCTTTCCTTATGATGACCATTTCTTTTATCGAGTTTTAACGCTAATATGTGTGTATTTATATTACTTTTGTGCAGATAGGGTTGTGAGGCCGAATATTAGAGAAAGAACCCAATGTGGATCACAAATGCACTATTTGGAAGAAATCTTAAGAATGTTCAAACGCGAAAACATAAGTAGGGTTTGAAATGCGGGAATGTGTGCCAAACTCCTTGTATTCAAGTTAGCACAACGATTTGGAGGGGCACAAGGGTAGTCACATTCAAGCATTCTGGTTTGTGCATATGTATAGCAAGATCTCCACCAACATGTCTGTTATTGAATAAGCAAAGCGATCTATGACGTAAACGTGTGCCTGTTTATGTTACCTCAATAAAAGCATGGATTCGGGAGTGGTTCGGGCCGGTACTGCAGCAGGACACTATAGTAAATACTGTAGCAAACATTGCAGCATGTATTGTTCACAGCCGGCCGAAGAAAGATGAAAATAGAGAATCCACACGGACATGTGGAAACTCCACACGCCCGTGCGAGAAATCTACAAGGACGCTCACATCGGCGTGTGGATTCCCGATTATGGCCCCATTTAAGGCCGATTTCAGCCCCAATTTCAGAAGGCTTTTCTCCATCTTTTCCCCAACTTGAGAGAGGATGGCGGCTAGGGTTTTGAGAACTATTGGCTAGGGATTGGGAAAGGTTCTACGACACTGACATCACGCTCCGTTTGGAACAATGTTAGTGGGAAAGATTTCGTCGGCTCTGCACAAGACCATTGCCATAACTATCAATGGGGTTTTCTATCGATTATTTGCTATTACATTTGATTTCATTGATTGTAATTAGCTCCATGGAGAGCTAAACCCCCTAGTGGGTACTTGGGTATTTGTGAACCCTAGGATGTATTCTTTTCATTAAATCTCTTTATTATGCTTTCAATTAATTTATTTTTATTTTGAGTTCCAATATTGAATGCTTTATTGTATGAATACTAACTTAGAGTGACACTAGGGTTGGGAATTCTTGTCAGTAACCCTTGTGAGTGAGTGACACACCACTAGAGTTAGACAGAGATAGATTGGATAGGGTTGAGAGGGTGAGTGGAGAGGTAGCGGAGCGTCCCCTTTCCCCTTCAGTGTGATTTATTCTACCTCCATTTCCTCAAGTTCTTTGTGGTCATAGTAGAGTGAATGGGCTAAAGGATGAACTTACACAGGGACTTAGTTGCGGGTGCAATGGAGTGAATCGTTGAAGTGATTTTAGCACCTACGGCTTAATTGTGGCTAGGGACCTTCCACCTGGACCAAAAGGTTAGGTCTACATCTAGGAAGAGGATTTATCACTTGGAATCCCTAGAACTCATTGTAATCCTATACGAGTGTGAGGTTGAGAGGTTATTCAATTCCTCCTTAGGGATATGTATAGATTTAGGCATGTTTGACCTTAGATTTGGTACCATGTATTTAAGGATCTCCACCACTCATTATTGCATTAGTTAGAAAGTATAATAGAGGGTTCTTGCACTTGAAACGATTGTCTTAGGAAGAATAATATTCGGGTACCCCATTTAAATCGATTGCCTTACCTTCTCCTTTACTTGTGCCCTCTTTCTTGTTCTTTTACTTTTGTGTTATTTCACATCTTGTCACACATATCACTATTCATGTTTCACTTAGTTAAGAAACAATTTAAGTGTTTTTATTCCCTACTCCATTTGGATACTATACCCCACTCATCTGGGATTTTATTACTTCGACAAATCCGTGCACTTGCGGGACATACAAAAGGGGTGTTTTTCAAGTTTTTGGCGACGTTGCCGTTGAGTTGGCGTTTAGAGATACATTGCACTTTGTTTTCTGAGCTATTCATTCATTCATTCTAGTTCATTTCTTCTTATTCTATCTTCATTTTGATTTCTTTTTCTTTTTTTTCGGTGCAGCTCCAGGTTATGACCTGAGGAAACCCCTCAATATTGATTGAAGGAGACCCTGAGCTTGAACGTACACTTAGAAGAAAAGGGAAAGAACCTGTGCAAGAATCGTCTAATCTAGCTGATTTGGTGTAGAAGAATCTGAAAACATGGCAGAACAAAATGAGCAATAGTGGACATAATCCAATTATGCTAGACCTTCAATATTGGGGACATAATCGAATATTGTGTATCCCCAAATTACAGCTCAGAACTTTGAACTAAAGCCAGCATTCATCCACATGTTGCAATAATCCGCACAGTTCAATGGTTTGGCCGATGAGGATCCAAACAGTCATATAGAGAACTTTCTCGATATGTGTGATATGCTTAAGACAAACAGGGTGACGGATGATGCCATCAAGTTGAGAGTCTTCCCATTTTCTTTAAAGGGGAGAGCGAAGCAGTGCCTACACTCATTACCTAGAGCATCGATTACCACATGGAAGGAGATGGTAGAAGCTTTTCTAGACCATTATTTCCCTCTTGAAAAATCTACAAAGCTTAGGGATGAGATCTCGTCCTTTGTACAGTCAGAATTGGAGTCTCTATTTGAGACATGGGAAAGGTTCAATGAGCTCCTGAGAAAGTGCCCGCAACATGGATTCCTGGAGTGGATGATTTATTTAGACCTTTTACAATGGGTTGAATCCGAGTACAAGGCAACTCTTGGATGCGGCAGCAAGAGGTACCTAAGATAGCAAGACCCCCGGTGAGGCCCGTCAATTAATTGAAAAAATGGGGTTAAACAACTACCAATGGAATGCCAGGGAGAAGAAAAAGGTGGCCGGGCTCCGTGAGATAGATGCAGTAACTTCATTGGCGACTCAAGTGGAATCATTGAGTAAGAAGTTAGATCTTCTAACTTCAAATAGAGTGGCGGCCGTGACTACTTGCACTAGGTGTGGTAGAGGACATACTCCCTCCGATTACCCGATCTCTATTGGTGATGCATCTTCGGTTGACAATGTCGATTTTGTGGGTAATGCAATGAGGAACCAAGGGAATCCATATAGCAACACCTACAATCCAGGTTAGAAGAATCATCCCAATTTTTCGTGGAGCAACCAAGGTCCACAAAAGGCCATGGGGCCACCTGGTTTCCAATAACAACAAGCCCACAAACATGGAAAATCGAGTTTTAGGTTTGGAGACTGGAATGACCGATTTGGAGAAGGCCTTGACTAGGTTTATGCAATCATCAGATACAAGGTTTAAATCAGTCAAGGCTACACTTCACAACCACACCGCCTCTATGCACAATCTTGAAAATCAAGTGGGGCAGATTGCGAAGTCTCTATCGAAAAGGCCACAAGGAAGCTTGCCGAGTAATACCGAGACCAATCCTAGAGAGCATGTGAAGGTGATTACTTTGAGAGGTGGTTGTGAGGTTGAAGATAGGTTTCCGAGTGAGAAGCCAAATGAACTTGCACCCGAGGTTATAGAGGTTGAGAAGGGAGAAAGCAAAGAGAAAAAGGTGGCACCTCCACCTTTTAACAAAAGAATCCCTTATCCCTCTAGATTGAAGAATGACCAAGGGGATGAACAATACAAGAAGTTCTTGAGTTTGTTCAAGCAACTCCACATCAATATTCCTTTTGTTAAGGCATTGGCCCAAATGCCTAAGTATGCAAAATTTTTGAAGGACTTGTTGACTAATAAGAGGAAGTTGGAGGAGAGAGCTTCAGTGATCTTAGATGCGTCTTGCTCGGAAGTGTTGCAAAAGAACATGCCAAACAAGAAGAAAGACCTAGGAAGCTTCATCATTCATTGTAACATTGGCAATTTTGGTGAAGAAATGGCATTGGCGGACTCAGGCGCCAGTATCAATGTCATGCCATACATCTTCTTTCAGAAGCTAGGCTTGGGCGAGCCTAGACCCACTTGGATGACTTTGTAATTGACGGATCGAACAGTGAGACATCCGAGGGATACCATCGAAGATCTGCTTGTCAAGGAGAACATGTACATTTTTCCTGTAGACTTTGTAGTGCTAGATGTCGATGAGGATGCGGATGTGCCTTTGATACTTGGGAGACCATTCTTGCAGACGTCCAAGGCATTGATTGACATGGACAGCGGGGAGCTAACATTGAGAATTGGATATGACAAGCTCACATACCACCTTGCTGAAGCCATGTGGTATTCTCTTGATTTCGATGATGCTTTATATTTTCTAGACTTTACTGATGAGATTGTTGATGAATACATGCAGGAAATGTTCAATCCGGACTTGTACAAGGGTTTGTTCGACCAAGAGGTAAAAAATGAAGAAGTTGTGATGCTTGGTTCGACCGAAGAAGTACCATCTACTCCGGGGATCCTAAAGAAGGTACTTCAGAAGATGAACAGGGCGAGGAGACGCCACAAGAAATGCTCCAACGCTATTGGAGACGTGCGTGAACCGAACAAAGTGGATGCACGAATGGCATTTGGTCCCAAGCCCGATAATTCACCTTCTACCTTCAAGAGACTTTGTTCATCATGCTTTCAAGCTATGGGTAAGAGGGCAACCTTCATCTATGAACCCCCGTGAGGTAAGACAAGGTACGTCAAGCTTAATGACATAAAACAAGCGTTTCTTAGGAGGCAACCCAAGTTTTTAGTGTTTTTTGTAGTTTTTAGTTAGTATTTGCATGAATAAGGCTTTAAGTGTTGGTGTCTTGATTCTTAAATGCTTTTGTTGTGATTTTCTTGTAGATATTTTGGTGTTATCATGTGCCTAATCATGTCTGGTGAAGAATCTTTGTTGTTTGAGTGTGTCTTTCGTGTTTTCTCTGGTTAAAATTGTATTGTTAGCATGCTCTGAGTGTATATCTGTGTTCAGGAAATTTCTGCAGAACCTGCAAAGTTTTATAAGTGTCTAGAGAAAACACACGCCCGTGGGGAATGTCCGCATGGCCGCGCGTTTCCGTTCAGAGCTCATCTAGAGATCGCACAGGGGCGTGGACTCGCTCTTGTGAGCGATCTTGTGATTTCCCCACGCCCGTGGGTAATTTCCACATGGGCGTGTGTTTTTTTGCAGAGACTTAGCAAATTGTCCAGAGAGCACACAGGGGCGTGGACTCGCCTCTGTGGGCGAACTTATGACAAACGCACAGGCGTGGATATTTTTTGCAGGCCCATGTGGATCTCTGTAGAAGAGCTCTCTCCATCCCGAGAAGATACATGGGCGTGCGCTGGCCCATGTGAGTTGGGCCTATGAATGTCCACGCCCGTGCGGAACACTTAGCGATTTTTCTCGATTTGACAGAGAAGCCACAGGGGCGTACGCCTACCCCTGTGGGTCGTGGGTATTTTCCGCAAGCCCATGTGGTTGCATTCAAAGAGATTGAGTGTTATTCCGAGAGCACACAGTGGTGTGCGTCTGCCCCTATGAAGCTTTCTTGTGGAGGCCTACGGGCGTTGGTAATTTCCGCATGCCCGTGCACATGTACAAAACGCCAAGAGGCATGAGTTCCTTTTAAAGGATCACTGTTCCCTTCATCCTAACATCCTCAATTCATCTGAGAGCACTCTTGCATAATTGCCTGACCTCGTATTGCCGATTTGGAAGGATTTTTCCTTGGTTTTCAAAACAATTCAAAGTTTTCAATCTCAACTCGTCGGTAAGCCCTATCTTTTGTTTTCTCACCAATTCTTGATTTTAATCGATGAAACTAGTTAATAATGCTTCATTTCTATAATTATAATAATTATGCATGTTTAGAACGAATATGATGAGCATTACTTTTATCAAGTTTTAAAGCTAATATGTGTGTATTTATGTTACTTTCATGCAGATAGGGTTGTGAAGCCGAATATTAGAGAAAGAAGCCAATGTGGACCATAAATGCACCATTTGGTTGAGAAGGTTCAAACTCGAAGACATAAGTCGGGTTCGAAATGCGGGAATGTGTGCCAACCTCCTCGTATTCAAGTTAGAACAATGATTTGGAGGGGTACAAGAGAAGTCACATTCAAGCATTCCGGCTTGTGCATGTATAGCAAGATCTCCACCAATATGTCGATTATTGAAGAAGGAAAGCAATCTAGGACATAAACATGTGCCCATTTATGTTACCTCAATGAAAGCATGGATTCAGAAGTGTTTCGGGGTTGGTACTATAGCAGGGTACTATAGCAAATACTGTAGCAAAACACTACAGCAGGTACTGTTCACAGCTGGCCGAAGAAAGATAAAAACAGAGAATCCATATGGGTGTGTGGAAGAAAGTTAGTGGGAGAGCTTTCGTCAGCACCGATCTGGCGAGATGTATCCTAGGCTGGACAAAGGGACGCTTGGACGAGTAGAGGACTCTCCACAAGACCATCGCCATGACTATCAAGGAAGTTTTCTATGGATTCTTTTGTTTTACACTTGATTTCATTGATTGTAATTAGCTCCATGAAGAGCTAAACCCCCTAGTGGGTACTTGGGTATTTGTGAACCCTAGTATCTATTCGTTTCATTGAATCTCTTTATTATGTTTTCAATTAATTGATGTTTTATTTTGAGTTCCAATCTTGAATGCTTGATTGTATGAATACTCTCTTTGAGTGACACTAGGGTTGAGAGTTCTTATTAGTAACCCTTGTGAGTGAGTGACACACCATGAGAGTTATACAAAGATAGATTGGAGATGGTTGAGAGGGTGAGTCGAGAGGTAGCGGACCGTCCCATTTCCCCTCCGTTGTGATTTATTCTTCCTCAATTTCCTCAAGTTCTTTGCAGTCATAGTAGAGTGAATAGGCTAAAGGATGACCTTCCTATGGGGCTTAGTTGCGGGTGCAACGGAGTGAAGCATTGAAGTGATTTTAGCACCTAGGGCTTAATTGTGGCTAGGGACCTTCCAACTTGACCAAAGGGTTAGTGATAAGTGCTTGTACGATAAGAATATGAAATGTTCTTTCCTTGTGTTGGGCATTACTTTTCTTGGGTTTTAACGCTAATATGTGTGTATTTATGTTACTTTCATGCAGGTAGGGTTGTGAGACCGATTATGAGAGAAAGAAGCCAATGTGGGTCATAATGCACCAATTTGGAGGAAAACTTGCTAAGGTTCAAACGCGAAGACATAGGTCAGGTTTGAGATACGGGAATGTGTGCCTACCTCCTCGTATTCGACTTAGCACAACTATTTGGAGGGGCACAAGGGCAGTCACATTCAAGCATTCTGACATGTGCATATAGAACAAGATCTCCACCAACATCTCCGTTATTGAAGAAGCAAAGCGATCCATGACATAAACGTGTGCCCGTTTGCGTTACTTCGATGAAAGCATGGAGTCAGGAGTATTTCGGGCCAGTACTGTAGTAGGGTACTGTAGTAAAACTACAGCAAGAATACTGTAACATCACTGTTCACAGCCGGCCAAGAAAATAGGAAAATAGAGAATCCACACAGGTGTGTAGAAATTCCGCACGCCTGTGTGAAACATCCACAGGGGCGCTCACACGGCCGAGTGGATTCCTGATTCCAGCCCTTTAAAAGCTGATTTCAGCCCCGATTTCAGCATTTTTTTCTCCATCTTTTCCCCATCTTGAGAGAGGAGGGTAGCTAGGGTTTTGAGAGGTATTGGCTAGGGCTTTGGAGAGGTTCTATGGCTCCGCCATCATTCGCCGTATGGAAAAAGGTTAGTGGGAGAGCTTTCATCAGGACCGATCCGGCGAGGTGTATCCTAGGCTGGAAAAAGGGACCCTTGCGATGAGTAGAGGACTCTCCACAAGACCATCACCATGACTAACAAGGGGGTTTTCTATGGATGCTTTATTTTTACATTCGATTTCATTGATTGTATCTAGCTCCATGGAGAGCTAAACCCCCTAGTGGATACTTGGGTATTTGTGAACCCTAGGATGTATTCGTTTCATTGAATCTCTTTATTATGCTTTCAATTAATTGATGTTTATTGTGAGTTCAAATCTTGTATGCTTGATTGTATGAATACTCCCCAAGAGCGACACTAGGGTTGAGAGTTCTTGTTAGTAACTCTTTTGAGTAAGTGACACACCATGAGAGTCAGACAAAGCAAGATTGGAGAGGGTGTGAGGGTTAGTCGAGAGGTAACGGAGCATTCCCTTTCCCCTCCGGTGTGATCTATCCTACCTCCACGTTACAAGAGTTCTTTGCGACCAAAGTAGAGTGAATGGGCTAAGGGATGACCTTCCGCTAGGGCTAAGTTGCGAGTGCAATGGAGTGAAGCGTTGAGGTGATTTTAGCACCTAGGGCTTAATTGTGAGTAGGGATCTTCACCTGGACCAAAGGGTTAGGTCTATACTTAGGAATAGGGTTTATCACTTGGAATCTCTAGAGCTCATTGGAATTCTATGAGAGTGCCAGGTTGAGAGGTTATTTAATCTCTCCTCCGGGACATGTATAGAGTTAGGCATGGTTGACCTTAGATTTGGGATCACGTAATTAAGGATTTCCACGACTCATAATTGCATCCATTAGGAAGTTTAATAGAGGGTTCTTGCACTTGAAATGATTGTCCTAGGCGGATCAATATCCGGGTATCCCATCTTTATCGATTGCCTTACCTTCTCCTTTACTTGTGGTCTCTATCTTGTTGCTTTTATTTTAATTATTTCATATTTTGTCACACTTATCACTATTCATCTTCCACATTAGTTAACAAACAATTCAAGTGTCTTTATTCTCTGTGGATACGATACCAACTCATCTGGGATTATTACTTCGACACCCGTACACTTGCGATTACGCGTATATACGGATGTGTCAGTTTGGTCTACATCTAGGAAGAGGATTTATCACTTGGAATCCATAGAACTCATTGCAATTCTATATGAGTACTAGGTTGAGAGGTTATTCAATTTCTCCTGCGGGACATGTATAGAGTTAGGCATGTTGACCTTAGATTTGGGACCATGTATTTAAGTATCTCCATGACTCATTATTGCATCAGTTAGAAATTATAATAGAGGGTTCTTGCACTTGAAATAATTATCCTAGGCGGAACAATATCGAGGTACCCCATTTATATCGATTGCCTTACCTTCTCCTTTACTTGTGCTCTCTCTATTGTTCTTTTAATTTTGTTATTTAACATCTTGTCACACCTATCACTATTCATCTTTTACTTAGTTAAGAAACAATTTAAGTGTTTTTATTCTCTACTCCTTGCAGATATGATACCTCACTCATCTAGGATTTTATTAATTCAACAAACCCGTGCACTTGTGGGACATACGCAAGGAGCGTTTGTCAACATCCCACGTCCATCAGTGCGTCAATCTCCCTAGCTAACTCATCACCTCGCTGGACCTTACTCAGCACACTCAGGTCCACAAATCGGGATTACCTAAATCCAAGTCTCGATAGCCGCTCGAATCGAACCTGATGCTCGGGGTTTAGAAATTCAATATGCACCAATTCAGGCAAAGTCTCTCGAGGGCGCTTACCTTCTTGCTTCTTCGAATGTGGTGACATACCTATGATAAATGATGAAGAAAATGATCAGAGAAACAAAAAGAATTCATACTGCAGAATTCCACACTGTCTTGTGAAAATTATCGACGCCTGTGTGGATCTGCGGGGCCTGAAAACCGCACGGTTGCACATCAATTCTCTAAAAATACAACTTAAAAACATGATTGAACACTCTCTAAACATGCATAAACCATCATAGAGTGTAAATTGGTGCAACTCAAGACTTTTAATCTATTAAAAACAAGAATTGGCAAAGAAGAGAGGGTAAAAAGGTTTACCGATGAAATAGGTATGAAAACTTCGAATTCGGTGTGGAAATTGACTAGAAAACCATCTAAAGCAGCAACATGTGTGCCAGGAGACTGATCAAAGTTGATCTTTGAGTGATTGGAAGTGAAGAAGAAGAGAATTCAAGAGATTTTAAAGAAAAACTCGCGTCTCTTGGAATTCTGCGCATCCACACGGGCCTGCGGAAATTAGCGACGCCTGTGCGCCTCCACAAGAGAACTTCACAGGGGTAGACGCACGCCCCTTTGCGCTCTCGGGAAAACACTCGTTGTCTCTGAATGCAACCGCATAGTCGTACAGAAAATACCCACGCCTATGCGCCCAATCCACAAGGGCAGCTACACACCCCTTTGGCTTCTCTGTCCCACCGAGAGAATCATCTAAGTGTTCCGCACGCCCATGCGGAAATTCCGCATGGGCGTGGACATTCACAGGCCTAACTCACAGGGGCAAGCGCACGCCCCTGTATTTTCTCGAGATGGAGAGAGCTTTTTTGCAGAGATCCACATGGGCTTGCGAAAAATACCCACGCCTCTGCGTTTGTCATAGGTTCGCCCACAGGGGCGAGTCCATGCCCCTGTGCGCTCTCGGGGTAATTTGCTAAGTCCCTACAGGAAAACACATGCCCGTGTGGAAATTATCCACGGGCGTGTGGAAATCACAACGTCGCTGATATAGGCAAGTCCACGCCCATGTGCCGTCTCTGGATGAGCTTTGAACCAAAACGTACGCCCGTGCTGAAATTCCACACAGGCATGTGTTTTCTCTAGACACTTAGAAAACCTTGTAGGCTTCTGCAGAAAATTTTTTAACATAGATATACACTCAGAGCCTGCTTAACAATGCAATTTTAACCAGAGAAAACATGAAAAACACGCTCAAACGACCAAGATTCTTCGCCACACACAATTAGGCACATGATAACACCATAATGTCCACAAGAAAATCACAACAAAAGCATCTAAGAATCAAGACACCAACACTTAAAGCCTTATTCATGCAAATACTAACTAAAAACTAGAAAAACATTAAAAACTTGGGTTGCCTCCCAAAAGCGCTTGTTTTACGTCACTAAGCTTGACGTACCTTGTCTTACCTCACTAGGGTTTATAGATGAAGGTTGCCCTCTTACCCATAGCTTGAAAGTATGATGAACAAAGTCTCTTAAAGGTAGAGGAGAAGTTATCAGGCTCGGGACCACCTAGCTATGGTGCATCAAATTTGTTCAGTTCACGCCCATGTCCAACAGCCTTGGAGCATTTCTGGTGGCATCTCCTAGCCCTCTTCATCTTCCGGAGCACCTTCTTCATGATCCCCAGAGTAGATTGTACTTCTTCTATTGGACCAAGCATCATTACTTCTTCATTGTCCACCTCTTGGTTGAACAAACCCTCGTATGGATCCGGGTTGAACATTTCCTATATGTATTCATCAATAATCTCATCAGTAGTGTCTAGAAAATACAAAGCATCATCGAAATGAAGAGAATGCCACATGGCTTCAGTAAGGCGGTATGTGAGCTTGTCATCCCCAACTCTCAATGTTAGCTCCCCGCCGTCCATGTCAATCAATGCCTTGGAAGTCCGCAAGAACGGTCCCCAAAGTATCAAAGATACATCTGCATCCTCATCGATGTCCAGCACTACAAAGTCAAGTGGGAAAATGTACTTGTCCACCTTGACAAGCACGTCTTCGATGATTCCCCTCGAATGTCTCACCATTCGGTCCGCCAATTGCAAAGTCATCCAAGTGGGCCTAGGCTCTCCCAAGCCTAGCGTTTGAAAGAAAATGTATGGCATGGCATTTATACTGGCCCCTGAGTCCGCCAATGCCATTTTTTCACCCAAATTGCCAATATTACATGAAATGATGAAGCTTCCTGGGTCTTTCTTCTTGTTCGGCATGTTCTTTTGTAACACCACCAAGCAAGAAGCATCTAAGATCACTGAAGCACTCTCCTCCAACTTCCTCTTGTTAGTCAATAAGTCCTTCAAGAATTTTGCATACTTAGGCATTTGAGCCAATGCCTCAACAAAAGGAATATTGATGTGGAGTTGCTTGAACAAATTCAGGAACTCCTTGTATTGTTCATCACCTTGGTCATTCTTCAATCTAGAGAGATAAAGGATTCTTGGCTTGAAAGGTGGGGGTGCCACCTCCTTCTCTTTGCTTGCTCCCTCCTCAACCTTTATAAACTCAGGTGCGTCTTCATTGGGCCTCTCACTCGGAAGCCTACCTTCGACCTCACGACCACTTCTCAAAGTGATCGCCTTCACACGCTCTCTAAGATTAGTCTCGGTATTACATGGCAAGCTTCCTTGTGGCCTTTCCAATATAGACTTCACAATCTGCCCGACTTGATTTTCAAGATTGTGCAAAGAGGCGGTGTGGTTGCGAAGTGTAGCCTCGACTAATTGAAACCTTGTATCAGACGATTGCACAAACCTACTCAAGGCCTTCTCCAAATCTGTCATTCGGGTCTCCAAACTTGAAACTCGGTTTTCCATGTTTGGGGCTTGTTATTGGAAAACCGGTGGCCCCATGGCCTTTTGTGGACCTTGATTGCTCCACGAAAAATTGGGATGATTCTTCCAACCCGGATTGTAGGTGTTGCTATATGGATTCCCTTGGTTCCTCATTGCATTACCCACAAAATTGACATTCTCAACCAAAGATGCATCACCAATAGAGATCGGGCAATCGGAGGGAGCATGTCCTCCGCCACACCCGGTGCAAGTAGTCACGGCTACCACTCTATTCAAAGTTAGAAGATCTAACTTCTTACTCAATGATTCCACTTGAGCCTCCAACGAAGTTAGTGCATCTATCTCATGGAGCCCGGCAACCTTTTTCTTCTCCCTAGCATTCCATTGGTAGCTATTTAACCCCATTTCTTCAATTAATTAACGGGCCTCACCGAGGTCTTGCTACCTTAGGTACCTCCTGCTGCCGCATCCAAGAGTTGCCTTGTACTCGGATTCAACCCGTTGTAAAAGGTCTGAACAATCATACACTCTGGGAATCCTTGTTGCGGGCACTTTCTGAGGAGCTCCTTGAACCTTTCCTACATCTTAAATAGAGACTCCAATTCTGACTGTACAAAGGACAAGATCTCATTCCTATGCTTTGTAGATTTTTTGGGAGGAAAAAAACAGGCCAAAAAAGCTTCTACCATCTCCTCCCATTGGTAATCAATGCTCTAGGTAATGAGTGTAGCCACTACTTTGCTCTACCCTTTAGGGATAATGGGAAGGCTCTTAACTTGATGGCATCATCCGTCACCCCATTTATCTTAAGTATATCACACACCGCGAGAAAGTTCTCTATATGACTATTTGGATCCTCATCGGCCAAACCATTGAACTGTGTTGATTGCTGCAACATGTGGATAAATGCCGGCTTTAGCTCGAAGTTCTGATCGGGGGATCCATAATACTCAATTGTGTCCCCAATACTAAAGGTCTGGCATGATCGGATAATATCTGTTGTTGCTCATTTTGTTCTGCCATGTTTTCAGATTCTTATACTTCCAAATCAGCTAGATTAGACGGTTCTTGCACAGGTTCTTCCCCCTTTCTTCTAGGTGTATGTTCAAGCTCAGGGTCTCCTTCAATCAATATTGAAGGGTTCCCTCGGGTCATAACCTAGAGCTGCACCGAAAAAAAAGAAAAAGAAATCAGAACGATGATAAAATAAGAAGAAATGAACTAGAATAAATGAATGAATAGCTAAGAAAAGAAAGTGCAAAGTATCTCTAAATGCCTACTCTAAGGCAATGGTGCCAAAAACTTGACAACGCCTCTTGCGTATGTCATGCAAGTGCACGGGTTTGTCGAAGTAATAAAATCCCAGACGAATGGGGTATCGTGTCCAAAGTGAGTAGGAAATAAAAACAGTTAAATTATTTCTTAACTAAGTGAAAGATGAATAGTTATATGTGTGACAAGATGTGAAATAACACAAAAGTAAAAGAACTGGAAAGAGGGCACAAGTAAAGGAGAAGGTAAGGTAATCGATATAAATGGGATACTCGGATATTGTTCCACCTAGGACAATCGTTTCAAGCGCAATAACCCTCTATTATACTTTCTAACTGATGCAATAATGAGTCGTGAAGATCCTTAAATACATGGTCCCAAATCTAAGGTCAACCATGCCTAACTCTATACGTGTCCCGGAGGAGAAATTGAATAACCTCTCAACCTCGCACTCGTATAGAATTGCAATGAGTTCTAGGGATTCAAAGTGATAAATCCTCTTCCTAGATGTAGACCTAACCTTTTGGTCCAGCTAGAAGGTCCATAGCCACAATTAAACCCTAGGTGCTAAAATCACTTCAACGCTTCACTCCATTGCACCCACAACTAAGCCCCAGCGGAAGGTCATCCTTTAACCAACTCACTCTACTATGATCGCAAAGAACTTTAGGAAATGGAGGTAGAATAAATCACACCAGAGGGGAAAGGGGACGCTCCGCTACCTCTCGACTCACCCTCTCAACACTCTCTAATCTAGTTTTGTATAACGCTCATGGTGTGTCACTCACTCACAAGGGTTACCAATAAGAACTCTCAACCCTAGTGTCACTCTAAGGGAGTACTCATACAATCAAGCATTCAATATTGGAACTCAAATAAACCATCAATTAATTGAAAGCATAATAAAGATGTTCAATGAAACGAATGCATCCTAGGGTTCACAAATAACCAAGTACCCACTAGGGGGTTTTGCTCTCCATGGAGCTAATTACAATCAATGAAATCAAATGTAAAAGTAAAGAATCCATGGAAAACCCCCTCTATAGTCATGGCGATGGTCTTGTGTAGAGTCCTCTACTCGTCCAAGGGTCCCTTTGTCCGGCCTAGGATACACCTCGCAGATCGGTGCCAACGAAAGGTCTCCCACTAACCATCTTCCAAATGGGCGTGATGTCGGAGCTGTAGAAGCTCTCCAAATCCCTAGCCAATACCTCTCAAAACCCTAGGTGCCGCCCTCTCTCAAGTTGGGGAAAAGATGGACAAAGGACTCCTGAAATCGGAGCTAAAATCCGCCCTAAATAGGGCTGGAATTGGGAGTCCACACGCCCATGTTGGTGCCCGTGTGGATTTTTCACACGGGTGTGTGGAATTAACACACACTCGTGTGGATTCTCAGTTTTCATCCTTCTTCGGCCGACTGTGAACAGTATCTGCTACAGTATTTTACAACATTGAATGCTTGAATGTGACTGCCCTTGTGCCCCTCTAAATCATTGTGCTAACTTGAATACGAGAAGGTTGGCAGACATTCCCACATTTTAAACCCGACTTATGTCTTCGCGTTTGAACATTCTCAAGATTTCCTCCAAATGATGCATTTTCGATCCACATTGGCATCTTTCTCTAATATTCGGCCTCACAACCCTATCTGCATGAAAGTAACATAAATACACACAAATTTGAGCTAAAACCCATTAAAATTAAATGCTCATCATAAGGAAAGAACACTTCGCATTCTTATCGCACAAGCACTTATCAAAGTGCAAGACCAATCATTATGCCTCCTTATGGATGTCTAATGAGTCATGGAGATCCTTAAACACATGGTCCCAAAACTTAAGGTCAACCGTGACTAACCCTACACTATGTCCAGGTGGAGAAATCTCTCAGTCTCCACACCTTACACTGTGCAAGGTTGCAATAGGTTCTAGAGATTCCAAGTGATAAACCCTATTCTCTCAGTCTCCACACCCGTGTGGATCTGCGAAACTTGGTTTTTCAGCTGCTTATGAACAGTAACTGCTAGTAAACCGGTATAGTAATTTGCTACAGTATCTGCTACAGTACTTCGCCAAAATAATCCCCGATCCACAGTTTTCATTGAGGCAACCCAAACGGGTACACGTCTATACTGTAGATTGCGTTGCATCTTTATGTAGAAGCACATTTGACGGGAATCTTGCTAGCCTTGCACAAGTCAGAACACAAGTGTGACTGCCTTAGTGCCCCTCCAATT
Source organism: Dioscorea cayenensis subsp. rotundata (assembly GCF_009730915.1). Lineage (NCBI taxonomy): Eukaryota > Viridiplantae > Streptophyta > Magnoliopsida > Dioscoreales > Dioscoreaceae > Dioscorea > Dioscorea cayenensis. The sequence goes on from NW_024087161.1 coordinate 295,111, forward strand.
TACATATTCCATCAAGAATAATGGATGTTGTCACACACTCATATGTCTTTGAGCACAACTTGCGTCTTCTCGTGTGTCCACTTCAAGATTCCATCAACATAATGCATTTGCAATCTACTTTGCCTCCTTTCTTCTCTATTTGGCTCCACAACCCTATATGCACAAAAGAACACAAAAACACATGTATTAGCGATAAAACCCGATAAAAGTAATGCTCATCATATGAAAAGAATAATTCATATTCTTAGTACACAAGCACTTATCAAACTTCCCCACACTTAAGTTTTTGCTTGTCCTTAAACAAAAATAAAACATTGAAGCATAGAAGAAGAAAATATTGAAAGTGATTGGCCTTAGGTTCACCAAAGCATGCAAGGGAAATATTCTACAAGTAAAGGAAATTTGAACACTAAATACGAAAAATCATTGCTCTAGCTAAAACCTCGAATATTAAAAAACCTCAAACCCGAAATCGTGTAAGTGTGTAAACTGACTCAAGTCGACCCAGCTTATACTCCTTAAAGTTCTAGGTATAAAGAGACTAATTTATCTACAAAAAAACACAAAATAAAGAGATGGTAGTAGCTTCAAACATCCTCTAAGGTAGCCCTTTCCGAAGCGGAGGCTAAGGTGGCTTTCACAGTATTGAGGTGGTAGCTCTTTCTACCGGGGTCGTAGCTTTCACTCATCCCATGAGATAGCTCTTTCTCTCATTAGGGCATAACTAGTATCTGACTTATGAGAGTGGCTTCATACTTCATAGGTGGTAGCTCTTTCCAACTGAAATACTCAACTAAAACAAAATTTTTTTTTCCTTTTCATTTGTACATTTTTTACATTTTTTCCAACAAAATTAACATAAGAAAACACAACTAACTAGTTCCCTAAACATCAAACTTTAGTTTATGAAATGGTTTAATGAGCGAGTGGTGCAACAATTGTCAATCGGGCAAAAATTCCTAGAAATTCAATGAAAACTAGAGCATGAGAACATTCAATGTTAAAAGTTCCCCTAAACTTAAGAATACAATCATTGCAACTAAGGTGAACCGCCATCGGCTGCATGAGCATATATTTCAGTCAAAACTTATGTAGTGAACATGTGTAATGTGGACTCCCACACTTCACCACACTTAAAATGTACATTGCCCTAAATGTACATTGCCCTCAATGTACGCAAGCAAGCACAATAGAATATAAATAAATCAAAAGTATATGTGGAAGTGGCAAATTGAAACAATAATCCCCTGAACACCGAATGATACGTTTAATGGAGCCATATTCATTGAGAGTTAATTCCCAATGGGTTGTGGAGCACACATAGCCATAAGAGCGTGTTCATGACTAGTTCCTCAAATTCCATACTCACAAGACCATCTACACAAATACACAAGGGGGTTCAGTGAAGCTCAACAAAAACAAAAATAACTGATAAGTGCTTGTGCGATATGAATGTGAAGTGTTCATTCCTTATGTTGAGCATTACTTTTCTCAGGTTTTTACACTAATATGTGTGTTTATATGTTACTTTTATACAGGTAGGGTTGTGAGGCCGAGTATGAAGGAAATAGGCCAATGTGGATCATAATGCACCTATTTTTGGAGGAAATCTTGCTAAGGTTCAAACGCGAAGACATAGGTCAGGTGTGAGATGCTAGAGTGTGTGCCAACCTCCTCGCATTCGAGTGAGCACATCCATTTGGAGGGGCACAAAGGCAGCTACACTCGAAAGCATTCTCGATTTATGCACATAAGAATGAGAGCTCCACCAACATGTATATCATTGAAGAAGCAAGTGATTCACGATGTAAACGTAGTGCCTGCTTATGCGTACTCCCCGATGAAAATATGGAATTGGGAAGTTATTCAGGGCAAAGACTGTAGCAGCACTGTTCACAGCTGGCCGATTTAAAGCCGATGAAAATATGAAAATATGTAAACGTGTGACTGTTTACGTTACCCCGTGGAGTCACCCGATTCTAGCCCTATTTAAAGCCGATTCAGCCCCGATTTTGGTATTCTTTTCTCCATCTTTTCCCCAACTTGAGAGAGGGCGTCAGCTAGGAATTTGAGGGGTATTGGCTAGGGTTTTGGAGAGGTTCTACGGCTCCGACATCGCGCATCATTTGGAGGAAGGTTATTGGGAGAGCTTTCGTCGGCATCGATCCGGCGAGGTGTATCCTAGGCCGGAGAAAGGATCCCTTGTGACGAGTAGAGGACTCTCCACAATACCATCGATACGACCATCAAGGAGGTTTCTTTATGGATTCATTGCTTTTACATTCGATTTCTTTGATTATACTTAGCTCCATGGAGAGCTAAACCCCTAGTGGGTACTTGGGTGATTGTGAACCCTAGGATGTATTCGTTTCATTGAACTTCTTTATTATGCTTTCAATAAATTGATGTTTATTGTGAGTTCCAACCTTGAATGCTTGATTGTATGAATATTTCCCCTAGAGTGACACTAGGATTGAGAGTTCTTGTTGGTAACCTTGTGAGTGAGTGACACACCACGAGCGTTAGACAAAGCTAAGTTGGAGAGGGTTGAGAGGGTGAGTCGAGAGGTACAGGAGCGTCCCCTTTCCCTTTTGACATGATAGATTCTACCTCCGTTCCTTGAGTTCTTTGCGACTATAATAGAGTGAATGGTCTAAGGGATGAATCTCCGCTGGGGCTTAGTTGCACGTGCAACGGAGTGAAGCGTTGAGGGGATCTTAGTATCTAATGATTAATTATGGTCAGGGACCTTCCGCCTGGACCAAAGGGTTAGATCTATAATTAGGAAGAGATTTATCACTTGGAATCCCTAGAGCTCATTGCAACTTTATTCGAGTGCGAGGTTGAGAGGTTATTTAATCTCTCCTCCGGGACATGAATAGAGTTAGGCATAGTTGACCTTAGACTTGGGACTATGTATGTAAGGATTTCCACGACTCACCATTGCATTGATTAGGAAGCATAATAGAGAGTTTTTGCAATTGAAGCAATTATCCTAGGTGAAGCATCATCCGAGTACCCCATCTTTATCAATTGCCTTACCTCCTCCTTACTTTTGCTCTCTTTCTTGTTGCTTTTATTGTTGAGAATTGAATCATTATCACACTCCTTATCATTGATTTTTCACATAGCTAAGAATCGAATTAAGTGTCTTTACTCCCTACTCCCTGTGGATTCGATACCCGCTCACCCGGGATTATTACTTCGACAAACCCGTGCACTTGTGGGATATACGCAAGGGGATCTTGTCAAGTTTTTGCCGCCGTTGCCGGGGAGCTAGGCGTTTAGAGATACTTTGCACTTTGTTTTCTTAGCTATTTCACCACACATTCTAATTCATATCTTCTTATTCTATCATCGTTCTGATTGTCTTTTTCTTTCTTTTTTGTGCAGCTCCAGGTTATGACCGGAGGGAATCCATCAATATTGATTGAAGGAGACCCTGAGCTTGAACGTACACCTAGAAGAAAAGGGAAAGAACCTGTGCAAGAACAGCATAATCCAGCTGATTTTGAAGTAGAAGGATCTGAAAACATAGTAGAACAAAATGAGCAACAACGAACACTATCCGATTATGCCAGACCTTTAGTGTTGGGGACACAATCGAGTATTGTGCATCTCCCAATTACAGCTCAGAACATCGAGCTAAAGCCGGCATTCATCCATATGCTGCAGCAGTCCGCACAATTCAACAGTTTGGCCGATGAGGATCCAAACAGTCACATAGAGAGCTTCCTCGAGGTGTGCGACATGCTGAAGATAAATGGTGTGACGGATGATGCCATCAAATTGAGAGCCTTCCCATTTTCCTTAAAGGGGAGAGCAAAACAGTGGCTACACTCATTACCTGGAGCATCAATGACTACATGGGAGGAGATGGTAGAAGCTTTTCTAGCCCGTTATTTCCCTCCCGGAAAATAAGCAAAGCTTAGAAATGAGATCTCATCCTTTGTGCAGTTGGAATTGGAGTCCCTATTTGAGACATGGTAAAGGTTCAAGGAACTCCTGCGAAAGTGTCCACAACACGGATTCCCGGAGTGGATGATTGTTCAAACCTTCTACAATGGTTTGAACCCGAGTACAAGGCAACTCTTGGATGCGGCAGCAGGAGGTACCTTAGGTAGCAAGATCCCCGATGAGGCTCGTCAATTGATTGAGGAAATGGGGTTAAATAGCTACCAGTGGAACGCTAGGGAGAAGAAAAAGGTGGTCGGTCTCCATGAAATTGATGCGGTAACTTCATTGGTGTCCCAAGTGGAGAGTTTAAGTAAGAAGCTAGATCTTATAGCTTCGAATAGAGTTGCGGCCATGACCAATTGCACCGGTTGTGGTGGAGGACATGCTCCCTCCGATTGCCCAATCGTCATTGGTGATGTTTCTTCAGTTGAGAACGTTGACTTTGTAGGTAATGGCATGAGACCTCAAGGGAATCCATACAACAACACCTAAAATTCATGTTGGAAGAATCATCCCAATTTTTCATGGAGTAATCAAGGACTATAGAAGACCATAGGGCCATCGGGTTTCCAACAACAGCAACAAGCCCCTCAGTTGGAAAACAGAATTTCAGGCTTGGAAACCCGAAGACGGATTTGGAGAAGCACTTGGCTAGATTTGTTCAATCAGCAAATACAAGGTTTGAATCAGTCGAGGCTACACTTCCCAATCACACCGCCTCCTTGCACAACCTTGAAAATCAGGTGGGGCAAATTGCAAAGTCTGTCTCCGAAAGGCCACATGGAAGTTTACCAAGCAACACGAAAACCAATCCTAGAGAACATGTGAAGGCGATCACTTGGAGAAGTGGTCATGAGGTTGAAGGGAGGCTTCCGAGTGAAAAGCCGAAAGAACACGCACCCGCGGTTGTAGAGGTTGAGGAGGGAGTAAACAAAGAGAAAGAGGTGGCACCCCCACCATTCAAGCCAAGAATCCCTTACCCCTCTAGATTGAAGAATGACCAAGGGGATGAACAGTATAAGAAGTTCCTGAGTCTGTTCAAACAACTCCACAACAATATTCCTTTTGTAGAGGCATTGGCTCAAATGCCTAAGTATGCGAAGTTCTTAAAAGACCTATTGACTAACAAGAGGAAATTGGAGGAGAGTGCTTCAGTGGTGCTAGATGCTTCATGCTCGGCGGTGTTGCAAAAGAACATGCCGAACAAGAAGAAAGACCTGGGAAGCTTCATCATTCCGTGTAACATCGGCAACTTAGGTGAGGAAATGACATTGGCGGATTCATGGGCAAGTATCAATGTCATGCCATATACTTTCTTCCAAAAGCTAGGCTTAGGAGAGCCTAGGCCTACTCGGAGGACTTTACAATTGGGGGACCGAACGTTCTTGTCAAGGTTGACAAGTACATTTTTCCGGTTAACTTTGTAGTGCTAGATGTCGATGAGGATGCGGATGTACCCTTGATACTTGGGAGACCGTTCTTGCGGACTTCCAAAGCATTGATTGACATGGACGGCGGAGAGCTCACATTGAGAGTTGGAGATGACAAGCTCACATACCGCCTTGCTGAAGCCATGCGGCATTCTCTTGATTTCGATGACACTTTATACTTTCTAGACACTACTGATGAGCTTGTTGATGAATATGTGCTGGAAATGTTCAACCCGGATCCATATGAAGGTTTGTTTGACCAAGAGGAGAGCAATGAAGAAGTAATGATGCTTGGGTAGACTTGAGAAGAAACATCTACCCCGGGGATCTTGAAGACGGTGCTCCGGAAAATGAAGAGGGCTCGGAGACGCCACTGAAAATGCTCCAAGATTTTTGGAGACGTACATGAGCCAAGGAAGTTGGACGAACCATTGCTAAGTGGTCCGACGCCCGAGAGTACACCCTCTACCCTCAAGAGACTTTGCTCATCATGCTTTCAAGCCATGGGTAAGAGGGCAACCTTCATTTATGAACCCCCGTGAGGTAAGAAAGATACGTCAAGCTTAGTGACGTTAAACAAGCGCTTCTTGGGAGGCAACCCAAGTGTTTATTGTTCTCGCACCTTTTAGTTTAGTTTGTTTTCATGAATAAACTGTTAAGTGTTGGTGTTTCAATTTTTAAGTGCTTGTGCTGCGATTTTGTTGTGGTTTTTTAAAAGAACTCATTGTGTGTTTTGTTGAGAGTTGGCAAAGTTTGGTCGTTTGAGTTCTATTTCATGTTTTTATCTGGTAAATTTTGCAAAATATAGCAGGCTCTAAGTGTGTAAACATGTTCAGAATAGTTCTGCAGAGCCTATAGGTTTTTCTAAGTCATCCAGAGAAAACATACGGGCGTGTGGAATTTCTACGCGCCCGTGGGTGTATACTGCGAGCTCATCCAGAGAAGGCACAAGGGCGTGCGGCTGCCCCTGTGAACGACCATGCAACTGGCGCACGCCCGTGGGTAATTTCCGCACGGGCGTGTAAACTCCTGCTGACTGTAGAATTTTATTATTGTACTCATTTAGTGAACCTAAGGCCAAGCACTTCTCTTTTCTTTCCATAGGTATAATGTCAAAAACTTGACACGTCCGAATATGCGTATAAACCGCAAGTGCACGGGTGTCAAAGTAATAATTACCCGGTGAGTCGGGTAGTCGAATCCACAGGGAACGGAAGTATTAGTAATAACCACTTCTCAATTATCTAGTCGGAATCAATGAATATGATGAAGTGAACTAATTGCAAGCAAAGCAAACAAGTATGCAAGAAATAAAGTAGAAGAGTCTCAATCACTAAGGATGAGGTATTCGGGCAATGATCCCCCTAAGATCTTCCTTAAAGCTCAAGATTCACTAAATGCTCTAGAATCGAGTCTAATGAGTCGAGGTAGTCCAACGGTAACCAATCCTTGTCTCCAAGCAAAAGGCACTAGTCCCCTACAAGGTTCCGGTGGAGAAATCGACCAATCTCAACACTTCACACCCTATATGACCGCAATATGCTACACGGAAACCTAAGAGTGAAACCGATTCCTAAATGTAGATCCAACCCTAATTCCCGTGAAGGATCCTAACCCCCTACAAGGTCCCGCGGAGAAATCGAGCAATCTCATGCCTCACACCAAATATGGTTGCAAAGAGAATATGGAATACGGAGATAGGAAACACTCAATCGAAGGGGAAAGGGACACTCCTCCATCTCAAGGCTCACCCTCTCAACCCTCTTTAATCTTGGAAAATCTAACTCTAATGGAGACCTCTCACATCAAAGTATTAAATCATGCAATGTAAATCAACCACAAGGATTAACAACACTAGAAAGCAATTAAATGACAAGATTAAAACTCAAGACAACTCGGATTAACTAGAAGCATTAAGAGAATCAATCCAAAATATAAATCTTAGGGTTCACATGCCCAAATACACACTAGGGTTTAGCCCTCCATGGGCCTAGTTACAAAACAATAATGGATACAATGAAAAGTAATAAAACCCATAGAGAAAACCCCCTCGAATTCACGCGGATTGGCCTTGATTGGTAGTTCTACGTCTTGAAGGGTTCCTCTCCGAAGCTAGGTTGCCAATGGCTCCCCAAAATGCTATGACGTCGAAGGAACCTATCAAAGTTGGTGAAGAACTCCCTCTTAATCGGCGAAGACCTTCTCCTCAAACCCTAGCCGCCTCTCTCTCAATGTCTCTGCTCAAAGCTCCGCCAAAAGTCCCTTTAGAATCGGCCAAAAGGTGTATTTATAGCCTCACATCGCATCTGTCACATGCCCCCACACGATCATATGGTAGGCTATACGGATTTTCCTTCATCAATGCGTCTTGAAAGGTCTTGAAATCTTTACAAAGAGGAGGAATGTGGAGACATAGCTGCCTTTGTGCCCTTCCATTAATAAATTGGCTTGCAAAACTATGGAAGTTGGCACACATCTCCTCATACACGAACTCCTCTTGTGTCTTCCAACTTGATTTGTACAAGAACTCCCAATATTATGCCATGATAGCCTATCTTGGCACCCATTTGAATACCCAATGCCTTCACAACCTATATGCATAAAAGAACACCCAATACACGAAATGAGACATAAACCGTATAAAATATGATGCTCAATGTATGTAAAACATGCATAAAAACATGTTCACTCAAGCACTTATCAAACTCCCCCACACTTAAGCCTTTGCTTGCCCTCAAGCAAAATTAAACATTAAACTCATGGAAAGAAAAGAGAAGTGCTTGGCCTTAGGTTCACCAAGAGGGTACAAGAATGAAATTCTAAAGTTATGGAGAAAATAAAACACTAGACAAAAACAATCAATGCTCTAGCAAACAATCCAATCAAAAATGAATGTGATAAAATCCGAATGCGTGTGTGTGTGAAAAACTCAACTCATGTCAACACTATGTCCACTACTAAGTTTATATTAAAACAGGACTTATTTATGAACAAAAAAAAAGGTAGTACCTTCACACAATCCTCTAAGGTAGCCCTTTCCCAAGATGCCTCCCGAGTGGCTTTCACACTTTCGAGGTGGTAGCTCTTTCTACTAAGGATGGTAGCTTTCACACATCCCATGAGATAGCTCTTTCTCTCATTAGGGCATAACAAGTATCCGACTTATGAGAGTAGCTACATACATCATGAGTGGTAGCTCTTTCCACCCCCTATGTACAAGCAACAAACAATTTCCAAAAATTTTTCAATTTTTTCTGATTTTTTTCTGATCATAAAAACTAGCACACTAAAAGTCCCAAACATAATGAACTAGAGTATTCATAGGTCTAATGAGTGAGAAAACTGCACAAAGAGCAAACGGACAAAAAAAAAATATTCAAGAAAATTGGATGAAAACTAGAGCATGATAAAATCTAATGTTCACAACCTCCAAAAACTAAGAATTAAACTCTTAACCCTAAGGTGAACCTTCATTGGCAACAAGAGCATGCTCATGAAAACACAAGTATAAGTCATGTATAAAGTGAACCCTCCCCCACACTTAAGATGTACATTGCCCTCAATGTACACATGTAAGCACAATAAAGATAGCATCAATGAAAGCAACATGTGTGCGGGAATGCAATTAAAACAATATTCCCCTGAATTCCTCATGGACATTTGGTGAAGTCTATCTCAAGGGCGCGTTGTAACGGTTGTGAAGCTCACACGACCATGGAATAAAGCACATGATCGTGTATATGACTAAAACATCAACAGCATCACTCTCAAGGCCAACTGCACGCAATACAAGGGGTTCAGTAAAGCTCAACAAAATAGAAAAGGAAATACGAATGCAAACAAATAACAAAACGAAAGCATAAAGATAACTCTCAGAAGGTGAAACCTTTCTGAGCACAAAAGTCCACAAACTAAAGATAAAACACATAAAAACATAAAATGTAAAAATAAAAAGTCTCATGAGTGTGACGCCTCAAGCGTCGGCATCTGGAGCTGGTGCTGGTGCTGGCGCGGACGCTGGTACAAAAGCGGATGAGACCTCCTCGTCGAGAGTCTGCTGAATATGATCAAGTCGCTCCAGAATCCGCACCTGGTTCTCCAAGATGGTAGCAACGGCAGCCTCGAGTCGAGCCAAGCGCTCGTGTACTCGAGAGATAGATGACTCTGGATTAGTGGATGCTGTTGGTGCTGCCTCGGTGATCCTGGGCTCGGCTGCAGATGGTGCCTCTGTGGCCTCAGCAGGCTCCTCGTCGTCCTCAGATGACGACTCCACTAGTGCGTATCAACCTGAGCCTGTACGTCTCACAATGCCCATCAAACGGAGAGTAACCGAACCCAATGGTACTAGGCTACTGACCTTCTCCTCACCCCTGAGCCTGTAGGGTCCCGCGAACAATGCTCCCAACCGCAGGTACTCACTCTGATGGCGAAAGTAATCGACGACCACATATCCTAGGTGGAGAGGGACTCCATGGACCACGGAGTGGAGCTACAAAAGATCTGTCCTGCGAAGTGAACCAGTACCATCTCCCCGACCTGTCACTGACCGGCTGAGAACTGCGTGAATGTACGTGTGCGCTGGTCGAGTGACGCAAGAGGCCATCGACTGGCCTGGAGAATACTGACGGCCGCCGCATAAATCATGGAAAACCTGGCCCGGAGTGAGATCATGAGGGTAATCGGTGAGGAGCTGTGTGTACTCGATAGTATCAGTATAGTCCTGATCGTATAACCCAAGATATATCAAGAACTGGGTCAAAGACATCCCATGCGGCTGACCAAAGGCTCGGAAACAAATGGCATCCTCCGTGTCAAAACTGGTATCAACTGCGTCACGATCGAAGGAAAACGAGGCAAGAACCTCCAAGGTGGTATCTCGTCTGACGGGCTCCTGAATAGCAAGCAATCGGTCCCAACCTTCCATACTAACTAGCTCTCTGACCTCTTCAGCAAGACCAATATCCTCTAGTGCGTCCTAGTCAATAAATCGTGACTGTCCAATCTTGAGATTCTGGAGATGCTCGAACCGTTGCTGATGAACGGGGTCAGGGAATTCCACTGCTGGTGGTGGAGTCGGCTCCCTGTCATGGCGAGGACGTTTCTGAGCCAATCTCTTGGTCCGCGGTGCCATATCTGCGAAGAAAACATGTAAAAACATCAGTTCGGCATGTATACAGTGTAAACAGGGCACGGCACGCACGAGGGCAGCGAGCCGGAGGGAAAACAGCGCCACTTGGCCTCTGTCCAGCCCACGTGGGCGCGTGGGCAGGCCACGCGCCCGCGTGGGCGCGTGCTGGCTCGGCCGGTGGCAGCAGCGCCCGTGTGGGCGAGCCACGTGGGGCGCAGCTGCGCTTTGGCGGCTGGTGCGGGCAGCGCCGCAGCGGGCCCGGCCGCGGGCGTGGGCGTGGGCAGCGTCTCGGCCAAGGGGGCCACGCGGCGCGTGGCCTGCAGGGCTGCGCGGCCAGCCGCAGCAGCGTGGGCGGGCAGCGCCCGGCGTGGGCGCCCGACTCCGCGATTTCGCCGGAGTTGGGGCCCTCGCCTCACATAAATCATTCTCAAGCATTCATTAGGTGTCTAACATGATTTGTTATGAAAAATAGCACACAAATACCATGAAAACTCCATGAAAATGACCTTGAAGAACATGGAAAGGATGGGAGAAAGTGAGAGCTTACGGAACAAATTGGAGAAGAAAAAAATCGGTGCAAACTCCGCAAAATCACTTCTAATCCCCCAAGGAATTGAAAACAAATGGTTTTTAGAGATCAAAACTTGAGTTTTATAGGAGTGAAAAAAAGTGGAAGATGAAAAGGGTTCTTTTAAAAATGGAAGATGATGAATAGTGTCCCTTCACATTCTTATAGGCACATGGGGGTGTGGATTTGCCACTCCCCCGCGTGGAGTATCGTATACGCACCGCATGGAAATTCCACGCGGCCGCGTGGGCTGCAAAATTTCTGCAGACAGTCCACTAAGGGCCTAAAACTCCAAATTTACACCAACTTTTCAACATTTAACATTGGAAACACCCTAAACCATGTCATACACATGAAAAATAATGCATATCACCAAAAAATTTCATGAAAACACCAGCAAACAACAAAAATTGATCAAGGCACACACTCATGAAATTATTACTGCAGGAATTAAATTTCAAGTCTAAAAAGTAACTAAAAACTTGGGTTGCCTCCCAAAAAGCACTTGTTTAACGTCACTAAGCTTGACGTACCTGTCCTTACCTTATGGTGGCTCATAACTACAGTAAAAATGATGCTCAATGCATGTAAAACATATATAAAAATATGTCTACTCAAGCACTTATCAAACTCCCCCACACTTAAGTCTTTGCTTGTACTCAAGCAAAATTAAACATTATACCTATGGAAAGAAAAGAGAAGTGCTTGGCCTTAGGTTCACCAAATGAGTACAAGAATAAAAATTCTACATCATGGATAGAATCAAACACTAGACAAAAACAATCAATGCTCTAGCAAACAATCCAATAAAAATGAATGTGATAAAATCCGAATGCGTGTGTGTGTGAAAAAAACTCAACTCATGTCAACACTATGTCCACTACCAAGTTCTTATTAACATGGGACTTATTTATAAACAGAAAGAATAGGTAGTAGCTTCACACAACCTCTAAGGTAGCCCTTTCCCAAAATGCCTCCCGAGTGCCTTTCACACTTTCGAGGTGGTAGCTGTTTCTACCAAGGATGGTAGCTTTCACGCATCCCATGATATAGCTCTTTTCTCTCATTAGGGCATAACAAGTATCCGACTTATGAGAGTAGCTACATACATCATGGGTGGTAGCTCTTTCCACACCCTATGTACAAACAACAAACAATTTCCATCAAATTTTTTTCTGATTTTTTTCTGATTTTTCCTATGATGATTTTTCTTTTTTTCAAATAAAAACTAGCACACTAAAAGTCCCAAACATACTTTGAACTAGAGTCTTCATAGGTCTAATGAGCGAGAAAAAGTGCGAAAAGAGCAATCGGACAAAAATATTCAATAAAAATTGGATGAAAACTAGAGCATGATAAAAATCCATGTTTATAACCTCCAAAAAAACTAAGAATTAAACTCTTAACCCTAAGGTGAACCTTCATTGGCAACAAGAGCATGCTCATGAAAAACACAAGTAAAAAGTCATGTATAAGGTGAACCCTCCCCCATACTTAAGATGTACATTGTCCTCAATGTACGCATGCAAGCAAAATAAAAAAATAATAACAATGGAAGCATAATGTGTGTGGGAATGCAATTAAAAACAATACTCCCTCGAACTCCCTCATTAATCGCTTTGGTAAAGTCTAACTCATGGGCTTGTTGTATGGGTTGTGAAGCTCACACGCACCATGTGACAATATCACATGATCATGTCTATGACTAAAAATACCATCAACATCACTCTCAAGGCCATCTGCAAATAGACAAGGGGTTCAGTGAAGCTCAACAAAATAGAAAAGATGTACGAGTTCTTATAAGTAAACACATGAAGCACAAACTCGCATAAACAAAACAAAACACAAAGTTAACTAAAGTCTAAAAAAAAATGAAATAAAATAAAATAAAGGAAAACTAAAAATGAAAACAAAAGTAAAGAAAACTAAAGAATTATGAGTGGGACGCCTCAAGCATCGACGTCATCTTCTGGTGTTGCCGGTGTGTTAAAAGAATGTTCCCATCCAAGGTTAATCGTATACGATCAAAGCTTTTCGGTCCTTGGTGGCATACCTGCAAGAAAACTGCCAAACAAATGCAAATATACATGAAATGGGAAGCTGCAGAAATCGACACGGGTGCGTGGAAAATCCACGCCGCCTGCAGTGGCCAACTTTTGGCCCGAAGCGCCCGACGCGGCGTGCGTGAAAAAAATCCACGCGCCAGCGTGGATCCACGCCGATCGCGTGGATTTTCCACGCGCCCATGGGTTTCCCGGGCATTTTTTCAGCCCACACGGTGCGTGGGAACCCCACGCCAGCGTGGGGAGCTAGGCTATGGCCAAAAAGGCCTGCCGACCCCTCAACGGCGCTCTAAAACTCTTATAAAAGCTTTCTCAAGCATATTAAGATGATTTCCATGAAGAAAAATGCATAAGAACGAAGATATCCACATAAATTTCAAAAAATGGAGGCATGGAGAAGGTTAGAAAAATGAGAGCTCACCGGTGTGAATTGAGTAATAAAGTATGATTAAATGGCCGGTAAAACCCTTCTAAACTTTTTAATGACCAAGGAAAAATGTTTGGGAGTGTGGGTGTGTGAGAAAGATGAAGGGATGTGTGAATGGAAATTGTGAATAGTGGTCCTTTTCATCAATTTACCCCACATGGGGGTGTGAAAACTCCACATGGGGGCGTGGGTATTGTACATGGCGCGTGGAAATTCCACGCTGCCTGTGAGGCTGCGAATTTCTCGTAAACACATCCATAGAGATATTTACATGAAATTAAGTCCAATTTCCCAACTAAAAAAACATGAATATCATCCTAAACCATACCACACACATACATTTAAACTAAAACACCAAAAAAATCTTTATGAAGAAATCAACACCAATAAAAAAATTTAACAAAAGCACACACTCATGATTTTTATTATCTGTAGAAATAAAAAAATTTAAGCTAGAAAAACAATTCAAAAACTTGGGTTTGCCTCCCAAGAAGCGCTTTTGTTTTACGTCACTAAAGCTTGACGTACCTCTTCTTTACCTTATGGTGGCTTGAAAAAGAGTGTGTTCCTCCCGACTAGACATTGCATAGCTACTTCCTTTAAACCAAGAGTCAACTTGCCGGGATGAAGTATTTGTTGGAGAGTCCAACCATCTTACTTTTGGCCTCCAAGGAAACAATTTGGGTTGGGAATTGTCCAAGATTAGCATAGGTGGATCATTGGATGGTTTCAATCTCCTACCCACATCTTCTTCCCTTCCCAAAGTCTCTTTCTTGCATTGTAAGAGTTGATCAATCCCAAAGAGAAATGCTTGTTCCATTAACTTGGGGTTTGCTTCTTCTTGTGTATTTTCAACTTGAGAGGAACATGAGACTAGCAAATCCCCTTGAAAATGTCCTCGCTCACAAGCACAATCTTCATTCACACAATCCAAAATCTCAAAATGATATTCAACTTCTTGCTTTTCATTTCTTGCCCCAATGTACTCAATTTGCCCAACTTCTTCAATTGTGCTCATGGCCTCATCATGTCCCAGAGACACTTGCCTTGCTTGTTCAAATTCTTCTTTTTCCTTAGCAAGCATGTCCAAGATCTCTCCTAATTGATGCTCAATGTTTTTTTGATGGAGACATCGTGACAACTTAATGTGGCCTCAATATTTTTGGAAACAGGCATCGGTTGCTTCAATAAACCCTCGGTAACACTCTTTCCAACCGAAGTACATCTTCTTCAACTTTCTCATCCCATTGAAGTTCTTGTTGAGGTGCTTCCCATTGTTGTCCATCAATATCCCACAAGGGGTTTGGATAGCTCTTTTGATTTGGATGATAGTTGATGCGATATGGATTGTGTTGTTGATGAACATTGATAAATTGATCAATTTTTCTAGTGAGAGCATCAACCTGAAAATATAATTCTACAATTGGATTAATCATCATTCAAGTAACATGTAAGGAAAAGTAAATAAGACAAAATAAAACAAAATAGAATGGTGGAAGAAGATAGAGTGAAATAGATAAAAACAAAATAAAAATAGATGAGAATGATGGAAGAAAAAGAAAGTATGGAATAGACAAAATAAAGAAAAAGATAAGTGGCTAGAGCAACAAAGTCCTAGCGTTCCTAATATCCTGTTCCCCGGCAACGGCGCCAAAAACTTGACACGTTCGAATATGCGTGTATGTACCGCAAGTGCACGGGTATCGAAGTAATAATAACCCCGGTGAGTGGGTAGTCGAATCCACAGGGAACAGGGCTACTAGTACTAACTTCTTCTCTGCTTTCTAACCAAATGATAAATGGAAAGGTGTGGTGATCTAATGTGCGAAGAAGTGAATACTGGAGACGAATACGCAAGGGTTAAATGGATGGAGATCTCAATCAGTAAAAGTGGGGTATTCGGGCAATGCTCCCCCTAGGATTCAGCTATTAGGTACCGAATAAGCAAAGTGTTTCTATGATGAGTAAGTTAAGTCGTGGAAATCCAAAAATAATCGGATCCGGTCTCCCGATCACCGATACTAGTCCCCTACGAGGTCCCGGTGGAGAAATCGCTCAATCTCAACATCTCACACCACATATGACTACAAAGCACTCTAGGGATTCCAAGAGTTGTATCCGATTCCTAAAGATTGATCCAACCCTAATTCCCGGCGAAGGATCCTAACCCCCTACAAGGTCCCGGCGGAGAAATCTCTCAATCTCACGCCTCACACCAAATATGGTTGCATAGAGCTTAAGGAACGGAGATAGAATACACTCAATCGGAAGGGAGAGGGGACACTCCACTATCTCATGACTCACCCTCTCAACCCTCTTTAACCTTGAAGTTCTAACTCTAATGGAGACCTCTCTCACATCAAAGTAACAAATCATGCAAATCCAATCAACTACAAGGATTAATTAAACAAGCAAGCAATGAGAATACAAGATTAAAACTTAATCAAACTCGGATTAAATAGAAACACTAAGTAAATCCACAAAAGATGAGAATCCTACGGTTCACAAGCCCAAATACCCTCTAGGGTTTTAGCTCTACATGGAGCAACATACAAAACACACCATCAATGAATGAAAGTACATTAAAACCATAGAAATAAACCCCCTTAGAAATAAACCCCCTTATATATGAACAGATGGCCTTGATGGAGAGCTTCGACGTCTTGAAGGACCCACTCCGAAGCTAGGTTCACCGGTGGCTTCCTTGATGCTATGATGGAGGAGGAATCGATCAAAGTTGGTGACGAAGTGCCTCCAAAGCCGCAAAGACCTCCTCTCCAAACCCTAGCCGTCTCACCCCTCAAGAGCCGCACAAAAGATGAGAAAGAATAGGGCAAAATGGCTATTTATAGGCCTTAAATCACGTCTGTCACGTGCCCTCACGCGTCCGTGTGGATTTTCCACGCGGCCGCGTGGGCTGCAGAAATTTTCACGCGGGCGCGTGGAATTTCCACGCGGGCGCGTGAGCGATGAATTTTAATACAGACTCGCTACAGTAATTTTTGCTACGATGACTTTTCACAAACCGCGGTCCAATCACTCTTCTCTTGAGGCCACATGTCCGCCACACGTCCATGTGGTAGGCTATAAAAACTTTTTCTTCATCGATGTATCTTTGAGAGGTCTTGCAATCTTCACAAAAAAAGAAGAAACATGAAGATGTGGCTGCCTTTGTGCCTTTCCAACTAGTGAATTGACTTGAATCTTCTTGGAAGTTGGCACACATCTCCACGTTTATAAACTCCTCTCGTGTCTTGGTCCTTGAATTGAACAAGAACTCCCAACATTATGTCTTTATAGCCCATCTTTGCTTCCTTTTTACTCTTCAAGGCATTCACAACCTATATGCATAAAAGAACACCAAATGCACAATATGAGACATAAACCACAGTAAAAATGATGCTCAATGCATCTAAAACATATATAAAAATATGTCTACTCAAGCACTTATCACCTGCAGAGTTGGGCAGATTTTCCCGAGAGCACACAGGGGCGTGGACTCGCCCCTGTGGGCGACCTTGTGAACCACACACAGGCGTGGGTAATTTCCGCACGCCTGTGCGAATCCCTGCAAGATGTTCCCTCCATCCCGATTTGCGATTCCAGAACATCAGGTCCGTTATGAGCGTTTGTCGAGACAGCGTTTCGGACAGACTCGATTTTTGAACATGACTATACTGCGGGAGCTTCAGCAGGGAGATGAGTTTGCCGATGAGATCGAGGATCTAGTTTCAGAAGGTGGTTGGCGGCAGTTGCTGACGATTAGAGAGCCAGTCATCCGAGAGTTTGCACTGGAGGTGCTATCCTCGTTCGAGTTTGATAGAGCGTATTCGAGCTTCGACAGTTTGGACACCATTCAGTTCAGAGTATTTGGATGCCACCATAGCTTGAGTATTACGCAGTTTTTCGTACTACTTGGCTTGTACGAGGAGGCATTTACAGATACAGAGGAGTATGCACAGTTGCCTACTGATTATCCTGGAACCTTGACCCCGCAGAGAGCTTATAGAGTACTATGTGGTCAAGGTCAGTATGAGCCAGGGGTGTCCAAGGCCACGTGCCTTTCTCGAACTGCATACAGATATTTGCACGCCATCATGAGTAGGTCGGTGAATGGCCGCGGTGGCAAGATCTTGGTGTTTTAAGCCGTCAGGAGCTGCTGTACTTGTACTGGATGGTAGAGCGCTGCATCGATTCATTTAGGGCACATTCTGGCAAAGTACATCAGACATCAGGGATACTATACTAGACTGGGAGCGATCTTCTTGGGCCCCTACATTACGAGATTAGTGCTGGGCATGGGTCTCTTGGATTCGATTCGCGGGGCCAAGAAGACGAGTGTACCCACTCCCCTGAGTTTAGAGACTATGCGGTTGATGGGCATGGTCCGCAGGGTTCGGACAGGGGTCTTTGCTTTAGTCCTACCACCCCAGAGATAGCTGAGGATGAGGGTGATGAAGCCGGAGCATCTCAGCCCGTCCCCGAGCCTCAGCCAGCATCGATGGAGACCGAGGCACCTCTACCAGCCGAGGAACCACCCCAGTGCGTATGTTTTCACCATCTCGAGCCAATGATCGCTTTGAGAGGCTTGAGAATGCTATAGGAGTGGTCTGAGCTGAGGTTGCTGAGATTCGGGCTACACAGGCCACTCAGTATACAGAGTTCATGGCATGTTTCGACATATTACAGCAGATCCTATAGCGAGACGTTGCCTCATCCTTTGTCCTGCAGCCGAGGACCCTTTAGGCTCCGTCAATTCCTTCAGCACCTCCATCCTTGACTCCAGCACCGGTGGACCTACCATGTGCTTCCACTTCAGCAGCAGCAGCAGCACAGGAGCCCGAGAGCGACTCCGACACTTGACTTTTCTTTTACTTTTGTGCATTTTACTTTATTCTATTTTCTTGTTTTTAGACTTGTTCACTTAGAAAAGATTTTTCCCTCTGAGTTTATGTTATGTTGCATTTACCGAGTTGTATTCATTGCTTCATCTTTTATACACTCGAGTTATTTTTGTTTTTCTTGAGCTTTACTGAACCCCCTCGTGTATGTGTGCAGATGGTCTTGTCTTCTTGGAAATTGAGACTTAGTCATGGGCACGGCCAAGGTGCTTCGGCACTTGGCCGTGTGAGCTTCACAACCCGTTGGAACACTACTCCCAATGAATTAGCTTCATCAAACGCAACACTAGGAGTCAGGGGAGTATTGTTTCGATTGTTTCTCCCATATCTATTTTTGAATGATATATTTTGAGTGAGCTTGCATGTGTACATTGAGGACAATGTACAACTTAAGTGTGGGGGGAGTTTCATAATGCGCACATTTTTTCGATTGTTCTTGATTGATATATGTTCACATAGCCAATGGCGGTTCACCTTAGTTGCAATGATTGTATTCTTAAGTCTAGGAGAATTGTTAACATTGAATGTTTTCATGCTCTAGTTCTTGCTTGAATTTTTAGGAATTTTTGCCCGATTTACACTTAGTGCACTACAAAAGAAGAAACAAAATAGTTTTATTTTTTATCTGTATTTGTTGAGTGGAAAGAGCTACCACTTATGAAGTATGAAGCTACTCTCACAAGTCGGATACTAGTTATGCCCTAATGAGAGAAAGAGCTACCTCATAGGATGAGTGAAAGCTACCACTCAGGTAGAAAGAGCTACCACCTCAAAAGTGTCAAAGCCACCTTAGCGGCCGCTTTGGAAAGGGCTACCTTAGAGGATGTGTGAAGCTACTACTATCTTTTAAAATTTTTGTCACTTTTGTAGATAAATAAGTCCCTTGTACATAGAACTTTGAGGATTATACTTTGGGTTGTTTTGAGTGAGTTCACACACATACACGAAATTCGGGTTTGTTGTCCTTTGTTATTAAAGTTTTTAGCTAGAGCATTGATTTTTCATATTTAATGTTGAAATTTTCCTTACTTGTAGAACACTTTCTTTGTATGCCTCGGTGAACCTAAGGCCAAGCACTTTCAATATTTTCTTCATTGGTGAACCTAAGGCCAAGCACTTTGTATGCCTCGGGGAGTTTGATAAGTGCTTGTGCGATATGAATGTGAAGTGTTCATTCCTTATGTTGAGCATTACTTTTCTCAGGTTTTACACTAATATGTGTGTTTTTATGTTACTTTTATGCAGGTAGGGTTGTGAGGCCGAGTATGAAGGAAATAGGCCAATGTGGATCATAATGCACCTATTTTGGAGGAAATCTTGCTAAGGTTCAAACGCGAAGACATAGGTCAGGTGTGAGATGCTAGAGTGTGTGCCAACCTCCTCGCATTCGAGTGAGCACATCCATTTGGAGGAGCACAAAGGCAGTCACACTCGAGCATTCCGATTTATGCACATAAGAACGAGAGCTCCACTAACATGTATATCATTGAAGAAGCAAGTGAATCATGATGTAAACGTGTGCCCGTTTATGTTACCCCGATGAAAATATGGAATTGGGAAATTATTCAGGTCGAAGGCTGTAGCAGAATACTGTAGCAATTACTGTAGCAGTATTGTTCACAGCCGGCCGAGAAATCAGAGAATCCACACGGGCATGTGGAAATTATCCACGGCCTTATGGAAATTCTGCACGGGCACGTGTACCGTCCACGCCCGTGGAGTCGCCAGATTGCAGCCCTATTTACAGCCGATTCAGCCCCGATTTTGGTATTTTTTTCTCCATCTTTTCCCCAACTTGAGAGAGGGCGTCAGCTATGGTTTTGAGGGGTATTGGCTAGGTTTTTGGAGTGGTTCTATGGCTTCGACATCGCGCGTCATTTGGAAGAAGGTTATTGGGAGAGCTTTCGTCGGCATCGATCCGGCGAGGTGTATCCTATACCGGACAAAAGATCCCTTGCGACGAGTAGAGGACTCTCTACAATACCATCGACACGACCGTCGAGTGGGTTCTTTATGGATTCATTGCTTTTACATTCGATTTCTTTGATTGTACTTAGCTCCATGGAGAGCTAAATCCCTAGTGGGTACTTGGGTGATTGTGAACCCTAGGATGTATTCGTTTCATTGAACTTCTTTATTATGCTTTCAATAAATTGATGTTTATTGTGAGTTCCAACCTTGAATGCTTGATTGTATGTACATTTCGCCTAGAGTGACACTAGGGTTGAGAGTTCTTATTGGTAACCTTGTGAGTGAGTGACACACCACGAGCGTTAGACAAAGCTAGGTTGGAGAGGGTTGAGAGGATGAGTCGAGAGGTACAGGAGCGTCCCCTTTCCCCTCCGACATGATAGATTCTACCTCCGTTCCTCGAGTTCTTTGCGGCCATAATAGAGTGAATGGTCTAAGAGATGAATCTCCGCTAGGGCTTAGTTGCGCGTGCAACGGAGTGAAGCGTTGAGGGGATCTTAGTATCAAGGGCTTAATTGTGGTCAGGGACCTTCCACTTGGACCAAAGGGTTAGGTCTATAATTAGGAAGAGATTTATCACTTGGAATCCCTAGAGCTTATTGCAACTTTATTCGAGTGCGAGGTTGAGAGGTTATTTAACCTCTCCTCCGGAACATGAATAGAGTTAGACATAGTTAACCTTAGATTTGGGACTATGTATGTAAGGATTTCCACGACTCACCATTGCATTGATTAGGAAGCATAATAGATAGTTCTTGCACTTGAAGCGATTATCCTAGGTGAAGCATCATCCGAGTACCCCATCTTTATTGATTGCCTTACCTCCTCCTTACTTTTGCTCTCTTTCTTGTTGCTTTTATTGTTGAGAATTGAATCATTATCACACTCCTTATCATTAATTTTTCACATAGCTAAGAATCGAATTAAGTGTCTTTACTCCCAACTCCCTGTGGATTCGATACCCGCTTACCCGGGATTATATACTTCGACAAACCCGTGCACTTGCAGGATATACGCAAGGAGATCTTGTCAATAACTCAAGTATATAAAGATAAAGCAATGAAATACAACTCGAGATAACAAAAAACAAAAGATAAACTCAAAAGGAGAATCCTTTCTAAGTCATACAAGTCCAAAATAAAGTACGAAAATAAAATATGAAAATATAAAAACAAAGAAAAGTAAAGACGCATCAAGCGTCGGTATTGGGATCAGCCGCCCCTATCGGTGCTGGTGCTGCTGAAATAGGTGGATGGACTGGCGCTAGAACCGGTGATGGTGGTCCTGTGGATGCCTGAGGTGTCCTGGGTCTCATAATGAACGGTAAGGTGGCGCCTCGCTCTAGTAGTTGCTGTAGAATATCCAGACGTGCCATCACCTCAGTGTGTTTCGTGGACTATATTGCATGAACCTCGGCAATCTTGGTCCGGAGCACCCCTACAACACTCTCGAGCCTCTCAAAATGATCATAGGCTCGAGATAGGGAGAACATGCGCACTGGTGGCGGTTCCTGTGCTGCAGGTGGTGCCTCGGTCTACGTATGCTCTCGTTGAGGCTCTTGCGCTAGCTAAGAACCCTCTGCTGTAACTCCCTCGGCCTCAAATGACTCTAGTGCGGACATGTTCAAGACATACACCCCATCTCTATACCTGTGGATCATACCCATCAGTCGTATGGTCTCTAGGCCGAGGGGTGCAGGTATGATCGTCTTCTCATGCCTTCTTATGATGTCCAGTAGACCCATCTTGATGATGAGTCTGGTAATATATAGGCCTGAGAAAATAACTCCAATCCTGGCATACTACCCCTGGTGCCTTAAATACTTAGCTATAATGTGCCCAAGATGGAGTGGCATGCTCTGAACCATCGAATTGATGTATAACAGCTCCTGCTAGCTCAAGTTGCTGATACTATGACCACAACCTTTTGACACGACCGAATATGCGTGTAAACTGCAAGTGCACGAGTGTCGAAGTAAATAAAATCCAGGTGACTGGGTATCATATCCACATGGAATAGTGAATAGAAACACAATGATTGCTATCTAACTATGATGAGAATAAATCAATCGTATGATGAATGAGAGTGATACAAAAGGAGATAAACGAAATAAGAGAGAAAGGCACAATAATTTAGAGGAAAAAGGCAATCGATGTAAATGTGGTACTCCGATATTGTTCCACCTAGGATTATTATTTTAAGTGCAAAACCAACTATTATCCTTCCTAACTAATATGCGTTAATGAGTCGTGGAGATCCTAAGATACATGGTCCCAAATCTATGGTCAACCATGCCTAACTCTATACATGTCCCGGAGGAGAATTTGAACAATCTCTCAACCTCGCACTCGTATAGAATCGCAATGAGTTCCAGGGATTCCAAGTGATAAACCCTATTTCTATGTGTAGACCTAATCCTTTGGTCCAGATGGAAGGTCCCTAGTCACAATTAAGCCCTAGGTGCTAAAATCACTTCAACACTTCACTCCGTTGCCTCTACAACTAAGCCCCAATGGAAGGTCATCCCTTAGCCCATTTACTCTACTATGACCACAAAGAACTTGAGGAAATGCAGGTAGGATGAATCAAATTGAAGTGGAAAGGGGATGCTCCGCTACCTTTCGACTCACGCTCTCAACCCTCTCCAATCTAGCTTTGTCTACCCTCATAACGTGTCACCCATCCACAAAGGTTACCAATATGGACTCTCAACCCTAGTGTCACTCTAAGGGAGAAATCATTCAACAAGCATTCAAGATTGGAACTCAATTAAAACATCAATTAAGGAAAGCATAATAAAAGGTTTAAAGAAACAATAGCCTCCTAGGGTTCACAAATCCTAGGTGTCCCGAACCGAGTGAACAATTTCTTGAGGAATTTGACTACCGTTCCAGCATCATTTGTAGGGAGAGCTTGAGCCTCGACCCACTTAGACACATAGTCCACGGCGACCAAGATATAACGATTCCCATTGGAGCTAGGGAATGGCCCCATAAAGTCGATACCCCACACATCAAAAACCTCACAAAACTGCATTGGATTTTGCGGCATCTCATCACGTTTAGACAAATTCCCTGCTCTTTGGCAACTATCACAACATTGTACAAATTGTCTTACATCTTAAAATAACGTTGGCCAATAAAAAAACCAGCTGCCGGGGACCTTTTTCGGCCGTCCTCCACGAAAGCATAATGACCGCCCACCGGTCCCGAGTGACAATGAGCTAAAATATCCCATCCTTCTTTTTGTGAGACACATTTTTACATCGATATGGTCTCGCAGACATCCTCGAAAAAGATAAGGATCCTCCCAAAAAAATGCTTCAAGTCGGCAAAAGAATTTCTTCCTTTGTTGAAAAGAAAATCCTCTAGGTAGAACTTTCCCCAATAAATAATTGGCGAAATCGGCGAACCACGGGGTATCAACTTCTGAAATTTCCTGCAGATTATACAAATGCTCCTCAGGAAATGCATCATTAATGTCAGTCTTCCATGACCCTTCTTCTTCTACACCTTCAAGTCGAGAAAGGTGATCTGCAGCCACATTTTCAGCCCCTTTCTTGTCCCTAATCTCAACATCAAATTCCTGCAGTAACAATACCCAACGAATCAGCCTTGGCTTCGCATCAGATTTGTTCATTAGATAGCGCAGCGCCGAATGATCTGTGAAGACAACCACTTGTGAAAAAGAATGAGGTATGATCTGAATTTGTCAAATGCAAAAAAACTACGACCAACAATTCCTTCTCCGTAGTTGTGTAGTTCTCTTGGGCACTTGTCAAACTCTTGCTCGCATAACAAATGGGCTGAAAATGTTTATCTTTTCTTTGGCCTAGAACAGCCCCCACGGCATGATCACTAGCATCACACATAAGTTCAAAGGGAAGGTTCCAATCTGGTGAGATAAGGATTGGTGCTTGTATGAGTTTTTCTTTTAAAATGTTGAAGGCAAGCAAACAAGCATCATTAAACTCAAATGGGACATCTTTCTCCAACAACTTGGTCAACGGTTGAGCTATTTTCGAAAAATCTTTGATGAATCGACGATAGAAACCTGCATGGCCCAAGAAACTCCTAATTGCCTTGACATTAGTTGGAGGAGGTAGTTTTTCGATGGTTTTGATTTTTGCCCGATCAACTTCAATTCCTTGGCTAGAAATTTTATGACCAAGAACAATTCCCTCTTGGACCATGAAGTGGCATTTCTCCCAATTCAAAAGCCAAATTAGCTCTCTTCACACCCAGCATAAGCACCTTCTCAAGATTTTTCAAGCATGTCTCGAAAGAATTTCCGAATACCGAAAAATCATCCATGAAAACCTCCATTACATCTTCTATCAAGTCGTCAAAAATAGCCGTCATACATCTTTGGAAGGTAGCGGGAGCGTTACAAAGTCCGAATGGCATTCGTCTATAAGCAAAAGTACCAAAAGGACATGTAAAGGTTGTTTTCTCTTGATCCTCGGGGGCAATTGGAATTTGGAAATATCCCGACATACCATCTAGAAAACAATAGAATTTGTGGCCAGCTAATCGTTCTAACATTTGATCAATGAATGGCAATGGAAAGTGATCCTTCCTTGTGGCATCATTCAATCTCCGATAATCAATGCAAACTCGCCACCCCGTCACTGTTCTTGTCGGAATTAATTCATTTTGCTCATTTTTAACCACCGTCATGCCACCTTTCTTTGGTACCACTTGTGTTGGGCTCACCCAAAGCACTATCCAGAGATGGGATAAATAATTCCTGCGTCTAGAAGTTTCAAAACCTCCGCTTTTTACCACCTCTTTCATATTCGGGTTTAGTCTTCGTTGAGGTTGAATCACGGTTTTGTAATTATCTTCCATCAAAATCTTGTGAGTGCAAAAGGAAGGATTTATTCCCTTGATATCTGAGATTTTCCAAGCTATGGCTGTTTTGTGCAACTTCAACATGGTGACAAGTTTCTCTTTTTGCTCGCGAAAGATTTGAAGCAATGATCACCGGCAACTTTGACTCATCAGCGAGGAATGCATACTCCAAATGTTCCGGTAATGTTTTTCAGACTCTAACTCGGGGGTTCTTCCACCGACCAGTCATGCACTCGCTTGCTTGTTTCGATCGATTTCTTCAAACCCCTTGCGAGGTGTCTTCAACTCCTTCCTCAATTACCTCCCCGCACTAGCTCACTCACACCAAGGTTCCCCAAAACATCTTCATCATTCACTCCGTCATCCAAACTACAAACCTCAATTGACGATATTGATTCAACACAACCGATGGTCTCATCTTCATCACTTGTCTCGGATTCGAGCCCAATTGACCCAGTGCAACTTCCCTTGAAATAGATATGGAGACCTCTACTAGTTTATTTTCAGCTCCATTCTTAAAAAGACATAAATGCGAGACTTGTCGAAGTCTTCTAACGAGCTCGACAATTCAGCCCCTTGATAAGAGATTCCATGTCCTTGAACTATCTCCTGCAGATTCGGTCCGTCCCGAACCCCAAAAACCTCATCATATAGCTTGCTCGAGTCTAGATGCGCTACAACTTGTTCTATCTTTTTCTCATTAGATGCCATTTGCCCCTTTATTGTCTCCATTAGCAATGCTTCATCAAACATTGTCTTGAAATATAAAGAAAAACGAGGAATCACTGTTCACTTAATAAGGAGAAAGAAACAAGGGTACAAAATAACGAGAAATGCGGAAGAGAGAAGTGTGAGATAGAAAAGCAAAAGAAAAATGTGAATGACTAAAGTAATCAAGTCCTAGTGTTCCTAATATCCCGTTCCCTCGACAGCAGGGCGCCAAAAAAACTTGACACGTCCAAATATGCGTGCGTGAAACCGCAAGTGTACGGGTGTCGAGTAATAATTACCCGGTGAGTCGGGTAGTCGAATCCACGAGGAGCGGAAGTACTAGTAATAACCCCTTCTCAATTATCTAGTCGGAATCGGGTTAATATAATGAAGTGAACTAATTGCAAGCAAAGCAAACAAGTATGCAAGAAATAAAGTAGAAGAGTCTCAATCACTAAGGATGAGGTATTCGGGCAATGATCCCCCTAAGATCTTCTTTAAAGCTCAAGATTCACTAAATGCTCTAGAATCGAGTCTAATGAGTCGAGGTAGTCCAATGATAACCAATCCTTGTCTCCAAGCAAAAGGCACTAGTCCCCTACAAGGTCCCGGTGGAGAAATCGACCAATCTCAACACTTCACACCCCATATGACCGCTAATATGCTCTAAGGAAACCTAAGAGTGAAACCGATTCCTAGATGTAGATCCAACCCTAATTCCCGGCGAAGGATCCTAACCCCCTACAAGGTCCCGGCGGAGAAATCAAGCAATCTCACGCCTCACACCAAATATGGTTGCAAAGAGAATATGGAATACGGAGATAGGAAACACTCAATCGAAAGGGAAAGGGGACACTCCTCCATCTCAAGGCTCACCCTCTCAACCCTCTTTAATCTTGGAAATCTAACTCTAATGGAGACCTCACACATTAAAGTATTAAATCATGCAATGTAAATCAACCACAAGGATTAACAACACTAGCAAGCAATTAAATCACAAGATTAAAAACTCAAGACAACTCGGATTAACTAGAAACATTAAGAGAATCAATCCAAAAAAATATAAATCTTAGGGTTCACATGCCCAAATACCTACTAGGGTTTAGCCCTCCATGGGCCTAGTTACAAAAACAATAATGAATACAATGAAAAGCAATAAAACCCATAGAAAAACCTCCTCGAATTCAGCGGATTGGCCTTGATTGGTAGTTCTACGTCTTGAAGGATTCCTCTCCGAAGCTAGGTTGCCAATGGCTCCCCAAAAAGGCTATGACGTCGAAGGAATCTATCAAAGTTGGTGAAGAACTCCCTATCAATCGGGCGAAGACCTTCTCCTCAAACCCTAGCCGCCTCTCTCTCAATGTCTATGCTCAAAGCTCCGCCAAAAAGTCCCTTTAGAATCGGCCAAAAGGTGTATTTATAGCCTCACAACGCGTCATCACGTGCCCCCCACGCCGCGTGGATTTTCCAGCGCCAGCGTGGGGCTGCGAGGAATTTCACGCGGTGCGTGCGGAATTTCGCGCGGGTGCGTGAGCGATGATTCGCTACGATATCACTGCTACGATAATTACGCTACGATGACGATAAACATTCTCCTCTTAAGGCCACACGATCGGACACACGATCATATGGTAGAGCTATCTGGCTTTTTCCTTCATCAATGCGTCTTGAAAGGTCTTGAAATCTTTACAAAGAGGAGGAATGTGGAGACATGGCTGCCTTTGTGCCCTTCCATTAATAACTTGGCTTGCAAAAACTATGGAAGTTGGCACACATCTCCTCATACACGAACTCCTCTTGTGTCTTCCAACTTGATTTGTACAAGAACTCCCAATATTATGCCATAATAGCCTATCTTCGCTCCCTTTTGAAATCCCAATGCCTTCACAACCTACATGCATAAAAGAACACCCAATACACGAAATGAGACATAAACCGTATAAAATATGATGCTCAATGTATGTAAAACATGCATAAAAACATGTTCACTCAAGCACTTATCAAACTCCCCCACACTTAAGCCTTTGCTTGCCCTCAAGCAAAATTAAACATTAAACTCATGGGAAGAAAAGAGAAGTGATTGGCCTTAGGTTCACCAAGAGGGTACAAGAATGAAATTCTAAAGTTATGGAGAAAATAAAACACTAGACAAAAACAATCAATGCCCTAGCAAACAATCCAATAAAAATGAATATGATAAAATCCGAATGCGTGTGTGTGTGAAAAGCTCAACTCATGTCAACACTATGTCCACTACTAAGTTTTTATGAAAACGGGACTTATTTATGAACAAAAAGAAAAAGTAGTAGCTTCACACAATCCTCTAAGGTAGCCCTTTCCCAAGATGCCTCCCGAGTGGCTTTCACACTTTCGAGGTGGTAGCTCTTTCTACTAAGGATGGTAGCTTTCACACATCCCATGAGATAGCTCTTTCTCTCATTAGGGCATAACAAGTATCCGACTTATGAGAGTAGCTACATACATCATGGGTGGTAGCTCTTTCCACACCCTATGTACAAACAACAAACAATCTCCATTTTTAATATAAGACTAGCACACTAAAATCCCAAACATAATGAACTAGAGTATTCATAGGTCTAATGAGTGAGAAAAATGCACAAAGAGCAAACAGACAAAAATATTCAAGAAAATTGGATGAAAACTAGAGCATGATAAAATCTAATGTTCACAACCTCCAAAAACTAAGAATTAAACTCTTAACCCTAAGGTGAACCTTCATTAGCAACAAGGGCATGCTCATGAAAACACAAGTATAAGTCATGTATAAAGTGAACCCTCCCCCACACTTAAGATGTACATTGCCCTCAATGTACACATGTAAGCACAATAAAATAATATCAATGAAAGCAACATGTGTGCGGGAATGCAACTAAAACAATACTCCCCTGAATTCCTCATGGACATTTGGTGAAGTCTATCTCAAGGGCGCGTTGTAACGGTTGTGAAGCTCACACGACCATGGAATAAAGCACATGA
This sequence comes from Dioscorea cayenensis subsp. rotundata, assembly GCF_009730915.1. Taxonomy (NCBI): domain Eukaryota; kingdom Viridiplantae; phylum Streptophyta; class Magnoliopsida; order Dioscoreales; family Dioscoreaceae; genus Dioscorea; species Dioscorea cayenensis. The sequence continues at coordinate 324,117 of NW_024087161.1, forward strand.
TCGTGTCTATGACTAAAACATCAACAACATCACTCTCAAGGCCAACTGCACGGAATACAAGGGGTTCAGTAAAGCTCAATAAAATAGAAAAGGGAATACGAATGCAAACAAATAACAAAACGAAAGCATAAAGATAACTCTCAGAAGGTGAAACCTTTCTGAGCACAAAAGTCCACAAACTAAAGATGAAACACATAAAAACAGAAAATGCAAAAAAAAAAAAAGTCTCATGAATGTGACGCCTCAAGCGTCGGCATCTGGAGCTGGTGCTGGTGCTGGCGCGGACGCTGGTACAGAAGCGGATGAGACCTCCTCGTCGAGAGTCTGCTGAATACGATCAAGTCGCTCCAGAATCCGCACCTGGTTCTCCAAGATGGTAGCAACGGCAGCCTCGAGTCGAGCCAGGCGCTCGTGTACTCGAGAGGTGGATGACTCTGGATCAGTGGATGCTACAGTACGATAAACATTCTCCTCTTAAGGCCACACGATCGGGCACACGATCATATGGTAGGCTATACGGCTTTTCCTTCATCAATGCGTCTTGAAAGGTCTTGAAATCTTTACAAAGAGGAGGAATGTGGAGACATGGCTGCCTTTGTGCCCTTCCATTAATAACTTGGCTTGCAAAAACTATGGAAGTTGGCACACATCTCCTCATACACGAACTCCTCTTGTGTCTTCCAACTTGATTTGTACAAGAACTCCCAATATTATGCCATAATAGCCTATCTTGGCTCCCTTTTGAAATCCCAATGCCTTCACAACCTACATGCATAAAAGAACACCCAATACACGAAATGAGACATAAACCGTATAAAATATGATGCTCAATGTATGTAAAACATGCATAAAAACATGTTCACTCAAGCACTTATCAGTATCGAAGCCGGAGAACCACTCCAAAATCCTTGCCAAAACCCCTCTAAACCTTAGCAGTAGACCTATCTCAAGTTGGGGAAAGAATGGAGAAAAGAATGCTGAAATCGGGATGAAAAAGGGCTATAAATAGGCTAGAATCGGGCATCCACACGGGCCTATGGATGTTCCACATACCCTGTTGAATTTCCAAATTGGCGTGTGGAATTTCCACACTCCCGTGTGAATTCTCTGGATTTCTAATTTTCGGCCGGTTGTGAACAGTAACTACAACAGTAAATTGCTACAATGTTTTGCTACAGTAAATTACCATAGATTCCACAATGGCGTGTGGAAATTCCCCATGCCTGTGTGGAAATTCCACAGGCCCGTGTGGCAGATTCAGCCCTATTTAAGCACAGGAGCATGTGGATTCCTAATTCCACAGGGGCGTGTGGATTCCTGATTCCACAGGGGCATGTGGATTCCTGATTCCAACCCTATTTAAGCCGCGATTCAGCCCGATTTTGGGGATCTTTTTCCCCTGTTCTTTTCCACTTTTCTCCATCATTTGGAAAGCCATTGGCTGGGGTTTGGAGATGCTTTTGGTAAGTCTTTGGAGTGGTTTAAGGGATTCGACACCGCGATTCGCTTGGAAGAAGGTTATTGGGGGAGCTTTCGTTGGCATAGATCCGGCGAGGTGTGCCCTAGGCCAGACAAGGGGACCTTTAGAGAAGACTTAGCTACTCCACAAGACCATCGACATGACCACCGAGGGGGTTTCTTATGGAACACTTGTTTTTCATTTTCGATTTCATTATTGATTGTATTGTGCTCCATGGAGAGCTAAACCCCGTAGTGGGTACTTGGATTTTGTAAACCCTAGGATGTTATTGTTTCATTGATCTTTTATTATGTTTTCCTTAATTGATGTTTTAATTGAGTTCCAATCTTGAGTGCTTGTGGAATGATGTCTCCCCTAGAGTGACACTAGGGTTGAGAGTCCATCTAGGTAACCATTATAGATGAGTTATACACTACTAGGGTTAGACATTGCTTTATTGGAGAGGGTTGAGAGGGTGAGACGAGAGGTAGCGGAGCGTCCACTTTCCCCTATGGTGTGATTTATACTTGGATTTTGTAAACCCTAGGATGTTATTGTTTCATTGATCTTTTATTATGCTTTCCTTAATTGATGTTTTAATTGAGTTCCAATCTTGAGTGCTTGTGGAATGATGTCTCCCCTAGAGTGACACTAGGGTTGAGAGTCCATCTAGGTAACCATTATAGATGAGTTATACACTACTAGGGTTAGACATTGCTTTATTAGAGAGGGTTGAGAGGGTTGAGACGAGAGGTAGCAGAGCGTCCACTTTCCCCTATGGTGTGATTTATCCTACCTTTATTTCCTTAAGTTCTTGCCGGTCACAATAGAGTGAAGTTCTAGAGGGTGAACTACGCTGGGGCTTAGTTGCGCGAGGAACAAAGTGAAGCGTTGAATGAACTCTAGTGTCTGGGGCTTAGATGTGACTAGGGGTCTTTCGCCTGAAATAAATGGTTAGCTCTATACATAGGAAGATGGTTTATCACTTGGATTCCCTAGAACTCCATGCAACTTTACACAATGTGAGATATTGAGACTGAGCGATTTCTCCATCGGGACATAGTGTTGAGTTAGTCACGGTTGACATTAGATTTGGGACAATGTGCTTAAGGATTTCCCATCTCATTGAGCATTGATTAGGAAGTATAATAGTAGGTCTTAGACTTAAAACATTAAACTTAGGGGGAGATTTGGCCGAGTACCCCACTTCTATCGATTGCCTTACCTTTCACTTGCTTTTACCTCTCATTCTTGTTTCTTTTTATCTTTGTTTTCATTACATTTTATCAACAATATCATTGTTCACTTTCACATGGTTAAGTAGAAATTTAAGTATTTTGCTCCCTACTCCTTGTGGATGCATGATGCACGATCAGCAAGTGCACGGAGTCGTCAAGTAATACCTCTCGTGCGAGCATGAGATGGTCATATTCCCTGGGCCCAAGGATCTACCCTTACTTCCTCTTTGCGTATTGTCTAGCCGAAAGATTCGAAGCGGTTCTCTAATCTATTAATTAAAATGAAAGAACTACAAGTGGAGTCTAAAACAAGGCAAGGGTGTAAAATCAGGGGAATGAAATGGTCACGGATGCGGATTCCCTTAGGGCTACTGAAGTGTAAAAGATGCTAAGAATGTCATGCAATTAAAGGTTTGGAACTAGTGATTTCCTAAATTAGATCAACACGATGGTCACGGCAATTGACCCCTAATCTGGTATAATTATTGATACGGAATTTCTTCTGATCAAATCCTCATACGATTACATTAACAAGAGAGAAATCTCTAATTAGAGCCCGAACACAACTTGGTCTAGACCTAATGTTGGACGGGTACAAAATACCCGATGGTCACGGCATATTCGTACATGAATCCCTTCCAAACTTGGTGTGTCTAGTACAAGGACAATGGTCACGCTACCAAGTACAACCTAGGAGTTGGTTTACAGAGTTCTCATGTAAGCAACACATCAAATTCACCAAGAATGAATCACAAACACACACCAATTGCAATAGACAAAATTAGAACATCCAAATACACAATTTCACCCCAAGGTTCACCGGCATCCGGTGACCTTGGGGTCTACTCGTCCATGCAAACAAATACAAATAATAGGTCCATGAAAACAATGACAAATGGCATAAGAAAACTCCTTCAACAATAGAAGTGTGATGGCAAGCCAAGTTAGGTGGAAAGCTTCCACGAACGCCGTGATCTGGGTGGCTTCCCTCGTCATCTACAAGCTCCCAAAGAAGAGATCGATGAAGATCTAGCCAAACCAAGCTTCTCCCTTTGATTCCCCTTCTCCAAAACATGTGATCTTGCCTCCCCTAAACTGGTGGCAGTCCGCTCCAAGAACTCCCCAAAAAGATTTCTCCAAAAATGTCCTCCTCTTTGCCCTAGAAATTCAGTCCAATATATACCCCGTCAGGTCCATACGGGCTCCATGCGGGCGCATGGAGCCCGTGAAACTCACTACCATTTTGCCCAGAAAAGGTGTTGGTACTACAGTACTTAGCTTACAGTATCGCTACATTGCCTGCTATAGTACTGAAACCCCAAAAATGTCGTTTTTGGTGTCGAATTTGTCCAATTTGCATTTTTGAGCTTCGTTCGGCTCTTTTAGGATCTGCAACACTGAAATAACCAATTTAGACTTAAACGAGCATCAATTGGTTAAAATATACACAAATAATACAAGATTAATACATATAAAATACGTATATTTAGGTGTTTATCAATATGATACCCCACTAACCTGGGATTTATTACTCGACAAACCCGTGCACTTGCTGGTCACACGCAAGGGCATTGTTATGTACATAGGTCAGGAAAGACACTTGGCCTTAGACACCCCCGGCCTATACTGTCCTTGTCCACACAGCGCTCTGTATGCATGCTACAGCGTCAAGCTACTGGGATAGTATGTAAGCAGCTGCTCGTAATCCTCTGTGTCAGTGAATACTTCGTCATAGAGCACAAGTCTAACCAAAAACAGAGTGACGCTCATACTATAATGATGTCTAAACGCTCTGAACTATATAGTGTCAGTGCTGTCAAATCGGGAATATGATTGGTCGAACTCAAATGAATCTAGCACCTCCAAAGTGAGCAGCCGAATAGCTGGGTCTCAGATCGATAATAACCTCCTCCAGCTACCCACAGAAAGCAGCTCCTTCACCTCGTCAGCCATATCATCAGCTAACTTTACCTCTCCAAGTGAACTCAAGTCCGGGACTTGCGTCTGCCCGAACTTGAGATTCGATAACCACTCAAATTGAGCATGGTGTTCAGGAATGGTGAACTCCATACTCTCCTACTCAGGTGTTGTCTCATGTGGGCGCTTCCCGGTCGCTTTCTTAGTCTTGGGTGCCATATCTGCAAGTATTGAAAAGAAAATCAATCAAATGAACTCACAAAACAATATTGCAGGAATCCACAAGGTTGTGTGGAAATTTCACACGCCTGTGTGGATCCACGGGGCGTGAAAGCCGCACCGCCTCTAGGCAATATACTAAAAAATACATCATAAATTCATCGTAAAATGTTTTTAAAACATGAATCTATCATTTAGACATCAAAACGAAGCACATTCGGCAGATTTAATCGAATAAAATCATGTATGGCGAAGAAAATGGAGAAAAAGGGTTTACCGCCAAGATGAAGATCGAAAACTTGAAATCGGCCAGAAAACTCATTTAGGATCCCTGTAAAATGATGGTGTGAAGTCGGGAGAGTATGAGAGAGCATTCTATCAGTGTGAAGAAGTGTAAAAATGAAAATGCGAAGAAGATTTATAAAGAAAACTCTTGGCCTTTGGCATTCTGTACATCTATATTGGCGTGTGGAAATTCCACACGCCCGTGTGACTCCATAGGAGATCCTTATAGGGGCAGACACACGCCCCTGTATGCTCTCCGGATAGCACACTTTATCTCTGAACGCATCCACATGGGCGTGTGGAAATTCTCCAAGCTTGTGTGCCCAACACACAGGGCATCCACATGCCCCTGTGGCTTCACTGACCAACTAAGAAAAATTCTAAGTGTTCCATATGCCCCTATGGAAATTCCACACGGGCGTGCAGATCTTTATAGGGGTACTCACAAGGGGCATTCACATGCCCCTATGTCTTCTCTACAGGAAATCATACGGGCCTGTGGAAATTACCCATGCCCATGTGTAATGCACAGGGTCAGACACAAGGGCAGACACACTCCCCTGTGTCTTCTCGGGATAGAGCTCTGAACGAAAACACACACTCATGTGGAATTTCCACACGGCCATGTGTCTTCTCTGGATGACTGAGAAAAATTTTGTAGGCTCTACTGAAAATTTCTGAACATCTATACATACTCAAAACCTGCCTCTATAATGCAAAATTAACCAGAAAAACATGAAGAACATGCTCAAATGGCCAAGAAACTTTGCCACACACAATTAATCACACTATAACATCAATGATCCACAAGAAAAACACATCAATTTGAATGTAAAATTGAAGACATCAACACTCAAAACCTTATTCATGCAAGTGCTAAACTAAAAACTATAAAAATAGTAAAGACTTGGGTTGCCATTGAAGAAGTGCTTGTTTAACGTCACTAAGCTTGACGTACCTCTCCTTACCTCACGGGGGCTCTCTGAGAAAGAGTACTTCCTTGTCATCTTTACTTACCTTCCCACCAAAATAAGGTTTTAGCCAATGTCTGTTCACTTTAAATGTACCTTTCTTCGGATGAGAAATTTCAATAGCACCATGGGGTGACACCTCAGTTACAGTATATGGCCCAAACCATTTTGGCTTAAGCTTCCTCAGAAAAAGCCTCAGGTGAGAGTTGAACAATAACAGTTGATCACCTACCTTGAACTCCCTCGGGTTTTTGATATGCTTATTGATAAGTGCTTGTCCGATATGAATGCGAAGCGTTCATTCCTTATGTTGAGCATTACTTTTCTCAGTTTTTTACATTAATATGTGTGTTTTTATGTTACTTTCATGCAGGTAGGGTTGTGAGGCCGAGTATGAAGGAAATGGGCCAATGTGGATCATAATGCACCTATTTTGTAGGAGATCTTGCTAAGGTTCAAACGCGAAGACATAGGACAGGTATGAGATGCTAAAGTGTGTGCCGGCCGAGAAATCAGAGAAACAGAGAATCCACACGGGCGTGTGGAAATTATCCACGCCCATGTGGAAATTCCGCACGGGCGCGTGTACCGATCCACACCCGTGGAGTTGCCCGATTCCGACCCTATTTAAAAGCCGATTCAGCCCTGATTTTGGTATTCTTTTCTCCATCTTTTCCCTAACTTGTGAGAGGGCTTCAGCTAGGGTTTCGAGGGGTATTGGCCAAGGTTTTGGAGAGGTTCTATGGCTCCGACATCGTGATTCCATTAGGAAGAAGGTTGGTAAGGGAGCTTCGATCGAGGCGTATCCTATACCGGACGAAGGAATCCTTGGACGATGAGTAGAAGACTTTCCATAAGACCATCGACACGACCATCGAGGGGGTTTCTTTATGGATTCATTGCTTTTACATTCTATTTCTTTGATTGTACTTAGCTCCATGGAGAGCTAAACCCCTAGTGGGTACTTGGGTGATTGTGAACCCTAGGATGTATTCGTTTCATTGAACTTCTTTATTATGCTTTCAATAAATTGATGCTTATTGTGAGTTCCAACCTTGAATGCTTGATTGTATGAACATTTCCCCTAGAGTGACACTAGGGTTGAGAGTTCTTGTTGGTAACCTTGTGAGTGAGTGACACACCACGAGGGTTAGACAAAGCTAGGTTGGAGAGGGTTGAGAGGGTGAGTCGAGAGGTACAGGAGCATCCCCTTTCTCCTCCGACGTGATAGATTCTACCTCCGTTCCTCGAGTTCTTTGCGGCCATAATAGAGTGAATGGTCTAAGGGATGAACCTCCGCTGGGGCCTAGTTGCGCGTGCAATGGAGTGAAGCGTTGAGGTGATCTTAATATCTAGGGCTTAATTGTGGCTAGGGACCTTCCACTGGACCAAAGGGTTGGGTCTAAATCTAGGGAAGAGATTTATCACTTGGAATCCCTAGAGCTCATTGCAACTCTATCGCGAGTGCGAGGTGTTGAGATTGTTCGATTTCTCCTCCGGGACATGTATATAGTTAGGCATAGTTGACCTTAGATTTGGGACTATGTATGTAAGGATTTCCACGACTCACCATTGCATTGATTAGGAAGAATAATAGAGAGTTCTTGCACTTGAAGCGATTATCCTAGGTGAATCATCATCCGAGTACCCCATCTTTATCGATTGCCTTACCTCCTCCTTACTTTTGCTCTCTTACTTGTTGCTTTTAATTTCGGAGAATTGAATCATTACCACACTTATCATTGTTGATACTTCACATAGCTATGAATCGAATTAAGTGTCTTTACTCCCTACTCCCTGTGGATTCGACCCCGCTCACCCGGGATTATTACTTCGACAAACCCGTGCACTTGAGGGATATAAGCAAGGGGATCTTGTCACTTATCATGCCGCTTTCAAATTCTCTCCTTGTAAATGCTTGCATTCTCATATGCCTTCATTCTCCATTCATCCAACTCATTGAGATGAAGCATTCTTTGTTCCCCTGTCTTGTTCAAGTCAAAATTTATGGCCTTGATTGCCCAAAAGGCTTTATGCTCTAACTCCATGAGCAAAAGACATGATTTACCATATACCAAGTTATAGGGGGTGGTCCCTATTGGAGTTTTATATGCCGTTCTGTGAGCCTAAAGTGTGTTATCCAAGCATTCTGACCAATCCCACTTTACTTGTTTTACAGAGTTTGTCAAAATTCTCTTAAGCTTTATATTTGTGACTTCCACCTGACCACTCGTCTGCGGGAGGTAGGGGGTAGCAAGGTGATGATGCACTCCGTAGTGCTTCAACACTTTCTCAAGTTGAGTGTTACAAAAATGAGTCCCTCGATCACTAATGATAATTTGTGGGGTCCCAAATCAAGTGGACAACCTCTTCAGAAATTTGATAGTGGCTCTAGCATCATTAGTAGGGAAAGCTTGACCCTTTACCAATTTAGAAACATAGTCAATGACAACCAGAATGTATTGATTACTGTTAGACTTTCGAAATGGGCCCATAAACTCTATTCCCCAAACATCAAATACCTCACAAAATTGAATTCGATTTTGAGGCATTTCATCCCATGGCGATAGATTTCCGGCCCTTTGATAACTATCGCATCGAAGAACAAACTTATGTGCATCCTGGAATCAAGTTAGCCAATAAAATCCAGTATCCAAAGCCTTTTTAGCCGTTCTACTTGAAGCATAATGCCCCCCAACTGACCCGGAGTGACAATGTCAAGGATATTCCACCTTTCTTCACTTGATACACACCTTTAAACTATGTGATCTGCACAAATGCAAAACAAGTACGGATTATCGCAAAGTAGTTCCTCAAATCACTGAAGAACTTCTTCTTTTGCTGGAATGTGAGGCCTTGCTTAAGTACTTTCCCTGACAAGTAGATTGCAAAATCTACAAACAATAGAGTGCCCTCTGATTCTAAACTCTGAACTACATACAAGTGTTCCTCGGGAAAGTAATCATTAATCTCTTTGCTAGCTGGCTCTTAACCTTCACACCCCTCTAATCGAGACAAATGGTCCACAACCATATTTTTGGTTCCTCTCTTGTCTTTTATCTCCATATCGAACTCTTGCAACAATAGGATCCAAAGAATCAACCTCGGTTTCACGTTAGCCTTGTTCATAAGATAACAGAGTGCTGAGTGATTGGTAAATAAAGTGACCCTAGATAACATAAGGTATTGTCTGAACTTGTCGAAAGCAAACACCACTTCTAACAACTCTTTTTTGGTCGTTGTATAGTTGTCTTGAGCACTTGTTAGAATTTTCCTAGCATAATAGATCAGTCAGAATTGCCTATCTTTCCATTGACCCAACACTGCTCCAACAGCATAATCACTTGCACCACACATGAGCTCAAAGGGCTCATTCCAATCTGGTATGGTCAAACTTGGTGCTTGCACTAATTTCTCCTTCAACAAGTTAAAATCTATCAAACTGTCATTCCCAAAATCAAAGGTGACATCCTTTTAAAGGAGTTTAGTCAATGGTTGAGTGATCTTTGAAAATTTTTTGATAAACCTTCTGTAAAAACCCGCATGCCCCAAGAAACTATGAAAATCTTATACAATTGTACGTGGCGGAAGCTTTTCTATGACTTCAATCTTTGCCTTATCCACCTCCATCCCCACTTGGGAAATCTTATGTCCAAGGAGAATTCCTTCTTGGACCATAAAGTGACACTTCTCGCAATTAAGAACAAGATTTGTCTCTTCACATCTCACTAGCACTCTCTCCAAATTACTTAAACAAATGTCAAAGGAATCTCCGAACACTGAAAAATCATCCATGAACACCTCCATGATGTCCTTTAGGAGATCGTCGAAGATGTTAGTTAAGCAATGTTGGAATGTCACCGGTGCGTTACACAACCCGAAAAGCATTCTTCTGTAAGCAAAAGTACCGTAAGGGCAAGTAAATGTCATCTTCTCTTGATCCTATGGAGATATAGGAATTTGAAAGTACCCCGACATACCATCAAGGAAGCAATAAAATTGATGCCCTGCCAACCGCTCCAACATCTGATCAATAAACAACAATGGAAAACGGTCCTTCCGAGTTGCGTCATTCAGCCTTCTGTAGTCAATGCAGATGCACCAGCCAGTAACTGTCCTGGTTAGAATGAGTTCATTCTTTTAATTTCTCACAACCATCATTCCTCCCTTCTTCGGGACTACTTGAGTTGGGCTCACCTACGCACTGTGTAAGATGGGATAAATGATTCTCCCATCTATAAGTTTTCCCACCTCTGTCTTGACAACTTCCTTCATGTTTGGGTTCAATCTTCTCTGAGGTTGAATCACCAACTTGTAATTTTCCTCCATCAGGATCTTTTGAGTGCAAAATGAGGGATTGATGCCTTTTATATCAGAGATCTTCCAAGCAATTGCAGATTTATGTTTTTTTAACATGCTCACAAGCTTTTCCTTCTAATTTGGATAGAGATTCAAAGCCATAATCACTGAAAGCTTTGATTCTTCCATTAGAAAGGCATATTTCAGATATACCGGTAATGTTTTAAGCTCTAACTCGGGTGGTTCCTCAATTGACGATCGCAATCTTCTTTCCTTCATTCTCTACCTCTTCTGTTTATGCATGTGCATCTGAATAGTTTTCAATGACAATAACATCCTCTATCTCAAAGATTTCCAGCCCTGAAGTTGACACGCCCAACGAGAAAAGTTCTTGTATTTATTCATGATTGGCCGAATCAAACTGAGCAAGGACCCGCTCCAAACTTTCCTCCAAATGAGTACTCATAGATGCTAATACAAACTTTTCAAACTGATCCAGCACACTATCTAACTTGCAACTCTGATCCTGATTCTGTCAATTTAATCAACAATTGATCCTTTCACGGGATGGTTAATGGTGAATTGCACTGCAAACAGCTGAACTTTTTGTTCTATATTTTCAACCATTCCCGTGATTGTGCAGTAGAATCCATAGGGAATAGTGATCAATAACACAAAGATTGCTACTTAACTAAAGTGAGGATGAATTGATATTGGTGTGAAAAAAATCAATATGAAAAGAACTAAAGAAAATAAGAAAGAGAGGCCCAATAAAATGAGAGGAAAGGCAATCGATAGAAAATGGGGCATTCGGACATTGCTCCTCATTGGATTATTGCTTCAAGTGCAAGACCAATCATTATACCTCCTAAATGATGTCTAATGAGTCGTGAAGACCCATAAACACATGGTCCCAAAGCTTATGGTCAGTCGTGACTAACCTTATACTATGCCCCGGTGGAGAAATCTCTCAGTCTCGACACCTCACACTGTGCTATTTTACTTTAGGTTTTAGGGACTCCAAGTGATAAACCCTATTCCCTAGTATAGATCTAACCCTATGGTCCAGGCGAAAGACCCCTAGTCACAACTAAGCTCCAGGTACTAAGGATTACTCAACACTTCACTCTGTTGTTCACGCAACTAAGCCCGAGCAGAGTTCGTCTCTTAGCACTTAACTCTATTGTGCATGCAAAGAACTCTTAGAACATGGAGATAGGGTAAATCACACCGGAGGGGAAAGGGGACGCTCCACTACCTTTTGACTCACCCTCTCAATCCTCTCTAATCTAGCATTGTCTAACCCTCATACTGTGTCACTCATCAACAAGGATTACCAAGACAGATTCTCAACCTTCATGTCACTCTAAGGGATAATCAACACAACAAACAATCAAGATTGGAACTCAATTAAAAACATCAACTAAGGAAAGCGTACTAAAAGATCAAAGAAACAATATTACCTTAGGGTTTACAAGTCCAAGCACCCACTAAAGGTTTAGCTCTCCATAGAACAAAATACAATCAATAATGAAGTCAAAAGTAAAGAGATGCAATCCATGAATAAAACCCGTTTGGTATTCGTGTTGATGGTCTTGTGGAGTAGTCTCGGCCACTTCAAAGGTTCTCTCGTTAAGCCTAGGGCACACCTCGCTGAATCGATGTCGACAAAAGCTCCCTCAATAATTATCTTCCAACGGAGTGCGGTGTTGAAGGCCATAGAACCACTTCACAAACCTTGCCAAAGCCTCTCTAAATTCAAGTTGCAGAATGACAACGCCCCTTGCGTTTGACCCGCAAGTGCACGGGTTTGTCAAAGTAATAATCCCAGGTGAGTGGGGTATCGTATCCACAAGGAGTAGGGAATAAGAATATTTAAATTTCTATTTAACCAAGTGAAAATGAACAATGGTTGTATTGATAAGATGTAGTGTAAACAAGAATAATAGAAACAAGAAAGAGAAGCACAAGTAAATGAGAGATAACGAAATCGATATAAATTGGGTACTCGGATATTATTCCGCCTAGGGCAATCATTTCAAGTGTAGAACCAACTATTACGCTTCCTAATTAATACATTAATGAGTTATGGAAATCCTTCAATACAAGGTTCCAAATCTAAGGTCAACCGTGACTAACTCTATATGATGTCCCAGTGGAGAAATCGAACAATCTCAACACATCACACTTGTATAGAATTACATGGAGTTCTAGAGATTCCAAGTGATAAACCCTCTTCCTAGATGTAGACCTAACCCTTTGGTCCAGGTGAGAGGTCACTAGTCACAATTAAGCTCTAGATGCTAAAATCACTTCAATGCTTCACTCCGTTGCTTTGTAACTAAGCCCCAGCAGAAGGTCATCCCTTAACCCGTTCACTTTACTATGACAACAAAGAACTCAAGGAAATGGAGGTAGGATAAATCACATCAAAGGGGAAAGGGGATGCTCTGCTACCTCTCGACTCACCCTCTCAACCCTCTCCAATCTAGATTTATCTAACTCTCGTGATGTGTCACCCACTCACAAGGTTACCAAGGTCAACTCTCAACCCTAATATCACTCTAAGGGAGCATTCAATTAATCAAACATTCAAGATTGGAACTCAATTAAAACATCAATTAAAGAAAGCATAATAAATGGTTTAATGAAACAAATACATCCTTGTATTCACAAATCCAAGTACCCACTAGGGGGTTTAGCTCTCCATGGAACTAGTTAAATTGAACAATGAAATCGAATGTAAAAACAAGTAATCCATAGAAAACCCCCACGGTAGTCGTGTCGATCATCTTGTGGAGTGGCCTCGTCACCTCCAAAGGTCCCCTTGTCCGGCCTAGGGCACACCTCGCCGGATCGGTGCTGACGAAAGCTCCCCCAATAACATTTTTCCAAGTGGAGCGCGATGTATCGAAGCCGTAGAACCTCTCCAAAACCCTTGCCAATACCTCTCAAAAACCTAGCTATTACCCTCTTGAAAGTTGGGGAAAAGATGGAGAAAAGAATGTTGAAATCAGTCTGAAAATCAGCTTTTAAAGGGCTGGAATCGGGCATCTACACACCGCTGTGGGCGCCCCTGTTGATTTTCTGCACGGGCATGGGTAATTTACACACGCCCGTGTGGATTCTCTGAAATTAAATTTCTCTGGCGACTGTGAACAGTACCTACTACAGTAAATTGCTACATTGTTTTCCTATAGTACTAGGCCTGAAACACTCCCGAATCCATGTTTTCATCGAGGTAATGTAAATGGGCATAAGTTTACATCATAGATTGTTTTACTTCTTCAATAAATGGCCTCATTGGTGAAGCTTTTGCTATCAATGCACAAATCGGGAATCTCGAATATGACAGCCTTTGTGCCCCTCCAAATCATTACGCTAGCTTGAAGACAAGGAGGTTGGCACACATTCATGCATCTTGAACCCGACTTATGTCTTCGCGTTTGATCCTTCAGAAGATTTCCTCCAAATAGTATGTTCATGATCTACATTGGCTTCTTTCTTTAACATTCTGCTTCACAATCCTATATGCATGAAAGTAACACAAATGCACAAGTATTAGCTCTAAAACCTAATAAAACTAATGTTCAACATAAGAAAAGAATACTTCGCTTTCTTATCACACAAACACATATCACATACCTCTTAAAATTTGGGGAGAAGATGAAGAAAAGATAGAAAAGAGGATTCTGAAATCGGGCTCAATCACGGCTTTATATAGGGCTGGAATAGAGAATCCACATGGGCGTGTGGAATTTCCACACGCCCTTGTGAATCTGCGGAACTTGGTTTTTCAGCGGCCTGTGAAAAGTAACTCCTACAGTGATTTGCTACATTACCTTCTATAGTACTCCACCAAAATACTCCTGAATCTATACTTTTCATCAAAGCAACACAAACGGGCACACGTCTATGCTGTAATCACGTTGCATCTTCAAGTAAAAGCACATTTGACAGGAATCTTGCTAGCCTTGCACAGGTCAGACCACATGAGTGTGATTGCCTTTGTGCTCCTCTAATTTACATATTCCATCAAGCATAATGGACATTGGCATACACTCATATGTCTTCGAGCACAACTTGTGTCTTCTCATGTGTTCACTTCAAGATTCCATCAACATAATGCATTTACAATCTGCTTTGGCTCCTTTCTTCTCTATTTGGCTCCACAGCCCTATATGCGCAAAAGAACACAAAAACACACGCATTAGTGATAAAACCTGATAAAAGTAATGCTCATCATAAGAAAAGAATACTTCATATTCTTAGTACACCAGCACTTATCAGGATATGACTACCCTCTCACCGGTGTACTTTATTACTTCTACTACCAGTGCACTTGTGGTACACACTCGCATGCGGTGTGTCAGGCTTCCTCTCGAGTTTTACTACTTAAGGTTCCTCCTGCTGCAGCATCAAGTAGCTGCTTCATGCTTGGGTTCAAACCATTGTGGAAAGTATGGATAATCATCCATTCAGGGACCCCATTGATCTTGAGCGTGTCGCACACTTCTAGAAAATTCTCAATGTGTTTGTTTGGATCCTCATTGGCTAAACCATTAAGCTGTACTAAATGTTGTAACATTTTTATGAAGCCTAGCTTAAGCTCAAAACTTTGAACTGTAATTGGTGGCCTCACAGTACTAGACTGTGTGCCAAGAGCCGTGCGTCTTGAATAATCTGAGAGTGTCCTCTATTGTTCATATTGTTTAGCCATATTATCATATCCTTCAATTCCTATCACAGCTATATTAGACTATTCTTGTACAAGTTCCTTTCAATTTCTAGATCACATTCAACTAATGTTGAAGGGTTACCTAGGGTCATAACCAGGAGCTGCGATCAAGAAAAGAAAAACAAATAACAATGATAGAATAATAAGAAAGTGTTAAATAGAACAAGTGCTGAATAGCTCAAATAGAAAAGTATAAGTGTTTCTAAAATGCCTATTCCCCAGCAACGGCGCCAAAAACTTGGCATACCCTTACGTGTGTGTACTACAAGTGCATAGGTTTTTGAAGTAATAAAATACCCAATGGGTGGGTAGTCTAATCCACAGGAAATAGTCATCTAGAAACAAATAGTATTTCTATTTAGCTAAAGTAAAATCAATTGATGATTGTGATTCAAATGATTAATGTCAATAAAATGAAAGTGAAAGAAAAGAGAACAAGCAAGTGTAATCGGAGAAAGTAACCAATGGTAAAATGGGTTACCCAGGCAATGCTCACCCTAGCACTATTATTTCAAGTGCAAGACTAATATTATGCCTCCTAATTAAAATTTATTGAATCATGGAAATCCAAAGACACACGGGCCTAAACCTAAGGTCAACAGTGACTAGCCCTCTACACTATGCCCGGGCGGAAAGGGATACTCTTAACATCTCACACTATGTGGAACTACTTGACGCTCTAGGGATTCCAAGTGATGAACCCTATTCCCTAATGTAGATCAAACCCTTTGATCCAGGTGAAGGATCTCTCATCACAATTTAGCCCCAGTACTAAAGATTTTTCAACATTTCACTCTGTCACTCTCAAAACTAAGCCCAGTAGAAAAGATCTAATAGCCTTTTAGTCTATCATGATTGCAAAGAACTCTTGGAATATGGAGATAGCATAAATCATGTCATGAGGGAAAGGGGATGTTCCACTACCTCTTGACTCACCCTCTCAACCCTCTTTAATCTTGATAAATCTAACCTAATGAAGTGTCACTCATTCAAGAGGTTACCTAGAGGAATTCTCAACACTATGGTCACTCTAAGGGAAAAGCACAACAACAAGCACACAAGATTGAAACTCAATTAACATCAATTAAAGAGACATAATAGAAGTCAATGAAACAAAATCATTATAGGTTTACAAGACCAAAGTACCCACTAAGGGTTTAGCTCTCCATGGAGTGATACAAAATCAAAGATGAATTCAAAAGTGAATGCAAAATCTTTATAAAGATAATGCCCTTGCTATCTGTGGTGATGGTCTTGACGAGCCGCTTCTTCTTCTCCAAAGATTCCTCCGTCGAGCCTAGGGCACACCTCGCGTAATCAAAGCCATTGAAAGCTGCCCCAATAACTCTCCTTCAAAGGTAATCGATGTCGAATACCATAGAAATACTCTAAAATTCCAGCAAAAACCTCTCCAAACCCTAGCTACGCTCTCCCAAAAAGATAGAAAAAGGATCCCTCAAACGATATCTCGAAGCCCCTGTAAAATTCCATACGGGTGTGTTAATTTATAGGTCTTCATTTTATGCGCGTTGTAAATAGTAAACTGCTATAGTACTTTTACTGCAATGAATTGCTATAGTACTTCTAAAATCTTCTTCTTCCATTGAGGCTGCATGGTTGGGCACATATCCATGAGGTAAATCATGTTGCATCTTCACTTTTGAACACATTGATGAAGCTCTTGATATTATTGCACAAGTTGGAGCATATGTGTGTGACTACCTTCGTGCCCTTCTAATTTGTAGATTCACTTCCACATTTCGGAGATTGGCACATACCCATATACCTATGATCACAACTTGTGCCTTGATCCTTGTTTGGTATAAGAGATTCCTCACAAATTGCATTCATGATCTATTTTTGCTTCCTTCATTCCAAATTTATCTGCACAACCCTAAATGCATAAAAAAACACAAATACGTATGAATGAGTCATAAAAATGGATAAAAATGATGCTCAATGTAAGAATGTATACTTAATAATACCTATTGACACACCTCTCGTGTGAGCGTACCACAAGTGCACGAGTTTTTGAAGTAATAAAGTATCCCAGTGAGTGGGTAGCCGTATCCATAGGGAATAGTACTCAGAAACACAAGTATTGCTATTTAGCTATAGAGAAGATGATGTAATAGTGGTGTGAACAATATCTATGGAAGTGAAAGTAAAAGAAAGAAGAAAGAGACGCAATAGAGGTAAGGAGAGACAATCGATAGTAAATAGGGCACCCTGACATTCCTCACCTTAGAACCATTGTTTCAAGTGCAAGACTCCTCATTATGCCTCCTAACTAATGTCTAATTAGTCATGGAAATCCTAAGACACATGGTCCCAAACCTAAGGTCAACCGTGACTAACCCTCAAACTATGCCCCAGCGGAAAGGGATACTCTCGACGCCTCACACTGTGTGGGGTCGCATGAAAATCTGGACACTCCAAGTTATAAACCCTATTCCCTAACATAGATCTAACCCTTTGGTACAAGTTAAAGAACCCTAATTACAATTAAGTCCCAGCACTAAGTATTACTTCAATGCTTCACTTTGTTGCTTGCGCAACTAAGCCCAGTGGAGTTTGTCTCTTAGCACTTCTGTCTATTATAACCACAAAGAACTCTTTAAATATGGGGGTAGGATAAATCTTATCTATTATGGTTGATTAGTTACTTGGATGAGAGAGGTCTCCATTAGAGTTAGAATTTCAATGTTAAAATGGATTGAGAGGATGAGTCATGAGATAGTGGAGTTTCCCATTTCCCTTTCAATTAGTGTTTCCTATCTCCATATTCGCTAGACTCTATGCAACCATATTTGGTGTGAGGCTTGAGATTGATAGATTTCTCCACTGTAACCTTGTAGGGGGCTAAGGATCCTTCAGCTAGAAATATTGTTGGATCTATGTTTAGGAATAGATTTCACTCCTAGGCATCCCTAGAGCTTCTTGCAGTCATATCGGGTATTAGTTGTCGAGATTAAGCAATTTCTCCACCGGGACTTTGTAGGGGACTAGTACCAGTGGCTTGGAGGCAAGGGCCGGTTGTTCTTGGATTATCTCAACTCATTACACTCGGTTTAGAAGCATTAAGTGAATCTTGATCTTCATCTTATATCCTAGGAGTAACATCACCGTGAATCTTGAGCTTCATCATATATCCTAGGGGGAGCATCACACGGGTTCCTCATCTTTATTGATTGAGATCTTCAATTTTCTATCTTGCCCATTTGCTTGCTTATTAATATTCTTGCAATTAGTTCATTTCATCACATCCATTGATTTTAACTATATAACTAAGAATTGGTTACTATTAATGCTTCTGTTCTCTATGGATTTGACTACCCACTCATTGGGGTAATTATTACTTCGACGCATGTACACTTGCGGTTCACACTTAATTCGGATACGTGTCAGGTTTTTGGTGCCATTGCTAGGGAATGGGGCATTAGGAACACTAGGACTTTGTTACTTTAGTCATTCACATTTTCATTTGCTTTTCTACTTCTCATTTCTCTTTTTAGCCATTCTCATTGTTTCTTTTAATTGATTTCCTCTACAGGTTTTGACCTGAGGGAACCCTTCGACATTGGTTGAAGAGGATCCTAAAATTGAGTGAAGATTTTGTAGAAGGAGCAAGGAACCTACATACGAATAGAATTTTCTAGTTGAAATAGAGGTTGGAGAATTTGAAAATATGGCTAAACAAGAGGGGCAACAAAGAACACTTTCAGATTTTGCTAGTCCTACATTTTGTGGGAAACAATCGAGCATTGTTAGGCGACTAGTAGTAACCCAGAACTTTGAGTTAAAGCCGGGTTTTACTACCATGGTTTAACAGTCCATACAGTTCAATGGATTAGTCAATGAAGACTCAAACAATCACATTGATAATTTTCTTGAAGTGTGTGACATGTTGAAGATCAACAGGGTTTCGGATGATGCAATTCGCATGAGGGTTTTCCCATTATCATTGAAGGTTAGAGCCAAATAATGGCTCCACTCATTACCAAGAGCTTCTATTACAACATGGAATAAAATGGTCAAAGCTTTTAGACAACGTCCTGTTGCGTGTGAACTGCAAGTACACGGGTTTGTCAAAGTAATAATATCCTAATGAGTGGGTAGTCGTATCCACTGGGAATAGTAATCAAAAATACAAAGATTGCTATTTAACTAGAATAAAGATGAATCGATAGTGGTGTAAACAAAATAAATAAAAATATAAATAAGGAAAGAAGATAGAAGAGAGACACTATAAAAATGAATGAGAGGAAAGGCAATTGATAGAAAGTGGGGCACCCCGACTTTGCTCCACCTAGGACTATTGCTTCAAGTGCAAAAAAAAACTATTATGTATCCTAACTGATGCTTAATGAGTCATGAAAATCGTAAAATACATGGACCCAAACCTAAGGTCAACTGTGACTAACACTACACTATGCCCTGGCGGATAAATCTCTCTGTCTCAACCCCTCACACTATGCAAAGTAGCTTAAAGCTCTGGGCACTCCAAAGTGATAAACCCTATTCCCAAATATAGATTTAACCCTTTGGTCCAGGCCAAAGACCCCTAGTCATAATTAAGCCCCATCACTAAGGTTTACTTTAACGCTTCACTCTGTTGCTTACGCAACTAAGCCACAGCGGAGGTCCTCTCTTAGAACTTCACTCTATTTTGACCGCAAAGAACTCTTAGAATGTAGAGGTAGGATAAATCACACCGGAGGAGAAAAAGGACATTCTGCTATCTCTCAACTCAACCTCTCGATCATCTCCAATCTTGTTTTGTCTAACACACATGGTGAGTCGCTCACTCACAAGGATTACCAATGTAGGCTCCCATTCAACAAGCATTCAAGATTGGAACTCAATTAAATACATCAATTAAAGAAACATAATAAAAAGGTCAAAGAAACAATATCATCCTAGGTTTACAAGTCCAATTACCCACTAGTTGTTTAGCTCTCCATAGAGTAAGATGCAATCAATAATGGAATCAAAAGTAAAAGCATGCAATCCATAAAAAGACCCAGTTGGTATTCATGTTGATGTTCTTGTGGAGTGGTTGCGTCTTCTGCAAAGGTTCCCTCGTCAAGCCTAGGGAACACCTCACCAAATTGATGCTGACGAAAGCTCCCCCAATAACTCTCTTCTGAAGGAACGCAGTGTTGGAAGCCATAGAACAACTCCAAAAAGCCTTGCCAAAGCTCCTCTAAACCCTAGCCGCGAGCGCCTCGCAAGATGGAGAAAAAATGAGAAAAGATAGGGCCAAAAAGATGGGAAACAGATTCTCAAAACGGGCTAAAATTGAGACTTAAATAGGCTAGAATCGGGTATCCACACGTGCATGTGGAATTTCCAAGCCCATGTGAATCTGTAGGAATTGATTTTCTGTGGCCTATGAATAGTAATTGGTACTGTACCATTGCTATATTAATTTTCTACATTAACCTGCTACAGTACTCCGCCAAAATACTCCTGAATCCACACTTTTGATTGGGACCACATGACTGGGCACACATTCATCCGGCATATCACGTTGCTTCTTCCACAAAATCACATTTGACGATAATCTTGTTAGCATTGCACAAATCGTAACACATGAGTGTGACTGCCTTTGTGCCCCTCAACTTTGCATGTTCACTTGAGCACAATGGAGGTTAGCACACACTCACATGTCTTTGAGCACAACTTGTGTCTTCACGTTTGTTCACTCCAAGATTTCATCAACAACATGCATTCAAGACCTAATTTGGCTTCTTTCTTCCATAGTTGTCTCCACAACCCTACATGCACAGAAGTAACACAAATACATATGTATGAGAGATAAAATCTGAGAAAAGTAATTCTCATTGTATGAAAAGAATAGTTCATATTACTAATACAAAAGCACTTATCAAACTACCCCACACTTAAGCTTTTGCTTGTCCTCGAGCAATAATAAAAACATTGAAGCATAGAAGAAGGAAATATTGAAAGTGATTAGCCTTAGGTTCACCAAAAGTATGCAAAAGAAGCATTCTACAAGTAAGGGAAATTTCAACACCAAATACAAAAAAAATCAATGCTCTAGCTAAAAACATGAATTAAAATGGATAAAAAACCCGAAATCATGTAAGTGTGTGTAAACTCACTCAAGTCAACCCAACGAATACTCCTTAAAGTTCTAAGTATAAGGGACTTATTTATTTACAAAACAAAGCAAAAATATGGTAGTAGTTTCACACATCCTCTAAGGTAGCCCTTTCCAAAGTGGCCGCTAAGATGGCTTTCACACTTTCAAGGTGGTAGTTATTTCTACCGCGGTAGTAGCTTTCACTCATCCCATGAGATAGCTCTTTCTCTCATTAGGACATAACTAGTATCCGACTTATGAGAGTAGCTTCATACTTCATAGGCGGTAGCTCTTTCCACCCTAAATGCACAACCAAAACAAGTAAATATTTTTGTTTTTCTCTTTTCATCCAACCATTTTTTTAGCAAAAATTAACACAACAAACAAAACTAACTAGTCCCTTAAACATCAAACATGAGTTTCCAAAAAGGTTTAATGAGCGACTAGTGCAACAAGTGTCAATCGGGCAAAAATTCCTAAAAATTTAAGTAAAACCTAAAGCATGAGAACATTCAATGTTAAAAATTCTCCTAACTTAAGAATACAATCATTACAACTAAGGTGAACCGCCATTGGATACGTGAGCATTCTCAATCAAAACTATGTAAGGAACATGTGTAATGTGTACTCCCCCCACACTTAAGATGTACATTGCCCTCAATGTACGCATGCAAGCACAATAAAATGTATAACACTCAAAAGCATAAGCATATGTGAAGGTGGGTAATTGAATCAATACTCCCCTGAACTCCTAATGGTACGTTTGATAGAGCTATGTTCCTTGACAGTTGAGTTCCAATAGGTTGTGAAGCACACACAGTCATGTTAATATCATATTGACCATGTCCATGACTAGTCCTCAAATTCCATACTCACAAGACCATCTGCATGTATACACAAGGGGATTCAGTGAAGCTCAACAAAAGCAAAGTAAACTCAAGTATATAAAGATAAAGCAATGAAATACAACTCGAGACAACAAAAATAAAAGATAAACTCATAAGGAAAATCATTTCTCAGTGATACAAGTCCAACTAAATGTAAAAATAAAATACAAAATATAAATGCAAAGAAAATAAAAGACACATCAAGCATCAGTGTCTGGTGCTCTCTCAGGCACCGATGCTACTAGTGCTAAAGTGGATGGTGGCTCTGGTGGTGATCTTGCTGCCAGTGTTGCCTGAGAAGTGTGGATCTCATAACAAAGGGTGATGTCGCGTCTCGCTCAAGAATCTGTTGTAAGATGTTGAGACGCGCAATAACCTCCATGTGTTTCATGGTCTGTAGCACACGAACCTCGACCAGGTCACTCTCAAGCCTCTCAAAATGATCATGGGCTTGAGATGGAGAGAAAATACCACCGGAGGTGGCTCCTGTGCTGTGGGAGATGCCTCTATCTTTATCTCGCCCTCCTGTGGCATGAGAACAAGATGAGACCCCTCTGGTCTGTCACCCTCAGCTATGTTAGATGGGGGCATGATCATCATATAAACTCCTAGTCTGTATCTCCAGACCGTCCACATCAATCTCATAGTCTCTATACCCAGAGAAGATGGTACAATAGCCTTCTCAGCCTCCCTGATAGTATCTAACAAACCCATCTCATGATGAGTCTGGTGATGTAGCGACCTGAGAATAGAATACGAACTATGGCATACTGGCCCTTGTGATGATGGTAATGGGCTACGATATACCCCAGATGAATCAACTTGCTCTGAACTATCGAATATAGATAAAGTAGCTTCTGTAGACTCAAAATGCCTGTGTTGTCACCTCCACAGCTAACTGATCTACTGAGAATAGTGTGTATGTATCTGTAGCTCAGACAAGATAGGCATGTGGCCTTAAAAACTCCGGGCTCATACTGACCATGGCCACATAAGGCCCTATAAGCTCTCTAAAGAGTCAAGCTACCAAGATAGGCGGTAGGTAGTCATTCGTAATCCTTAGTGTCAGTAAAAGCCTCATCGTACAATCCCAAATAGACCGAGAACTATGTGACGCTCATACTGTAGTGGTGTCTAAATGCCCTGAACTATATGGCATCAGTACTGTCAAATCCTGAATATGATCGGTCGAACTCGAATGACGAGAGCACCTCAAGTGTCAGCATACGAATGGTCGGCTCATAAAATAAGCAACAGACGGTGCCAACTACAGATGGCTAACAACTCCTCAATCTCATCAGCAATCTAGTCTCCATAGTGAACCTCTCTTAATGCACTCAAGTTTGGGAATCTCGATTGTCCAAACTTGAGTTTTGACATATGCTCGAATCGAGACTGATGCTCGAGAATAGCAAACTCTAAGTGCTCAGGCTCTGGAAAATCCTCCCTGGGACACTTCCCGGCTTGCTTCTTTGATCTAGGTGCCATATCTACAAGAATTGAAAAAGAAATCGATCAAATTCACTTAAGGCAACAATACTGCAGAAAATCCACATGGTCGTGTGAAAATTCCATACGCCTGTGTGGATTCACGGGAGTGAAAACTGCACGGCCTCTATGCAGAATCCTCAAAAATATATCTAAAATTCTTCTAAACCACTCTAAAAGCATGCACCAACAATGTAACATGTAAACAAAACAACATTCACCAGATTTAAATAAAGGAAATCAAGATTTGCCAAAAAAAAATGAAAAAGGGTTTACCGACGAGATGAGGATGAAAAATTTGAAATCGGCCAGAAAACTCGAGTAAAATCCCTCTAAAATGACAGTGAGGAGTCGGGAGAGTGCAAGGATGTGTTCTCTGAGTGTTTGGGAATGCAAAGACGAAGAAACAAGAATAGATTTTAAACAAAAATAGCATCTCTTGCCATTCTGCACATCCACACGGGCGTGTGGAAATTACCACGCCTGTGTGACTCCACAGGGGAGCTTCACAGGGCCACTCACAAGCCCCTGTGGGCTCTCAAGATAGCAGATCTTACCTCTGAATGCATCCACATGAGAGTGTGGAAATTCCCTATGGCCATGTGCCAGACCCACAAGGGCACCCACATACACCTGTGGCTTCTCTGTTCATCTGAGAAATTTCTCTAAGTGTTTCACACGCCCATGTAGAAATTCCACATGGGCATGTGGATGCTCACAGGGGTACTGAACAGGGCCACTCAAATGCCCTGTGTCTTCTCGAGATGGCATAGAACTCTCAGCAGAAATTCACATGGGCATGTGGAAATTAGCCACGTCCGTGTGTAGTTCACAGGGTCATCCACAGGGCAGACACACGTCACTGTGTGCTCTTTGGATAGCTCTCTGAACTCTGTAGAAAAACACACGCCCGTGTATAAATTATCCACAGCCATGTGACCGTCAAATGGTAGTTCACAGGGACATTCACACGCCCCTGTGTCTTCTTGTGATGGAGAAGTTAAGCTCTGAATAAAAACACACTCCCGTGAGGAAATTTCACACGACCGTGTGACTTCTCAGGATGACTTAGAAAAATTTACAGAGTTTGTAAAAAAATTTCTGCACATTCATACATACTCAGAGCCTGCTTACACTATGAAAAATTGACCAAAAAAACATGAAAACATGCTCAAATGACCAAGAAACTTTGCTAATCACAATTAAGCACATGAAAACACCAATGATTCACGAGAAAAGCACAACAATAGCATATAAAACTCAAGACACAAACACTCAAGTTCTTATTCACGCAAGCACTAAAATAAATCCTACAAAACAGTAAAGACATGGGTTACCTCATGAGAAAAGCACAACAATAGCATGTAAAACTCAGGACACTAACACTCAAGCTCTTATTCACGCAAGCATTAAACTAAAGCCTAGAAAACAGTAAATCTTGTTTAACATCACTAAGCTTGACAGACCTGACCTTACCTCACGGTGGCTCATAGATGAAGGTTTCCCTCTTACCCAAAATCTGAAAGCATGATGAATATAATCTTTTGAAGGTAGAGGGGGAGTTATCGAGTTTGTTACCGCATAAGGGTTCATCACCCTTACTCCATTTTTGCACATCCCATTAACCTTATAGTGTTTCTTGTGATGTCTCCTTGCACGCTTCATCTTTCAGATCATCTTCTTCATGGTCCCCGGGGTAGGCTGCACCTTGTCCTCTAGACCAAGTGTCATGATATCTTCATTCTCCATCTCTTGGTATAGCGACCCCTCGTACAGGTCCGGACACATCATTTCCTGCACATATTCATCTATTAGTTCATCGGTAGTGTCAAAAAGTAAAGAGTATCATCAAAGTCTAGAGAATGTCTTATGGCTTCGGCGAGGTGATATATAAGCTTGTCATCCCCAACTCGTAAAGTCAACTCTGCTATCCATATCAATAAGATTCTTGGAAGTGCTCAACAATGGTCTCTCAAGTATCAATGGAACATCAGCATCCTCATCAACATCCAACACTACAAAGCCCATAGGAAATATGTACTTGTCAACCTTGACAAGTACATCTTCGATGATGCCCCTCGGATGTCTCACCGTTCTGTCCACCAATTGATGTTTCATTCGTGTAGGCCTAGGCTCTCCCAAGCCTAGCATTTGAAAGAATGAGTAAGCCATGACATTGATGCTAGCCCCTGTGTCATGCCCCGACCCGTGGGCCCGCCACGTGACAACCGCTGCGACGATCCCAAGGAGGGACACACACCACTTAACCCTCGAGTCATCGCAAGGCTCACAAACTCCTGCTAAACAACACCACAATAACAAAGGTACCAAAAGCAAAACTTTCACTCAAAAATTCAACCGTATAGTGAAACATATACAAATCACAGATACAGGGTTAAGAACACTAGTGGATCCACTACAATCATACAATGCAACCTGATTAACAGTAAATAAACAACCTGACTTGGGATAAAAATTGCCAAGCACTTTGCCTCGCTATAACGACCATAACCACTAAAACCTGGAAGGAAAGAGGGGGGTGAGTAACCATAGTCACTCAGTGAATGGGTTAGCACAAATCTAAAAGAATATCCAAACAAATCGATGAAATATATTAAAAACGATTTACAATAACATAAATGAACTGGAACATTTCACATTTACAACACAATGAAAGTGCAAGATAAGAAACCTTGGTATTTAGAAACCAAAACATAGGTTCTCACGAGTATAGATAAACATTAGCATGAAAAAACAAACAAATGCTTGGATATAAGTTACCAAAATGAGTAAAAGAACCAACTTAAACAAATAAAATTCTCGATCAAATAAGCAATGGCCTAAAATCACTCTCCCCAACATTAGCCGCCGTCCCGACTAAGTTGAGAGCCGTCAAGGTCTTCGTACCCTTGACGTTGGCCCACCAGTCCCGTGTGGTGACCCCGGGATCCTGATGTATCATCCAATCAGGGCTCTACGCTCCCACCTGATCTGGACAAATTAACACTCAGGTCCACCACGCCACCGTAGGGATCCACTACTGCAGTAATCGGGCCTTAGCCCGCCGTCACCATCCAAACTATCATATAGATATAGCAATGATGCAATCGGTATAAATCATATCACATGGTCCTTATCCAGGACAAGCATTCACATCTCAGAAATACACATGATTTCCCACAAATGCAATGTCAAAAGCATAACAACACATATCAACTTTCATAAAGTATTTCGATCACTATATGTCAATATGTTCAAAAATGTTTCTGTCCAAATGCCAAGAATAACACAATAACACGTGAAGCTTTGCAAGTTGATGGAAACATTTCTTTAGACAATAAAACCAAATACCATTACATTCACTGTAATATCCACAATTCAGAAGAACATGGCATTCAGAAATGAAAACCTTTTGTCTTCGTAACCATAAATATCAAAAGCATACTTATACAAGTGAGGGGTTTTACAAACCGTTACTAAAAGTTGATGCCAATAATGTAGAAAGGAAACATTGAGTTTGAAATATAATAAAAAGTCATCAAAACAAACATGGCGTTTTGTCTAGTCAAACATCAAGTTACTTAGGATCATTCTAGATTTCTCTTTCTTCAGCTCACTAAGTTTTCCTCCAAATACAAGATTAATCCCCAAAGTCTAGTCAATCACAACCTCTAAATACTTTACAAGTCATGAAAATATGTTCATCTCATCACATATATTTACACATGTCAATATACATATTGATCCAATCCTACCTTGCACATCATCAGGTATTTACTTCCACAAGTCTTTACTATTCAACCCTTTCTTATCCTCAATCATATCTTAGATCCTTATCTTGGTGTCGTTACCTCAACATCAATATTTACTTCATCGATTAATAATCTCATTGTCAAAATACTCAAATCTTAACTATCTCCTCTTAGTAGCATTAAATCAAACAATTATTAGAAATTCACAAGAATATTCAGTTTTGTAATCTAGCACTTGTCACATATAACTCAAGCTATTCATCATCAACCTTCTAAATAAATTCCATTTAAAATAATAATCATAATCACTGACATCCACCCTCTAGATGCCACACTATGATCGCACTACAATTAAGCACCTACACTATGCTCACAAGAACAAACCTCATCAACTTTGATAATTCTACAACATAAGTATAATTATGTCACTCATGGTTCTCAAATATTGCAAAGAAGATATTAGCATAAATCTCACTAACTAACCAAAATCATGTATAAGGTTTCACAAGTCATTCAATTTCCAACGTACTAGTGTAATTATATATCTTAGCATTTAAGGCTTCATCAGGTTCCATGTACCATATGTATCATATCATGCCTCAAACTTTAGAAATTATATATCACTTGGGAGATTAAATCATCCATTGAACATACATAATCAATTTCACTTATAACACATAAACACAATGAATTCATTGTAATAATCAACAATTTCCATTCATCCACCAAGCATGTATGTCCTCAAGTTCAATCTCAACTAACACAAGTACATCATCAGTAAGCTTTCTCATGATTTTTCAAAAAAATAAACCATAAGTCATTCCAAATAAACCATAGTCTCTAGTGGTCATCTACACTTTCTTTTCTCCTATAGCTAGTGATTTAAAAACATGATAAAATTTTGGAAATCATTTCAGAAAAACAAATAAAATATTTTCGATATTCAATTAGAATTGTGCACTCAACATAACCCACACACAGAACATGTTGCCTCGCGTGGAAACGCGCACACTGATTGGTGGTTTCCTTCCCCTTGGAGGATGCTTCGCCACCTAGATACAAGCAGGGAATCTAAATAATAATGAACACAAGAATGATAGCTAAAAGAAAATGCATGCCAATGCATTTAGGGGGTGTTTGGATGCCAAGAGTGGATTGGGGGAGGAGTGGATTGGGAGTGACATGAGGGGTAATGGAGGAGGAGTGAGAATGAATGATGTGTTTGGTTGGTAGGATTTGGAGAGTGTAATTTATTGGGAATGGAAAAAGTAAAGAAAGTAGATATGGTAAAATGACACTTATGTCCCTCATCCATATAAATGATATTGTATATATAATAATGAGTTATTTTTAGTTATATATATTTTTTAATTATAAAAAATAAATATTTAATTTTATTATACTATAATTTCATTCTAATTTTTGGGATGAGATTTTAATATCATTAATTAGCTATTAATTAATGGTGTTAAATATAATGAGTTGTTTTTAATTATAATTTTTAAAACATTGAAAAAATGTAACTAATTAATTATAAGATATAACTATTTAATTTTATAATACTATAATTTTATTATAAGTATTATATTCAAATATTAATATTATTAATTAGCAAGTAATTAATGGTATTAACTATAATGAGTTATTTTTAATTATATTTGTGTAACACATAAAAATTAACTAATTAATTATCAAAAATAAATATTTGTAATAACATTGAAAAATAATAATAATATGAAAAATTTTTTCCTTGCCATCTCTTTTATTTTTCTCTTGCCATATATGGCAATGGAATAATCATGTTTCAAGCAAAAACAAAGAAGGGCATATATGTCATTTCCCTTGTCCAATCCGACCAATCCAGCTCAATTCTTGGGAGTGAGACTCACTCACATGGGTGAGTCTCACTCCTTCCATAATCCACCCTCATTCCCACTAATGTATGCCCAAACAAGGGCTTACAACCACTCCCCCCTCACTCCCACTCCAATCTTGGCATCCAAACACCCCCTTATACATATCTAATACGAAACCTTAGGGTTTTAGGGCAAACCATTGTCATTTTGGACCCAAACGACCTTAGAATGGAGTAAACCTAGTACCAATTAGTTTAGTTAATGAAGAGCTTCAATTTGGATCAAAGAAATACAAGAAAAGGCCAAAGTTTTTTGGTACTACAGTAACTTCGGGCTTGCTACAGTAACCACAAACCTTACAAATAATTTTCTCTCATTTTACAACATCAAACGATGGAATTTCGCCACAATTTTCATGAATAACTATTGACAACATCAAGGGCTTCATTTTAAGCCCAAAAACTCCCACAAATCATGGAAAATCTAAGGGTTTAGTCTGGGTTTCTAAACAATAAATACAATGAAAATACGGAAGAAATACATACTAAAAACTCGGATAAAGGCTCTTACCTTACTCAAGAGGATATGAGGAGTAAATTTTCGATGTTGGTTCACCGGAATTGGTCACCGGAAATAATTTATATATTTTGAGGATTCGGCCGGCATGAAGAAGCAAAGTAGGAGAAGGAAAGAAGAAGGAAGAGAAAGGATTTTGATATTAACTCTCAGCCAGCTACAATGTCTGGTTGCTACAGTAATGGGCTGCTACAAAATTTTCTTCTTTTCTAAATTACTCTATTGCCCCTCTAACATAGGATTGGGAACAAAATCCAAATGACCGAATTGCCCCCTATTTTTTTCAAGATTTTCGCACATAACCCACTGTGCAATCCAGTAAAAATCTATTAATGTAGAATGGACATTTTACCCTAATTCATTCACAGAAATAAGAGAAGATCCTAGGTCCAAATTTGGACTGGGTACAACACCCTGAATCTGCCAATCCCTTCTCTTCACCCAAATTACCAATGTTGAACGGAATTATGAAGCTTCCATGGTCTTTCTTCTTGTTCAGCATATTCTTTTACAACACTGCTGAACATGAAGCATCTAGAATCATAGACGCACTCTCCTCCAACTTCCTCTTGTTGGTCAAGAGGTCCTTAAGAAACTTTGCATAGCGAGCATTTGAGACAACGCCTCTACAAATGCAATATTAAAGTTCAACTGCTTGAATAGACCCAAGAACTTCTTGTATTGCTCATCATTTTGGTCATTCTTTAATCTTGAGGGATAAGGAATTCTTGGCTTGTAAGCTGCGGGTACCACCTCCTTCTCTTTGGCTGTCTCCTCAACCACCACGACCTCGGGTACTTCAACATTAGTCTTCTCACTCGGAAGCCTATCCTCAACCTCACGACCACTTCTCAAAGTAATCACTATCACATGTTCTCTGGGTTTAGTTTCAACATTACTAGGCAAGTTTCCTTAAGATTTCTCCAATAATGACTTCACAATTTGCCCCACTAGAATCTATTGATTTTGCAATGAAGTGGTGTGGGTGTGAAGTGTAGCTTCGCCAGACTAAAACCTTGTATCTGACAATTAGATGAACTTGGTCAAAGCTTTCTCTAGATCAGTCATCCGGGTCCCCAAGCTTGAAACTCGATTCTCCATATTCGAGGCTTGTTGTTGGTGGAAACCCGGTAGTGCCATGGCCTTTTGTTGGCCTTGATTATTCCATGAAAGATTCTGGTGGCTCCTCTAACCCGGATTGTAGGTGTTGCTATATGGATTACCTTGGCTTCTCATTGTATTACCCACAAAATCCACTTGTTCTACTGAGAATATACCACCAATAGAAATCTGGCAATCGGATGAAGCATGTCCTCCCTAACATCCAGTGAAACTAGTCAAGGCCACTACTCTAGGAGAAGTTAGAGTATCTAACTTCTTGCGCAATGACTAAACCTGGGCCGCCAATGAAGTAACTACATCGATCTCATAAAGGACAACTACTTTCTTTCTGTCTCTTTTATTCCAGTAATAACTGTTCATAGCCATTTCTTCAATGAGATATTGGGCTTCTTTAGGGGTTTTGCTTCCTAAGGTACCTCCTACTGTTGTACCAAGGAACTGCCTTGTGCTTAGGTTCAAACCATTATAAAAATTTTGAATGATCATCCACTCGGGAAACCCATGTTGAGGACATTTCCACAGGAGCTCCTTGAACCTATCCCATGTCTCAAAAAGAGACTCCAATTCTGTTTGCACAAAGAAGAAAATTCCTTTCCTGAGCTTCACAAATCTTCCAGGAGAGAAATATCAGGCAAGAAAAGCTTCTACCACCTCCTCCCAAGTAGTAACCGATGCTCTAGGTTGCCACTACTTTGCTCTCCCCTTTAAGGAAAATGGGAAGGCCCTCAATCTGATAGCATCATCCATAACTCCATTAATCTTTAGCATGCCACACACTTCCAAGAAGTTCTCAATGTGGTTGTTCATATCCTCATCGGCCAAACCATTAAATTGTGCCAACTATTGTATTATCTGGATGAATGATGGCTTTAGCTCAAAGTCTGAGCTATAATCGGTGGCCGCACAATACTATACTATGTGCCCAAAACTGTGGGTCTGGCATAATCCGATAGTGTCCTCTACTATTCATTTTGTTCTGCCATATTATCTCACAATTCACCTTCTGCCTAAGCTTGATTTGACTATTCTTGCACAGGTTCTTTTCCCCTTCTACGAAGTGTTCGTTCAAGTTCAAGATCTCCTTCAACCAATATCGAAGGGTTCTCTTAGGTCATAACCTGGAGCTGCAACTAAAGAAAGAAAAACAAATCCGAACAATGGAAGAATAAGAAAGTGTGAAATAGAATAAATGGTGAATATCTAAAATAGCAAAGTGGAAAGTGTTTCTAAAACACCTATTCCCCGGCAATGGAGCCAAAAACTTGACAACGCCCTTTTGCGTGTGGACCGCAAGTGCACGAGTTTGTCGAAATAATAATATTAGGCTGAGTGGGCAGTCGTATCCATAGGAAATAGTGATCAAAAACACAAAGATTGCTATTTAACTAGAATGAAGATGAATCGATAGTAGTGTGAACAAAATCAATGAAAATATAAATAAGGAAAGAAGAATGAAGAGAGATACTAAAAAAATAAATGAGAGCAAAGGCAATTGATAGAAACTGGGGCACCCAGACTTTGCTCCCCCTAGGACTATTGCTTCAAGTGCAAAACCAACTATTAAGTCTAAGTCATGGAAATCCTAAAATACACGTCCCAAACATAAGGTCAACTATGACTAACCCAACACTATGCCCCGGAGGAGAAATCTCTCGGTCTTAATACCTCATACTATGTAAAGTTGCTTAAAGCTTTGGGGACTCCAAGTGATAACCCTATTCTCTAACATAGATCTAAGCCTTTGGTCGAGGCGAAAGACCCCTAGTTATAATTAAGCCCCAGCACTAATGATTACTTCAACGCTTCACTCTATTGCTTCCGCAACTAAGCTACAGCGGAGTTCCTCTCTTAGCACTTCACTCTATTGTGACAGCAAAGAACTCTTGAAACATGGAGGTAGGATAAATTGCACCGGAGGAGAAAGGGGATGTTTCGCAACCTCTCAACTCACCCTCTCAACCCTCCCTAATCTTTCTTTGTCTAACCACATGGTGTGTCAGTCACTCACAAGGATTACCAATGTGCTCAAGCCCCAAACATGGAGAACCGAGTTTCAGGCTTGGAGACCTGAATGACCAATTTGGAGAAAGCCTTGACTAGGTTTGTGCAATCGTTGGATACAAGGTTCAATCAGTTGAGGCTGCACTTCGCAACCACACCGCTTCTTTACACAATCTTGAAAATCAAGTAGGACAAATTGCAAAGTCTATATCGGAGAGATCACAAGGGAGCTTGCCGAGTGATATCAAGATCAATCCTAGGAAGCATGTGAAGGCGATCACTTTGAGAAGTGGTCGTCAGGTTGAAGGTAGGCTTCCGAGTGAGAAGCCCAATGAACATGCACCTGAGGTCAAAGAGGTCGAGGAGGAAACAAGCAAAGAGAAGGAGGTGGCACCCCCACCTTTCAAGCCAAGAATCCCTTATCTCTCTAGATTGAAGAATGACCAAGGGGATGAACAATACAAGAAGTTCCTGAGTTTGTTCAAGCAACTCCACATCAATATTCCTTTTGTTGAGGCATTGGCTTAAATGCCTAAGTATGCAAAGTTCTTAAAGGACTTGTTAACTAACAAGAGGAGGTTGGAAGAGAGTGCTTCAGCAATCTTATATGCTTCTTGCTTGGCGGTGTTGTAAAAGAATATGCCGAAAAAGAAGAAAGACCGGGGAAGCTTAATCATTCTGTCTAACATTGGCAATTTGGGTGAAGAAATGGTATTAGCGGACTCAGGGGCCAGTATCAATGTCATGCCATGCACCTTCTTTTAGAAGCTAGTCTTGGGAGAGCCTAAGCCCACTCGGATGACTTTGTAATTGGCGGACTAAACGGTGAGACATCCGAGGGGCATCATTGAAGAAGTGCTTGTCAAGGTGGACAAGTACATTTTTCAGATTGACTTTGTAGTGTTGGATGTTAATGAGGATGAGGATGTACCTTTGATACTTGGGAGGCCATTCTTGCGCACTTCTAAGGTATTAATTGACATGGACGGCGAGGAGCTGACACTGAGGGTTGGAAATGATAAGCTCACATACTGCCTCGCCGAAGCCATGCAGCATTCTCTTGATTTTGATGATACTTTGTATTTTCTAGATACTACTGATGAGATTTTTGATAAATACATGCCGGAAATGTTCAACCCAGATCCATACGAGGGTTTGTTCGACCAAGAGGTGGATAATGAATAAGTAATGATGCTTGGTCAAACAGAAATTGAATCATGAAGAAGGTGCTCCGGAAGATGAAGAGGGCTAGGAGCCGCTACCGGAAATGCTCCAAGGCTGTTTGGAGATGGGCGTGAACCGAATAAATTGGATGAACCTTTGCTAGGTGGTCCCAAGCCTGATAATTCACACTCTACCTTCAAGAGACTTTGCTCATCATGCTTTCAAGTCATGGGTAAGAGGACAACCTTCATCTATGAACTCCCGTGAGGTAAAACAAGGTACGTCAAGCTTAGTGACATTAAACAAGCGCTTCTTGGGAGGCAACCCAAGTGTTTACTATTTTCTTAATTGAGTAGTTTAGCGTTTGCATGAATAAAGTGTTGAGTGTTGGTGTCTTGATTTTTAGATGCTTTTGTTGTGGTTTTTAATGTCATCGTGTGTTTTCATGTGGATTTGGTGAAGTTTTGGTCGCTTGAGCGAGTTTCTCATGCTTTTCACTAGTATAGTTTGCATAATAGGGCAGGCTCTGAGTGTGTAAATATCTTCAGGAATTTTCTACAGAGCCTGCATATTTTTTAAGGCATCCAGAGAAAACACACAGGCGTGTGGAATTTCCGCACGCCGGTGGATTTGTACTGCGAGCTCATGCAGAGAAGACACAGGGGTATGGACGCGCCCCTGTGAGTGACCTTGTGATTTCCACACGGGCGTTCGTTTTCCTACAAAGACTTAGCAAATTATCCCAAGAGCACACAGGGGAGTGGACTTGCCCCTGTGGGCGAACCTGTGACAAACGCACTGGCTTGGGTATTTTCCGCACGCACGTATGAATCTCTGCAGAAGAGCTCTCTCCATCCCAAGAAGACACAGGGACGTCCGTCCGCCCCTGTGAGTTGGGCCTGTGAAAGTCCACACTCGTACGTAATTTCTACACTGGCGTGCGAAACACTTAGATGATTCTTTCGGTTGGACAGAGAAGCCACAGGGACGTGTGGCTGCCCCTAGGGTCGGGCGCACAAGCGTGGGTATTTTCTGCACACCCGTGCGGTTGCATTCAGAGACATAAGGAGTGTTTTCCCAATAGCACATAGGGGCGTGCGTCTGCCCGTGTGGCTCTTTCCTATGGAGGTGCACAGGCATGGATAGTTTCCGTACGCCCGTGCGGTTGTGCAGAATTCCAAGAGACACGATTTTCCTTTAAAAATCTCGTTGAAATTTTCATCCACTACCCTTCCAGACACTCAAAAATCACTCTTGATCAATTTCCCAATCTCTCACCGCTGTTTTAGTGGGATTCCCAGTCAATTTTCACACCGAAGTCAAAGTTTTCATACCCATTTCATCGTTAAATCTTTTAATCTCTCTTCTATTCACCATTTCTTATTTTTAGTATATTAAAAGTCTTGAGTTGCACCAATTTTCACTTTATAATGGTTTATGCATGTTTAGAGAGTGTTTAACCATGTTTTTAAGTTGTATTTTTGGAGAATTGATGTGTAACCGTGCGGTTTTCACACCCCGTAGATCCACACGGGCGTGGGTAATTTCCATAAGCCCGTGTGGAATTCTGCAGTATGTTTTTTTTTAGCTTCTTTGATTATTTTTTCATCATTTATCACAGGTATGGCACCAAGCTCGAAGAAGCAAGAGGGTAAGCGCCCTCGAGAGACTTTACCTGAATTGGCGCATACTGAATTCTCGAACCCCGAGCATCAGGCTTGATTCGAGCGGCTATCGAGACTTAGTTTTGGACAATCCATATTTGTGGACCTGAGTATGCTGAGTGAGGTCCAGGGAGGTGATGAATTGGCTAGGGAGATTGATGCGCTGATGGACGTGGGAAGTTGGAGGAGACTATTGTCGATACGAGAACCAGTTGTTCGCACATTGACACTGGAAGTACTGGCATCTTTTGAGTATGGCCAGCCGTATGGGAGAGATATCATATAGTTCAAAGCGTTCGGACATCATTTTACCATGAGTGTCACTGAGTTTTCAGTATGGGCTTGTATCACGAGACATACATAGGTACCGAGGAGTATGGACACTTGTCGACAGATTATCCTAGCACCTTGGCCCCACCGCAAGCTTATGAACTGGGAGTGTCGAAAGCCACATGTTTGTCCCAGCTGAGCTATAAGTATTTATTCACCGACCTTAGCAGATCTGTGGATGACCGGGGCTACCACATAGGAGTTCTGAGCCGGCAAGGGTTATTTTATTTGTATTCCATGGTCCGGACCGTGCTAATTCACATGGGACACATTGTGGCTGACTTTTTGTGACACCAGGGCCAGCATGGGAAAGTAGGAGTATTATTTGCTGGTCCCTACATCACTAGACTTATTCGGGGGATGCGCCCGAGTACCCTTTCATGAGCCTATCATCATATTGAGAGGCTCGAGAGCACTGTGAGTGTATTGTGGTCTGAGATCATCGAGATTTAGGCGATACAGTCAGCACAGAATATCGGGATGATGCCCCATTTCGAAGTGTTACATTAGTTACTGATTGGCAGACCTCCGGCCCCTCCAGTACAACCATCACCACCTCCACAGGTACCCTTTGATCTAGCACCAGCATCAGTAGCAGAGCAGAGACCTGATGACACCGTCACTTGATTTCGCTTTTCATTTCTTTATTTCTGCATTTTATTTCAGACTTGTATACTCAGAAAGGACTTTACTTCTGAGTTTATTTTCAGTTGGTTGCCTCGTGTTGTATTCATTGCTTTATCTTTTATATACTCGAGTTGTTTTTGTTTTATTAAGCTTCACTGAACCCCCTCGTATATGCGTGCAGATGGTCTTGTCAACATGGGAATTGAGAACTTATCATGGACATGGCCAAGGTGTTTCGGCACTTGGCCGTGTGAGCTTCACAACCCATTGGAACATTACTCCTAAGGATTTAGCTCCATCAAATGCAACACTAGGAGTCAGGGGAGTAATGTTTTGATTTCTTCTCCCGCATTTGTTCTTAATTGATATACATTATGTGTGATCTTGCATGTGTAGATTGGGGACAATTTACAACTTAAGTGTGTGGGGAGTTTCAGAGTACACATATCTTTTATACTAGTTTTGATTGATATACATGCTCATATAGGCAATGGCGGTTCACCTTAGTTACAATGATTGTATTCATGAGTTTAGGAGAATTTTTAACACTGAATGTTCTCATGCTCTAGTTTTTGCTTGAATTTCTAGGAATTTTTGCCCGATTGACACTAGTTGCACTACTCACTCTTTAAACTCTTTTGGAAACTCAAGTTTGATGTAAAAGGGACTAGTTATAGTTGTTTCTTTTGTTAATTCTGAAAACAAGAAAGGAAAATGAAAAGAAAGAACAAAAATAGTTTTATTGTTTAGTTGAGCTTGTTGGGTGGAAAGAGCTACCATCTATGAAGTATAAAGCTATTCTCATAAGTCGAATACTAGTTATGCCCTAATGAGAGAAAGAGGTATCTTATAGGATGAGAGGAAAGCTACCACTCCAGTAGAAAAAGCTACCATCTCGAAAGTATGAAAGCCACCTTAGCGGTCGCTTTGGAAAAGGCTACCTTAGAGGATGTTTGAAGCTACTACCATCTTTGAAATTGTTGTTATTTTTTGTAGATAAATAAGTCCCTTATACTTAGAACTTTGAGAAGTATACCTTGGGTTG